>NC_133207.1:11461821-11704321 GCF_958299795.1 Porites lutea | reverse complement strand
TGTCGACCTTCTCAGCTTCTAGCCTGTCATCAAATGTTTCTTCCAGCCCCTTAACCCCACCTTGGGTGGTGTGTATCCTAGTGTCTCGATCGCAAACTCTGCTAGGCTGTCAGTTACTGTGTACACCAGCGTCTCGTTCTCCACCTCAGAAAGTGTGTTACTAAGTTCGTCGACCTTCACAGCTTGGCCTGTCAGCCAGTGTGTCGACGACCACCTGAGCCTTAAGCTTGGCAAGTGTGTCAACAAGTGTCTGGACTTCCACTCCTGCTAGCCTGGAAGAAAGTGTGTTAAACAGTACCGTGTGTCGTCAAGTGTGTCAACCTCAATGAAACCAAGCCTGTCAGCAAGTGTGTCGACCAGCACCTAAGCCTCAACTTCGGCCAGTGTCTCGCCTAGTTTCTCTTTGTCCACTTCTCCTAGCCTGTGAGCCATCGTGTTGACCAGCTCCTTAGCCTCTTCTTCGGAAAATGTGTCGCGAAGTCTTTCGACCTTCAGCTCTTCTAACATGTCGGCCAGTATGTACAGCAGCACCTTGGCCTTTATTTGAGCCACCGTTTGACAAACCGTGGTGACTTTCACCTCTCTTAGCCAGTTAGGCAGTGCGTTGTCTAGCGCCATCGCCTGCACCTAAACCAGTGTATCACCAACTGTCCCGACCTCCACCACTGCTACTTTCTTACGCAGTGCGCCGACCCGCGTCTTGACCTCTAACTCGGCAGTGTATTAGCAAGTCTCTCCACCTCCACTTCTACTACCTTGTTATCAAGTGCATCGACAAGCGAATAAGCCTTCACCTTTTCCAGTGTCTTGCCTTTTATCACTCTTATTCTCTCAGCCAGTGTCTTTGAAAGTGCCAAAGCCTCAATCTCGGCGGTGTGTAGCTAAGTTATTTAACCTCCACTCCGGCCTATTTCCCGACAGGTGTTTCCATCTCCACCTCTGCTACCATGTCAGCTCTCAGCCAGTATGTCCAAGCACGCCTCTGCCTCCACCCCTGAAAGTGTAGCCAAGTTTCAATACCTGCTTTTCTTCTGGCCTGTCATTCAGTGTGTCGACAAGCGCTAGGGAAGCCACCTCAGCCAGTTTGTCGGCAAGTGTCTTCACCTTCTCCTCTTCTACCCTTTCAGCCTGTTTTTTGACCAGTGCTTCTGCCTGCCTCCATTTCCTACACTGTTTCGTAGTCTCTCGAAACCCATCTCTGCAAGCTTGGAAGGTAGTGTGTAAACCACCGCTTCGGCTTCCGGCATGTTAAGTATTTTGCAAAGTGCGTCGACCTCCATCGGTTAGCCTGTTAGGTAGTGTGTCGACCACCGCGTTAGTCTCCAACTTGACAAGTGTCAATAAGAGTCTCGACCTCCACCTTTACTAACCGTTTAGCCAGAGTGTCGACCAGCACCTCGGCCTCAAGGTGAGTCCGTGTGTCCTAAGTGTCTCTATGTCCGCCTCTGGTAGCTGGTCAGCTAGTTTTTCGACCAGCCGGTTGCCCCTCATTTTGGCCAGTGCTTCGCCAGGTGAGTCGACGTTTTCTTCGGCTAGCTTGTCAGTCATGACGGGCTTGAGCTACAAAAAAACATTCTGACCAGGAGGTCTTCTAATCATGTACATTACTTGTCACCGCCTTCCGGAAACAATCAATGAAGGCTTTTTTTTCTCTCAGTATCTTGTTTCATTTGTTAGATTTACTGAGGTTGTCGCAACTGTCCCGTGTGAATATTTCGTTAAAGTTTCTGTCCCTTTATAACGCTGGTCGCATTTGCGAAGCTGTGAGCAAAATGGCTAGATTACTAATTACTCCTGGCAAGTGTTAAATCTACTTTAATTAAACGGGAAGATGCCGGCAAAATGTATTCGTTTTAACAACGTCAAGTTCGGCCACTACACTGCTAAACGAGAGTGGCAAATTATTTCTGTAGGAAATCCTTACTTGGTTATCAACTATGGTAAGTTTAGCTTTGTTTAGCCGAGCAATTGCTGGTAAGTCGTTATTTTTAATATTTCGAGAAAACATATCGAGCGGAAATTATTTTTTTCGTACGTGTTCTCTGATGATGTATTTCACATAATTTTTGATAATGTATTACAAAAAGATTCTGTCCAGCTTTCTCGATATTTTATCAATTTTACTCTATCACACGCCGCCCAACAAACGATCGCTAGCCTCTAGCATTTGGCGCTTTCCTATTTTGCTTTTGCGTTTTGCTCGCCGTCTCATGAAAGTGCTTTTAATTATTTCTGTCGGGAAATATGTACCGCGCGTGTTTGTTTGGCGACCAGATCAGTGACATCAGTGATCACTAAAAAAGGAAGAGACTTCAGACAGGTAAGAAAACTTAATAATTATATCAGTAGCATTTGATGTTTAAAATGATTATTCTAGATTATTCTATTCTAGCTCAACACTCGAGAGAGTCAGCTCTTTTCTCAAAAACATTTCGCAGACAATTAACCTCGCTGGGTCATGCTGTGTCCCCTTGTTTCCTGAGCTTTGTTATCTGCGTTTTATAGTATTAGCCTGTAGTATCCTGCGTATTGTATACCTGAAAACTTCAGTTAACTTGGAAAACTACGTTAATCAATCGTGCAGTATGCCTGAAAAATCCTTTAACTTGCAAAAATACTCTAACCAAAGCTGTAGTATCCTGGGTAGTGTATACCTGAAATCTACAGTTAACTCGTAAAACTGCTCTCATCATTCCTGTAGTATCCTGGGTAGTGTATACTTGAAATCTACGGTTAATTCGTAAAAATGCTCTAATCAGTGCAGTAGTATCCTGGGAAGTGTATACCTGAAATCTACAGTTCACTTGCAAAAATGCTCTAATCATTCTTGTAGTATCCTGGGTAGTGTATACCTGAAATCTATGGTTAACTCGTAAAAATTCTCTAATCGATGCTGTAGTATCCTGGGTAGCGTATACTTGAAATCTACATTTAACTTGCAAAAATGCTGTAATCTTTCCTGTAGTATCCTGGGTAGTGCATACCTGAAATCTACAGTTAACTCGTAAAAATGCTCTCATCATTCGTGTAGTATCCTGGGTACTGTATACCCGAAATCTACAGTTAACTTGCAAAAACAATCTAATCAATGCTGAAGTATCCCCACTAATGTATACCTAAAAAATACATAACATTGACTTATTTGACTTATGGAGGTGATAATCTTATTCAGCTCTTACTCTATTTGAACAATCATGGTCAATTAACAGCTTTCTCTCAATCCATCTTATTTTTTTAGCACGCGCTCTAACTTGATTTTGGCGCGAGTGTTGCCTTGAACAAAGCGGAGTAAAAGAGCAGTATAAGAACATTTATTGTGGTATTTTGTGTTTGGGATCTAGGAGCCTCTGAATTTGGCGATTTTGCGATGGTGACATATTGCTAGGACTATTTCATTTGCTTGATATAAAAGTAGCACAAAAAATCTTAAATCATATCGGTACTTGTCTGTTAATTGTTTCTTTCAGCTTTATAAGGATTTGATGCCTTTACATTCTGATACAGGACCATACAGTAGTTAGCACGTTTGTTAAATTTGGTAATGTTAAATTAGAGTATAAGGAGCTATTTTTACGAATTTTACGAAAAACATTTTCCCGGCCTTTAAGGAAGTGGCTTAAATAGTTTCAAAGTTACAGTGCAGTCACAAAACTGAATCCTTGAGTTTACCTCGATTTCATACTATCTTACTGCCCGAGACTGAAAAAGGCGCTATGTAAAATGTTTATGCCGTTTTATTATAACCGAAATAGTCAGTGCCCGGGAAGAGTGGTTAACGGAGCAGAAAAAGATTTAAACCTTGCTTTAATCGGATATTGCGGTTACTGTCAGTTTATGGCAGCTTGAGTTACTCTGTTATGGGCAATTTACAGAAGTCCTACGGTATTCAGACAACACCTCAGGAGCCTAGAGGTTCTGGTTGGGCTGTTAGTGTGTAAACCAGTGTCTCTGTCCTCTACCTTGTTCAGTGTCTTGCTACGTTGGTCGACCTACACAGCTTAGCCTGTCAGCCAGTGTGTCGTCGACCGCCTCAGCCTTAACCTTGGAAAATTTGTCAACAAGTGTCTCGAACTGTACCCCTGTTAGCCTGGTATAAAGTGTGTTGAAAATCACCTTGGCCTGAACTTTGTGTCGTTTCTCGTCAAGTGTGTCAACCTCTATGAAACCAAGCCTGTCAGAATTTGTGTCGACCAGCACCTGGGTCTCAACCTCGGCGTGTGTGCCGCTAGGTTTCTCGGCCTCCACTTGTGATAGCCTGTGAGCCATCGTGTTAACCAGCCCCTTAGCCTCTTCCTCGGCCAGTGTGTCGCTAAGTGTTTTGACTTTCAGCTCTTCTTGCCTATCGGCCAGTGTTTTTAGCAGTACCTACGCCTTTGCCTGAACCAGCGTTTGACCAACTGTGGCGACCTCAACCTCTCCCAGCCAGTTAGGCAGTGCGTTGTCCAGCGCCATCGCCTGCACCTTAGCCCGTGTGTCGCCACTACTAGTTTCTGACGCAGTGGGTCGACCCGCGCCTTGTTCTCCATCTCAGGCAGTGTTTCAGCAAGTATCTCCACCTCCACCTCTACCACCTTGTCATCAAGTGCATCGCCAAGCGCATTAGCCTTTACCTTTTCCAGTGTTTTTATTTTCACCACTGTTATCCTCTTATCCTATCAGCCGCTGTCTCTGCCAGTGCCTAAGCGTCTATCTCGGCTGTGTGTAGCTAAGTTCTTTAACCGACATTCCGACCAGTGTGCCAACAGGTGTCTTCATCTCCAACTCTGCTACCATGTCAGCCAGTTTGTCCGAGCACTCCACTGCTTCCACCCCTGAAAGTGTAGCCAAGTTTTAATTCCTGTTTCTTTTCTAGCCTGTCGTCTAGTGTGTCGAGAAGCGCCTTGGCCTCCATCTCTGCCATTGTGATGCCGAGTGTCTACATTTCTACCTCTGCCAGCCTGTCACCTAGTATTCCACGAGCGCCTCTGCCTTCACTCTGGCCAGTGTAGCCAAGTTTCTTGCATTGCTTCTCTGTTAGCGTCTCATTCAGAGTGTCGACGGACCCATCGGCATCCACTCGCCCAGTGTTGGACTAAGTACGTAGACCTGCATCATTGTTAATTTGTTAACCAGTGTGTCGGCCACGGACTCGGTCTAAAGCATGGCCAGTGTGTAGCGTATTGTTTCGATTGCAACTTCTGCTATGGCTGTCAATCAGTATGAACACCAGCGTTTTCCTCTCTACCTCGGACAGTGTGTCGCTAAGTTTAGCCCGTCAGCCAGTCTGTCGACGGCCACCTCAGCCTTAACCTTTCCAAGTGTGTCAACAAGTCTTTCGACTTCCACCCTAGCTAGTCTGGCAGAAAGTGTGTTGAACAGCACCTAGGCCTCAACCTCGTCCAGTGTGTCATCAAGTTTGTCAACCTCTATAAAACCAAGCCTGTCACTGAGTGTCGAGCAGCACCTCGACCTAAATTTGGCCAGTGTGCCGCTAAATGTCTCGGCCTCTTCTTCTTCTAGCCTGTGAGTCATCGTGCTCACCAGCCCCTTACCCTTTTGCTCGGCCAGTGTGTCACTAAGTGTTTGCACCCTCAGCTCTTCTAGCCTGTTGGCTAGTGTGTACAGCAGCGCTTTGGCCTTTACCTGAGCGAGCGTTTGACCAACCGTGGTGACCTCAACTCTCCTGGCCAGATGGCCAGTGCGTTGCTCAGCACCATCGCATGCACCTACGCCACTGTGTCACCAAGTGACCCGACCTCCGCCACTGCTACTTTCTTACGCAGTGTGTCGACCTGCGCCCTGGCCTTCAAATCGGGCAGTGTTTTAGCAAGTTTCTCGACCTCCACTTCTACTACCTTGTTATCAACTGCATCGACAAGCATATTAACCTTTACCTTTTCCAATGTCTCGACGTTGACCACATTTATCCTGTCAGCAAGTGTCTTTGCCAGTGCCTAAGTTCTTTAACCTCCACCCCGGTCAGTGTGCCAACAGGTGTTTCCATCTCTACCTCTACTATCATGTCAGCCAGTGTGCTTAAGCCCGCCCCTGCCTCCACCCCTGCAAGTGTAGGCAAGTTTCAATACCTGCTTCTCTTCAAGCCTTGGGAAGTGCGTCAACAAGTGTCTCGACCTCGACCTGTGTAACCCAAGCGCTTCGGCCTCCACCTCAGCCAGTTTCTCGGCAAGTGTCTCCACCTTCTTCTCTTCTACCCTTTCAGCCCATGCGTCAACCAATGCCTCTGCCTTTTTTTCAGGATGTGTTTTGCAGTCTTTCGACGCACCCCTCAGCAACCCTGTCAGCTAGTATGTACACCAACGCTTCGGCATCCACCATGTTCAGTTTGTTGCGAAGTGCGTCGACCACCATGGCTTAACCTGTCAGGCGGTGTGTCGACCATAGCCTTAATCTCCCCCTTAACTAAAGAGTCTAGACCTCCATTTTTGGTAACCTGTTAGACAGAGTGTCGACCAGCACCTCACCTTCAAGGTGGGTCCCTATGTCTCAGCGGTCTTGACCTCAGGCTCTGTTAGGCTTTCAGTCAGTTTTTTTAGCGGCCGCTTGGCCTTCATTTTCGCCAGTGTTGCGCCAAATAAGTAGACTTCTTCTTCGGGTAACCTGTCAGTCAGTGCACGAGGGGACAAAAATGGCTTTTACGGCAAGTACAATCCCACGCAGAGATGTTTTCTTCGCGGGCAGCTAATCCGACTTAATCCCATTTAATATGTCGCGCTCCTCGAAAGTGCGAAAATTTATTTGCCCTGTATTAGATTTCAGTATACATTTTATTAACCTTTATTTCGCGCCAGAATAAATTAGTTTGCGCGCACAGGGCTTCTAAAAAAATCACAAGGTTTGTCCCACGTCGAGACCACCTCCTCGAGATACCCCGTCTTGCCACCTGGAATACATTGCCTTGGCGAAGATCTGGGTCTTTTTCTCCTCGTCGTTTTTACTCCACGACATTTGCTTTAACTGATAGTGAGAATGCTGTGCATATCGGTGGATTTTACGTCATGCGGCTTCGTGCGGCTTGCTACTTATGAAAGAAGAGTGGCGGATTTCATGTCTTTGTTCGCCTTTAATTTGTTGTCAAATGGAAGGTCAACGAGCCGACTACTGTAAGGTAAGAATTGAAGTTTTAAATTTGTTTATTGGCAAAAAATAGTGCATAGAACTCGTGAAGCCCGTGGGTAATACCTCCGTTATACTATAATGTCACGCGATGACTCCTTGTTTTTTCGATGGGTAATACGACGGATACAAACAATAGCTTCTTTCGCAAAGTTAAGTAGAATTTAGTTATCGAGACCATTTGAAGACGATTTATCCTTATATGCTTCATTAGTTGGCTTATTCCGGCTACGTGCGAGGAATAAGATGACAATGTTTGTGTGTTATAATTATGCTCCGATAATTTCTTGCATCTTTGTATTGAAACTCATGAAAGCAAAACATGTTTTACCCTAGCGAAAAACTCTTCTATTATGGAGAAACTTTTAACGTCTTTCGGGGCCCAATATGGTGTAAAAGTTTTAGGAAAAACAAAGGTTGATCTTTGGCGACACGGAGGGTAGCTTTTTTCTTTGAAGAGAGCGCGAGCCAAACGCGAGCTTTATGCCCCGTAAGTACAGTGTAACCCAGTGATTCTTTACCTAGAGGTAACAAACATAGGCTGCACGTAAGGTGGTGCACCCATGAGTCCAGTGTAACCCAGTGATTCTTTAGGCTGAGCTGGCAAGCATAGGCTCCACTTAAGGTGGCGCACCCATAAGTGTAGTGTAACCCAGTAATTCTGTAGGTAGACCTAACAAACATCCGCTGCACTTAAGGTTGGACACCCATAAGTGTAGATAACCCAGTGACTCTGTAGGTAGAGCTAACAAACACTACGATGGCTGTGAAATTAAATTAAACGCATTCTTTTTGGATAAGTAGTTTCAAATTAAACAACGAGGTGATAATACTTGTATGGTGGATTTTGTTTGGCACAACTGCAAGGGTAAAATAGGTTTCCAGAAATACACATATCAAAAATTATCAGACGAATTACAGGAGTATGCTTCAAATTTTCCAATGATGTCAACACAAGAGTTAGTGGACTGGGCCCAGCAATGTCATCCTAATGTGTCAATTCCTGCTAATGATTTAACATGGCATAAATTCATGAGACATAGACCGTCAACAACTCATAGAGATATTAGTTTAGTGTTTTACATCAAAGACCATCATTTATATCCCATTTTAAATGACCGCTTGAAAAATATAGCCACTTAGGCTAATTAGGTTGGTACTGATAATCTATGGCCATACGTGACAGACATGAAATGGTCTAATAAATAGAGCAACTATATTAAGTACCAAGAATTAGTCGATAACATGGATGATATAATCGATGGCAAAAAATCGGGCAAACCAACATTATCAACAATCGAGAACCATGTTATAATTCTACCAACAGATACAAAAATTGAGCCAATTACCGAGGAGTATATTTACAGATCACAATATTTTGTCGAATACCTCCTTGATAATAATGGTAGATTGGACGGATTTATCGACCATACCAATAACATGTACGTTCTTAAAAGCGACTATGACATCAGAAAACAGATATGTGAGCAGCTATATGAAATGTACAAATCACATGACTTCATTTAGTGCAATCAATCATCATTACTTAAACACATGCGAGGCTATCTTCCAGAATTCCAGTATAACAATAAAACGCGGGAAATAATAGACGACAACTATCCCAGAGCCCTGCAATGGTGTTCAACAGATCCCCAGTCCGAAAATTTGGTCAGTTTAGATATCTATAAATGCTATCCATCAATCTTGATCAATAATAAGGAACCGATCCCGCTTTATACAATCCATGAGGTCATCGAACCATTCAGTCAGGATGATTTAAGATACAACTATGGCAAGTATTATATAGACGAGTATGTATTAAATAGTTGGGCGAAGGGTATAAAAACAGAAGCTGGATTTTACAGTAAGCGATTAGTACAGATGTTAATCGATGGCTTGAAAATGCCAACAAGTAATGTCAAATAATTTATCCGATCTCGAAAAACATTAGCCCCAGATACATTCCAAAACTTTTTATTAAAGATATTTGAACTAGAATCCCAAGCCAAATTACTTGCCCATTGATACATCGGCGAACTAGGTCGAAAATATAGCCGCAAAGATCATAGTTTTACATGTAATTTACTTGATACGGCCCAATGCATCTGGACATCAGCACTTGCTGAAAACAGGGATGTAACAATTGAAAGTTATTAAAATCCATGGACCAAACAGGAAATCTATTTAATTAGAGAGCGCCAAGTCGAGCGTATGCTTTCTGACAATACATCAATTAATAGATTTGTCATATTGAAGGCTATTTTGAAATGTCTGAAACTGATAGCCAAGAATTGTAGTCACGATGAAAATGGACATATTATAAGTGAAATTTATGCAATTAACACCGACGGCGTATTTATGACAAAACCGAAATACCGATATCCAAACAAAAAAGATGTCAAATTTGAAGTATCGAATATTAGCAAAACATTCTTAACTGACAGTCCGGCAACCTATTTCGAGAAACATTATGGGGAAAACCTATTTCTAGATAATTATACAGATCAAAAGGGAAATGGAGTAATTTATTATGGTGGCCCAGGCTGTGGCAAAACTTACAAACTCTGTGAAATGGCATCTAAAGCCACAAACCCAATAATCCTATCCTTCACAAATAAAGCCATCAAGAACGTAAAAAAAGTATTCAAAAATCAGTATCCAGAATCTAGATTAGAATTTGAGTGCTATACTTTTGACAGATATTTTTGTGATTATTATGGGCGTGATATAACCAATCTGAAGGACAAAACTATATTTATGGAAGAATACAGCATGACACCCAATATAAGTGGATGACAAAGTTGTACCACGCATTCACAAAATTCGGGTCTACAATCTACATGTTCGGAGATATTAACCAATGTGTCCGAGTGGAAAAACCAAGTAAAATACATTATAACTATTTCAAATCAGAATCAATAAAACAGATGTGTCCCGGGCGAATATAAATGAAGTATATTGACGGAGAAAAATCCCGGTATGGTATACCCACAAAAAATATGCTAACCGAATTCCTCATTACAGGAACTGTCAGTCATAAATTTCAGGCCAAAAAACCAAGTTACCATAATATATGCTAGCTCCGTGAAACTAGAAAAGGGGTCACAGAAGCATGTTATAACAGATTTACAAAAGATAAAGACTATCATGAAATCAAATTTAAGTACCAAGGCAAAAAGGAACAATATAGGGTAGCTGCTGGGACGCAATATTTAGCCACAACGAATCTGGCCAAACGCGATATATTTAACATGATGCAATTTGAACTGACTAAAATCGATCATGATGCAGAAGGTAATTTATTGTTTATGCTTGGTGACAAAATTTTTGAACACAGTGTTTTTGCCGAATCATTCATTCCGGCATTTTGTGTTACCGTTTACAAATATCAGGGTGGTACAATTTAAAATAAGCCATAGAATATTTTCGACTTTGAGAAAATGGATAAGAAACAATCATATACAGCCCTCTCCAGAACAACTAATTTGGAGTACATCCAACTCAGTAACAAGAAGCCCAAATATAAACATGAAAATCCCCCATTCATGAATATGGAATCAATAAATAGTTACTTTAATGATGATTACCATAATGGGCAAATTTACATTTTTAATTTACATTCCAACACAATGATAAAATGTATGTTGGTGGTTCACTCAGGAATCTCCAAGCAAGGTTACAAGAGTACAAGACTGACACTAAGAGTACAGAAATGATAATCCAACAATAAGGCCAATGATATTAGCACCTTAATATATAGATTTAGCCAGGGCTAAAAGCGAAGCTCCCATTAATAAATTAATGATTTACATCAAACAATAAACTTGTAATCCACAAATCAGTTAACTTAAGGGCACATATGTGACTTTTTAGGGAAAGCTAAGTCTAAGTGATTTTAGAGTGAAAAAAAATCTTACATCGAATTGATAGCCGGTATATATACACCCAAAAAATAGCAATCATCGTCGATCACATTTAAGAGCCATAATAGCTCTTGATCACAGTAGATTAGGCCTGGAAAACGAATTCATGGAAAAAACAAATCAGGCCGAATATTTCACGTTCGACAAGTTTACGTAACAAAATCTTGCCAACAACCCTGGGAGCATGTAAACCAACATTTCATACTTTTTATGCATCACATCTGAGGTGAAACAGAAATATGAGGCGCTGTTTTTATCATACAGACCTCAGACAAAATGCAGTATTTCACAATTTTTCAAGACAAATTGCACTCATTCAATATTCAGAACCGTACGAAGCACGCGTGGGCTTTTAGCAAAACCGTTCAAAAAATTTCCAAAATCACCTATACGGCCAGCCGGTTGTCACTTTTGACAAGCGCCAAATTTTCAGTGAACATTAAAAGAGTTACGCTTCAACATAATAAAGAATTTGTTGTTTATTTTTTTTATTTAATGGTTTTATAACGATGTGTAATCTTAAAAAGCGTTTGATACGCGCAGCATTTTGAGTACTCCGGCAAGCGTTGTCTATGAACGACTGAAAACAAACAGCAAAGCGATTAAAATTGCAAGAGACTACTCACAATCATTAAAAGAAATGTAATTCGGTGAAACATTTACAGAGACAACAATTTTCATTCACGAAGACAAGTATTAAAGCGTCTCTAAAAATCCTGAGTCTTTACGCTTAAGCCTAAAGCTTTTAGCCGGCTTCCTGGTGTTTACTGTTTTCAGAGATGAACTCGAGGCAAGAAAATCGCTCAAAGCTTTCTTTCTACAGCCAAAATTATAACTAAATACTCTTCAGAACGTTTTTTCATTCTATATGCGGAGAGAAAATATCGACTAAAGGCTTTTTAAAGCTCTGTAAGCTTATATATACTAGATCAGATCATTGTCTCAGATCTTAATACAAACGTGCATAAATTAGCCTCATAAACTTCGCTTGACTTCATGAAATTAGATATAAAAAAACAAACATACACTGTATACAATAATTACTCAGGCTTACCATTCGATATGCAGCTCTTGAAAGCTATCAAGTAAGGCCAGAATCGCTTGAGGGACTTTTCAACCCTGCATCCAGCAAGGTGAAAAACGAAAACGATGCATCCGAAATCGGATTTCCAACTTTGACAACCGGCGCATTTCCCAACCAAAAATTCAATAAACAAACCAGCCATGAATCAAAGAAGACTGTTGATAGCAGCTGTATTTCATTTTAAGCATCCAGTGGAAAAAGACAGTAAAAAACATCACAAGTTGACAAAATACTCCGTCAGCTTCGGCTGTCAAAGTAAACAAGGTTCAAGATGCTGTATAAATTTTCTGCATGAACTCACCTGTCAAATTTTGACCAATCAGAGCATAAAAATTGGACGGTCGTAAAGCGTGACTATGGTGAGAAAAGTGAAAAGCCTCTGTCTTCCCTGCTTGTATTTTTAAATGACTGGCTGAATTTTCGCGTCCGAGATCAGTTTGAAATCAAAATGTTAATAACGCGGGGCCATAGTGACATTAACACAGCACTTTCTGTCATCATGTCATTATTTTGCTGCCGTTCTCTTTGCCTTTGTATTTCTCTCGCGCGTTGCCTTTGTTCATTCTAGCTCTGTCTCGTTCTGCTTGCCGGCGTCTTTCACTATAATTTTCTCTCCTTCTTCTCGCTCTGACTCTTTCTACTTGCCGACTTTCTTCGCTAAAATTTTGCCTTCTTCTTCTACTTCTAACGCGCTCTCATTGGCGATCGTCTTCGCTTGTTCTACGCGTGTTGAATCTTACTCTCTGCCGTTCACCTTCTCTTTGCTCTCTGCTTAAAACCTGTCGTCTACACGCTTAAATCTCTCTGCTGTTGTTTGTTGACATAATAGCTTTCGTAAGTTGTGATAAAAAGTTATAAAGGCTCTGTCGAAAAATCTTTTTGCTAAGTTGCTTTGAAATTTCTCTTTTCAAAACCAGTTGCGCGACATAATTGCGCGACGTTGCGCCATGCGATTTCCCGCCAAAAAAATCCCTGCTTTCCCCTACCCCAAGAGTCCATGCGGACTACTTTCCACTACCCGGAAAGTCCGTACGGACGGACGGACGCTGACGTCATAACCAAAATTTCTCGGATGGGTAGTTTATCTTAGTCATGGTGCTACGCTCGCGCGCGCTTCGCGCGCGCAAGGAGCTCCGCTATAAAGACACAACAGAATTCAACAAAGTGGAAGCAGAATATATCATTGCATATAGTGAAAAATATGGTACCTTACCACTTAACAGACAACATGCCAAAAAAAAAGAAAAGGAAATCAAATACCAACATCAGGCATATATTGAATCCGAAAATGAGCTCAGAGAACGATTGCGCCAAAAATTCGGTGATAAAATCAAAATAAAGGATGATCCAATGAAAAAGCTGCTATACTATGACACAACAATCGAGGGAAAACGATACAAAACAATGGCACGATATAATAAATGCACAAAAGAACAAGCATTAACCAATATAACAGCAAAACAGCAAAAATTAATTGACGAACTAACAATCTAATGGGAATAAACTATATAAAGCCATAACACTATTTACTATTAACGTGTACTAAACAAGTTCACGAGTTATTGATCCAATATGATAATACCGTAAATTGCCCCCTTTAATCCTAGCAGATTCAAGACCCAGGTAAGCCACAGCGTTATGTCTGCTGCGATTCTATGAAATTGATCAGGGAAAGACAACCGTGTGTATTAATTGTGGCCAAGTGCATGATGAATATTTTGCTCCCGAATATGTGGATTTTTATCAAAATAGACATAAGATAAGAAAGAAGTCGTTATATCACAGAAAATATCATCTCATAAATGTCATGAATGATACTGCTCAAAAAAATAACATCCACATAGGATATTATAACAGACAGAATATTTTGAGAATATTTAAACTGATTGACCAAAACTCACTAGAAGTTAATATTGGCCGGAAACGCATGGTTAGTGTTAATTTTACTCTTAAGCTATTATTTGACATTTTAGGAATAGAATACAACTTTATTCCTCTCACAAAATCAAAGAAGACGTTAAATTATTACAGCCAGTGGTGGGCTCAAATCTATGATTTCATCAAGGAGGATATTAACTAGGGTTAGTAGTGGGGGTAGAGAGGAACTGTTTCCCATATTGTTCATCAAATTTTGTTACTAATGAGCAAAAATCGGTAATGATATCATCAAGTATATTTAATTCTTTTAGGACATCATTTTTATCAAATAAGCCCCCTCTTAGAGCAGTTCTAAGATCGAGCAATACTTTTTGGTAAGTTGTATAGGCGAACGTACTCGTTTCTATTTTACGTTTATAATCTTTAGTCTCGGAGAAAGTCTTTAATGCCAAACCAGCACCAGATATACTTCCAAGAATAGCAGGTTGAAGAGTTAAACCACCTGCAATAGCTCCAACTGCTATCAAACCAGTGGAAGACATATTTATGGCTAAGTTTAGTTTCTTAAAGTATTTGTACGCCTCTTGATAACACCAGTATCTATAGTGGTAATATTTATATAGCTCTTTAATCTTCTGTATCTCTTCTTTTGTTTTGTTTTTGTCAATGTGGTTGAAGTTGAATATACTCATATATATTATTAGTTTAGACTAATTACATAACATATGGGCCGTTCAATTTCCCTTGCATCATTATTGTACGAAATTGGACAGAATCGAAGTCGTAAGAGTTTGGGTTGTACATTACTTTATGGATCACTGCATCTTCTGAGGATATTCTGAACGTGTAGTTACATTGAGATGCTAAAGCTGAACTTAGTGTTAAGGTTGCAGAATAATTGGATATTGATGCTTTTACTGTTGGTGTACCCCCCGTACCTTTCTTAGTTAGCCAAAACACAACTCTTTTACCATTGAAACTGTTTAGTAAAGTGATAGAAGTTTCATTAGTTGTCCCAACTCTCAGACCATTAGTTTGAAGTTTTAATTTCTTTGTTGTTTTGGCATAAATCAAATGTGGTTTTTCATGAATTCCATTGCTCATAAACGTTTTTATATACATTGATCTATTTAGCCACAGCTGCATAACAACACAAATAGTAAAGCTCCTTTTACTGAATAATGCTAAATTCAATTTTTTATTTTGTATCCTCAATCCGCCCCCCCCCCCAAAAAAAACATTGGCAATATTCATATTGGAAAATGATATGTTAGGAAGTAAGCCCCTAAATATGATAGGTGATGGACGTCCTGTTACAGTTTTATAGATACCAACATCGCTTAAATCATCAAATTCTTCAAATATTTCCCTATACACATTATTTTTCGTGTAAGGATACAGATCCTTTACCATCTTCACGGTAGCTGTGCTATTATTTCGAGCTTTATCGGGAGCAATGTTTAATATCTTCTTTCAGTTTATATCCAGATCAACATTTTAAACATCTTCTGTTGGTTTGATATCAAAAACACCATAAGCGATGATCCAGCTTTTTTGTCCGATTTGCTGGATATGTATTGAGATCAATACCCGCTTGGGGTATATTAACATAAAGATGCAGACTGTAAAGCAGATTTGATACAGTTTTTTTGAAAGTTTACAATTATTTTAATATAGTACATGTACGCAACACGCCCACTATTATATGTGTACCAGTGAGAAAATGTTTGTACCGTAAAACCAGCAATTGATACTCCTTGCGATGTGGTTTTATCAATTGTAGCAACTGATTTGTGCCATAATTGGTAATCTGAATTGAGGATTTCAATACAGAGAGTATAGTCTTTATTCCTATCAAGTTGATAAAAATTGATTCCCATTTTATACGAATAGCCGCCTTGCTGGTCCTTTATAATAGTTGTGAATAGAACTTTGTGGTTGTATTGATGGTAGTTACCCTCTTGGGGCATTAAATTATCAATTTTAGTAATGTCAAAACTATCCGACTGAAGATCAGTCCGTCTTAATTTATTAGTCATCAAGTATTTGAATTCATTGTTGTAATGGCTGGGTTTAACGTGAGATTTTTCCAAATACTGCTTATTAATAGCAGCTTTATCCGACTGGGGGTCGGCTAGATTGGTTATTTTATTGTTTACCGTATTCAAATCACCAGTCGTAGAAGTATATCCGTTTTTCTCTAAAAATTTGTTTTTAGCCCACTCAATAGTCCCAACTTCATGAGAATATTCATGTCCACTCTGTATTATACCAACTAAATTAGCATTGTTAACGTGAAATTGGTTATGGACGATTCTAGACCCAGGTATGGTTGTTTATTGAAGAAATCAAAATCCACCGCATCTCCATTTGCTGTTGCCATTGGTAGATTATTAGTAATTTTATTATTGGACATATTTAGTGGTCCTGCCATAACTCCACTGGATTTATCCAGGAATTTATTTTCTGACCAAATTTTTGTAACTGGTTGATTATCACCATTTGGTTGTGCCACATTGTATATCCTATTGCTATTCATATCCAAATTGGCGATCATTAATCCACCAGATAGTGATATTTTAATATCAAGTTGATTCTTTGTTAAGGCATCACTGGAAGCAGTTCCTTTAGCCATATTTGTCAGTTTTTTGTTTGTCATATCATAATTCCCATCTGCTGTGTGATTAAAAACAACGCCCGTTGCACCATGAGGGCCAGTGGAACCACGAGGGCCAGCGAGGCCAGTTGGTCCAGGAATACCCTGAGCATCAGCGGGGCCAGCCGGGCCAGTAATACCACGTTTTCCTGGCGATTGATTATAATTAGGTTGCTGATTAAAAATTCCTATTTTATATTATTATATTAGATATTTCCATGAAAGTTTCTTTTGACTGTTTTCAAAGGCTTATCAACATACAGTATAGTTGTTTTGTGGCTTTAATATACTGGTCCTTTGTTACATTTAACTCTCTAGAAATCATATTTCTTTCATTACTGCTTGGGAAATCATAAATAACATAATGACTGTTGTTTAATCTGATATCTTTCGGAGTTTTGTAAAATGCTTCTGAAAGGTAAATAACACTTCTTGTGTCGCCCTTGAATGAAATAATCAATTAGCGGTTTTTGATTTTTATCGCAAATGAAATCGTCGAATATTACAATTTTCTGAGAATCACTTTCCAGACTATTGACAGGTTTAATGTCATCATTATTGTAATGCATTATGTCGTATCCAACCTGGCCACTAATATCATTCATTGTTTCTATCATGTTTCTGTATTTTTCCTGTTCCAGATTTTTACCGTATAAATGGATCTGGTCGTAGTAGACTAATGGTTTCATAAGGATGTGATAAAGTAGATTTGTTTTACCTGAACCTGAATTTCCACATATTAGCATCCTGAAATTGGATTTGGGCATGTACTTGTAAAGTTGTTTGAAGTTTGTATTTTCATCTTCATTGAAATCATAATTTGGAATCTCCATATACTATTATGTTAGATAATTTAAGATAAGTTAAGATAAGTTTTATATAATGTACTATTATAATAGATATTGAAAGATTCAAGAGACTCAGTATCCCTAAAATTGAAGCAGGAAAATTGACTGAAGTTGTTAGGGATGTTATGAAAGAAGTTCGAACTAATGAACAGGATGCATACGAAGAGGTTGCTAAGGACCTGAAACCTCTAACCGAAAAGTTTGATAAGGAGATGGAGGAGATCAGTAAATTGAGAGAAGATGTTTCAAAACAAGTTATCCCATACGCTTAGCAAGTTCAAAAATTAGCATTACCGGGTCCAAGCGTTGAGGCACCCAAAATGGTAGCTGATATGATTAAAGGATTCACTCAAGAAGAATTGGCATTCATCCAAAGCAAGCAATTGCCATTACCAGCTGACATTTTTTTGCGAACCTTAAAAGAGCCAGATTATGCAAAACAAATATTAGATTATCTGGTGAAATAAGTAAAGCACAACAAAAACTGCCAGAAAGAAAAATAAGGATGAAATTGCTACATATGATGAAGGAATCGAAACCACAAGGAAATACCGACAAAGAATTGGCATTTTAGACGAAGGAACAAAAACGTTAAAAGGGGAAAAGGGTATTTACACACAAAAAACCGAGAACACTTATAAGATTAACCCACAAACTGGTGTTTATGGAAATGTAAATATTGATGTGCCCAAACTTTATGGACAACTTAAACTAATTGCTCATAAGGATGGTAAAAACGTCTATGAAAAACAAGTAGACTTTGATACACTTGATCTGCTCTCGAAGAGGTCCAACAGTAAAAAGAAATATTCACCATTATCAAAAATGGTATTTGATGAATTAAACAGAATAAGCGATATTCCAATTCAACGAACCAGTAATAAGTATAAAAAACGGCTCGGGTGTTGTTTATTATAATAATCCAGCTGACCTGTTGGATAGACTGGAATTGTTGAGCCGATCAATATTGGCTGGAAATAATGGTGTTCAAAATGAATTTTCGAACATTGCTCACACACTTAACAAATAAGGTGTTCTAAATAACAACCAGTTTAATAATCTGTTGAAAGAATATATAATCTAATAATATAATACCAGAAAGAGCTATCCATATTTCATCTGTTGATAGACAGAAAATCGGGAAAAATAAAGCAGAGGATTTTATAATCAAATTCGATCCAGTTTTAAAACTCCAAAATGGCATGACGCGTGAATTGGCATTGGATAAGGTTACTATGACTTACAGTTGGCACAACATTTCAGAACAGTACAAAAATAAGACAATAAAATACTCACCCGATGGAGGAACATCGTGGGAAACAGTTAACTCTACAGATGGGATGTATACTTATTCAGACCTACATGATTATGTTCATCAGTACGTGAAAAAGAAGGGACATTTTACTACTGATGAAAAAAAGGATGAGGTGTATTACATTAACCTAACATTCGTACTGTCAACATACAAGATTCTTATTCATATTGTCAACAATAACCAACTGGATCTCAGAAATAGTAAATTTGGTGTGTTAATTGGTTTTATAGAGTAACTTGTGACGAAAACAGAATATGGGGGTGGCGAACTTCCCAATATCACAAATTCCATAGACGTAATTATATTAACACAGATGCCATTACAAACAGCATTTTCAACGGCGTTAACACCAATACGCTAGCAGTTATTGCAATTGATAATTTGACAAGAAGGTTTCCATTTACTTTTGAACCCAGAAGACTATTGTTTAATGAAGTTTCGCAACTAAATATCAGTCAAACGAGATTTTATATCACAGATTCACTAGGACAACCAATTGGTCAAAATAAGATCGACTGGTTTATGACCTTAATATTGCGATCTGCACCAGTATCATATAACCTAATAATATACATGAAACAATCAGAATTCAAGAGACGTTATGATGTTAAAATGGGTAGATATGTTAAGAAGCATATTTATGGAGGAGGTGTTACCGACGTTTTCAAAACGATTGGTAGAAAGTTGTTTGGAAAGACGGTAAAAGAATTTGCTAAAACAGCAACCAAAAAAAGCTGTTAAGACTGCTGCTACTAAGACAGGCGAATATGCTGGCGAAAAAGCAGGCGATAAAATTATTCAGTTATTAAGCAAAAAGAATAAACACAAAAACACAAAAACACCGGCATCACCAATAGAAAATCCACAAACAAGAGAATAAAGCGATTATGAGATCAATGAACGGGTAAATCAATTATTATCTGAAGGCCGAATGAGAAAATTTATATAATCTATCAATATATGAAATCTTTCAGGGATCCAAATATGTTGAACGATATGAAGATGTTATTTTTGACTTAGAAACAGCGTTAAATACAACTGTTGCCAATAATGCTAATCAGAAAAAGATAGCTACAGATTTGTTGTTGATGACAGCGGAGAGGTTACACCATTCGACTGGTATAATGCTCGAATCAGTCTTGATTTTAGAGGAAATTTGCTGGCTAATGGAGATAAAATTGCATAAGCAGATCATAATGGTATTGTGAATGGGTCTTACTCATTTTTGAAACATTTTGATATTAATTAAGCTCAATGGTAAAAAGGTGTACGATTGTAATGATGCAAATCATGCGGTCAATATTACAAATTTACGTAACTACAGTCCGGCATACGCAGAAAAAACAGTGACTAATGAATTTTTCATTTCTCGATACATCCAGACATGCGGAAGAGCGGGAATTTGAAGTTAGTGGTAAAAATCAGTTAGCCAAAAGACGAGCAGCTTACAATAAAGGTCTTGCCCTTCGGAAAGCACTTCTGGGTACCTCATCCGCAGTAAACACTGAAATACCTCTGAACAGATATTCATTTTTCGAAATGTTAGAAGATGAGCTGTTGCCCAATACAAGGGTTGAAATAAATTTTGCAATTGAGTCAGATGGTAATCTAATTTGGCAGGCCGGGGCTGATTGCAGGGTCGTTTTCACCAGGACGCAATTGTACGTTATTTTTGACTTAGAAACAGCGTTAAATACAGCTGTTGCCAATAATGCTAATCAGAAAAAGATAGCTACAGATTTGTTGTTGATAACAGCGGAGAGGTTACACCATTCGACTGGTATAATGCTCGAATCAGTCTTGATTTTAGAGGAAATTTGCTGGCTAATGGAGATAAAATTGCATAAGCAGATCATAATAGTATTGTAAATGGGTCTTACTCATTTTTGAAACATTTTGATATTAATTAAGCTCAATGGTAAAAAGGTGTACGATTGTAATGATGCAAATCATGCGGTCAATATTACAAATTTACGTAACTACAGTCCGGCATACGCAGAAAAAACAGTGACTAATGAATTTTTCATTTCTCGATACATCCAGACATGCGGAAGAGCGGGAATTTGAAGTTAGTGGTAAAAATCAGTTAGCCAAAAGACGAGCAGCTTACAATAAAGGTCTTGCCCTTCGGAAAGCACTTCTGGGTACCTCATCCACAGTAAACACTGAAATACCTCTGAACAGATATTCATTTTTCGAAATGTTAGAAGATGAGCTGTTGCCCAATACAAGGGTTGAAATAAATTTTGCAATTGAGTCAGATGGTAATCCAATTTGGCAGGCCGGGGCTGATTGCAGGGTCGTTTTCACCAGGACGCAATGGTACGTTCCGCGGATAACATTTAATAGTGAAGGCCAATCATCCTACATGAGCCAATACCTTAAAACACACAAGTGGACTTATTTGAGAGAAAATATTGAAAGTTCAAATAGTAGCCGGCAGAGAGGTGGAAATTTCAGAATCTCAACTGGTATCTCAAAACCCAGGCACGTTTTTGTTTATAATCAATGACGCAAACATCGATGCCCAGACGGCTAATCCATTCTTTTATAATACATTCTCTGTCTCAACTGACCCAAGGACCTTATCCAATTGTCATCTGGAGGTTGGGAACGGTAACGAATACCCCGAGATACATTACACACCAACTGCTGATATGACCCGTGTTTACAGGGATGTTCTGAAATATGTTTTCAAAGGTAATGAATACAGTGAAGGGTCATTACTCAACAGAGCCAATTTTAGTACCCTGTTTCCATTCATATATTTTGATTTAACAAAACAAAAAATGGACATTAGGACGGCACCACAAAACTGACATTTAAATATCTGGAACAAAGGCAACGGCAACGGCAACGGCCTACTCTGTTTACGCATTGACTCTCTATGAGCAAGATGTTGAACTAATCCAAGTGGATGATAAAATAATACTCAGATCATAAATTATGTAACACATTATATACAAGTGATAACAAAATATTAATCTTATGTAGTGTCACTTAGCAAAGGGCGATTGGAAAAGCTTTCGCGAGCTTACATTAATAATTCAGCGATAACAATCAGACTTGGCAGAAATGAATTATCTGGTCCACATGAATTAATGTTCACAAAAACTCAGATCAATAAATTGAAAAAGGCAATGAGTCAGGGTACAGGGTCGGATATTAAAATATCAGAAACACAAATAAGAAAAGCTGTTAAACGCGGGGGTAGTTTGTTTGGATCATTAATGAGTTTAGGAAGTAAGTTGATACCTATGGCCATGCCTCTAGCTAAAAAGGCTGTCGCACCGCTTGTAACTGGTGCTTTATCCGGTTTAGCCAGTCTTGGTGTGGATAAAATATTTGGAAAGGGCCAACGGGGAGGTTTTCTTATTCCACAGGATAAAATAGCGCAGCTGATTGCGTACAAGCATGTACTATCCGCGGGCCAGAAAAAAGATATTCTTAATGCTCTTCAATCAGGGGGTCAATTAGTTATCAAACCGACGAGAACAGAACAGGGTGGGTTTATAGGAACTCTACTAGCGAGTATAGGTGTCCCTCTGTTGCTAAAAACATTGACGGGAGGAACTCTCCAAGCCGACAGAACCGGTTCCAGTAAAAATACAGTGTCAGCATACGTTCCCGATACAACTAACGGCCACGGAATAGATAATCCGCACCCTTACATGTCACCACCCTTTTTTGGAACATGGGAAAACCCAGTTGGCGCGGGAGAAAAAAAAGGACAGGTGCTGCTGCTCGGCAAAAACAGTCCATTCAATTCAATCCCAATTCTAGGAACAATACGATCAAATTCATAAAAAAACCATCGTCAAATATTGATTTGTTACACTGGGTCAAACAACTTGGAATGAAATATTTCAGAGGTATTTACAGCCGTGATAATTTACCAAATAAAATACACAGATTGGAAACAGGAATAATCAATTTAGACAATTCATTAGGCGGGGGCAGTCATTGGATTTGTTATAGAAATGTGGATAAACAATTTTGTGAATACTTTGATCCGTTTGGATTAATCATGCCCAATGAAATCAAAAATTATCTGAAAACAAGCGGTAAAAAAATGGTGTATTTATCAGATGAAATACAAGAAAGAGATAGTGCCTTGTGCAGTTATTGGTGCTTATATTATCTTTTGGAGAGACAAAAAGGTAGATCATTATTAGATGTTATACATAATACGAAATTCAGTTTCACAGATCAAATGATAAATCACCCATTTCTGATAAACTATTTTAAACAATAATAATAATAATAATCCATTTATATAGCGCCTTTTCTACAAGATTCAAAGGCGCTGTTTACAAAAAATTAGATAGAAGTAAAAAGTAAAAATAATCGAAAGAAATTGACATTAAAACTAGACGCTAACTACAAAATAGATAAATGTACACAATAGATAAAAACTCAGATAACAAATAAAAACGTCACGATTCATAAGCTCGCATAAAAAGAAATGTGACTAAGTCTGCGTTTAAAATCATCAATTAAGTTTGCAGATTTAATATCCTCAGGTAAGTTATTCCAAAGTTCCGGAGCAGCAACAGAAAAAGCTCGTTTACCATACGAATTGAGATTAAAATAGGGTTTAACTAATAAATTTCTCTTAGAGGATCTAAGATTGCGGCTGGGTGTATACAATTGAAGGAGTTCCTGTATATAGATTGGAGCTCGATCATGTAGTACTTTGTAAGTAATTAGCATAATTTTATATTCAATACGAAAGGAGACAGGGAGCCAGTGAAGATCCATCAGGACTGGAGTAATATGGCAAAATCTTGGACACTGGTTGACAAGGCGAGCAGCAGAATTTGAACATGTTGAAGCTTCCGAATAAGATAGGATGGTAGCCGTACAATAAAGAATTACAATAATTAAGTTTAGAAACTACGAAGGCATGAATAACGATTTTTGCAGCATCATAAGTAAGATATTTTCGTATGAAACCAATGTTACGAAGATGGAAAAAGGACGATTGACAGACTGCATTGACAAGAGGTGCCATACAAAGGGACTGATCAAAGATAACTCCAATATTGCGTGCACTGGGGGAGCAGGATACAGTCTCATTACATATATCAACAGAAGATAGTGGTGGCCGAGGTCGATAGGAAGAGGATATTACGAGAACTTCGGACTTGTCTTTATTTAATTTCAGCTTGTTGAAAAGCATCCATGCGTCCATGTCCCGAACACAGTTTACCAATTTGGCGTTACTCAGATTCATATCAGAAACAGACCACGTCCTGAACGTAATATATAGCTGAGTGTCATCAGCATAAAAGTGATAGAACATTTGATGACGTCGAGCAATCTCGCCAAGAGAGGATGTGTACATTGAATATAACAACGGGCCAAGAACGGATCCCTGCGGTACACCAAACTCAAGAAGATGAGAAGCAGAGCACGCACCATTAACCTGCACAAACTGTGTACGATCAGAAAGATATGATCGAAACCATTCCAATACAGTTCCAGTAATTCCAAAGCGATTGGACAGTCGCGAAAGTGATTAGAAGACAAATAAAACACCTCTCTAGGCAACAGCGTAAAACACGCAGATGGTCTGAGACCATCTTTATTACCCCACCAAAAGGCCCCACCAAAACGGCGGGTCAGGTCCCAGACCATTTTTATATAACATACATATATTAATGGTGAAATCTTCTTGTGTTAAACAGAAGAAACAAACAGAATGTCTAGAGCCCTCGGGCTATAAAACAGCCAAAAATGGTAGACTTATGTTTTGGTGCACTTGCGCTGAAGTTTAAAAAAAGTTTAAATTTGTAAAGAAGGGAAACTAATTGGGCCCTCTGAAGCCGGGGGCGATTTGTTAGACACCGCTGTAGGAACAGCTACTGATCTATTTGTACATCACGGGCTTCCTTGGATGGGTAAAAAGGTAGTTGAAATGGGAAGATATTATGGCTCAGAGGCGCTCAGAAACCCTAAATTACAGAAAAAAGCCATCGATTACGCTTTGGATAAATTGAGTCCGATGATCCAGAATGTTGGTTCTCAAGCTCTTGACCAATTATCAACCAAAATACGGCCAAAGAAAAACTATAAAACAAACAGAAAAGATCTTGATGGAGGTGTAATAGATATACATAAACAGATTGGTAAATTACCAAAACCAGCAGGTGGATGGACTTTACCAGGCCATAAATATACAGGCCCGTATCATGATTTAGAAAACCAAGTAAGGTGCAATCCAGAAACTGGTGAAATATTAGAAATTTATGATCAACCAACTAGAGCGACAGATGCTGTGGCCATGCAACATGACGTCGATTATAGTGTCTGTGGAGATAACCGGAAGTGCAAAAATAAGGCCGACCGTAAAATGGTAAAATCGTTGGACGCCATACCTTGTAATGAAAGACAATGGGGCCACTGGTTAGCTAGAAATCTAATAAACACAAAGCAGAAACTCGGACTCGGTTTAAACTAGAAAAGCCGTCGGGTATTAGTTGGCAACAGCAATTAGCGGACGAATTACATAAACCAATAAAGCGCAACTTTACTCGGCGGCGCGTTATTACAACCGGTATCCACAGAATTGGGTGCTCCGATCTGGTTGAAATGCAACAGTTCAGCAAATGGAACAAGGGTTACAGATATCTTCTAATGGCGTTGGATCTGTTCTCCAAATATGGCTGGATTGTCCCATTGAAGGATAAAAGGGGGGGAAACCGTTACAGAAGCATTCAAAGCCATCTTCAACGAGGGCCGTAAACCACAATATCTTTGGACTGATAAGGGGAAAGAATATTACAGCAAAAATATGAAGAACTGCTGGAAAACAATGGCGTAACACTATACTCAACCGAAAATGAGGAAAAATCTAGTATTTGTGAAAGATGGAACCGTACACTTTAAACGAAAATGTGGAAACAGTTTACTGTCCAGGGTAATGCCATAAATTAGGTGGTGGTAATACCACCTAATTGGACGGAAGAGATTTTCCTGGTCGATAAAGTCCAATCTACAAACCTAATCACCTGCAGATTAAAGGATCTCAACAACGAGGAAATACAAGGCTGCTTTTGTAAGCCTGAATTTTTGCCGGCAAAACAAGATACATTCCGCATTGAAAAAGGTCATTCGGAGGGAATATAAGAAAAAACAAGCTCTTGTGAAATGGTTGGGTTATAGTGACGACTTTAATTATTGGATTCCACTAAGCAGCTTCCAAGAATTGTCTAACTAATAGTATATATGGACAGTCATATAAGAAAGCTAGATACTAGAATTAGTAATAGGGAATCCGAACTTAAGGCACTATACACTAAAATCCAAAAATTGGAGGAAGAAATTACCACATTACACCACAAGAAATTAATCTCCAAAAAAACTGGAAACAGCTGAGATGCCATTAACCGGCGTCCTGGTTGCGATCTTTGAAACGGGAGAGGAGAAGGAGAAAGAGTAAACTACCATCGGACCCAAAATGGGGACGGCAACAAATAGTGATATTAGAGGCAAACTAAACAAAACAGCTTTGTTGGAGTAACGAAACGTTACCTCAACCCAGATTATTGCCCTGTCGAAATGAAGGGTCAACAAAATGCCAACGGACCCAAAATGGGTCCGGTGGGTTGGGGTGGTAAAACGCTGCCTCATCAAAATGACACAGGAGGTAAACTACTTAAAGAGATATTAATATATACTATATATAATGGTGTATTTGTTGGAAAAGAAACATGTCAATCAATATATGAATATCGAACTGACTTCATATATTGATAATAAGCAAAATGTTTGGTCCAAGGGTAAAGACTTTGCTAAGATCCTTGGATATAGTAATACAAAAAGGCAATATGAACACACATTGATGAACATGATAAACAACGAATATTTACTCCTCATGTCAGCGGACCCAAAATGGGTCCGTTGGCTCCAAGTGGTGGTATATGCACATATATTAACGAGTCTTGTTTTTACTCCCTTGTATTAGCCTCAAAATTAGAAGCTGCGAAAAAGTTCAAACATTGGGTAACGTCGCAAGTCCTTCCTTTTATCCGTAAATATGGCCAATACAAACTTTTTGATAGTCCTTGGAATAAAATGATCATGACTGGCAATGAGACCGACCTCCATTATAAAGTGGTGGATATGATAAGAGGATTCTATCCAGATACTATATTAGTAGCCGGCCTTGGGGAACTACAAGACACTGGGGACAAGCGACTGGACTCATATAAAAAGGGATATATGAGAGGGCAGCCAGACCTACTGGTACTACCATAAAGATTTTAAGGGCCTAGGTATAGAATTTAAATCGCCAACTGGCAATTACCGTGTATCAGATGCTCAAAAAGAGATGAAAAAGCGGTACATTAATAATGGCTATGCATATATCCTTTGTAATGACATCTGTAAAGGAATCCATGAATATATGAAAGGCATAAGAGTGCTATGTAAATATTGTAATAAACTGTTCCTTAATACCGAAACACGAAAAACCCATCATAAAATAATCCACAGAATTGTATAATGGCGCCAATTTAATGTTTATATTCAGACTTGGTTATCCAGGTCCCAATAAAATTTTAATGTAATATAATATTATATGGAAGAAGAATTAAATAACGATACTCTGAAACCTCTGAAAATACTCAAAACATACAAATTAAAGGAACTAAAGCAGGCAATGATAAAGATGAAAGCAAATAAACTAGCAATAACAAAAATGAGAAGGCACCAAATAGTAAACTTGATTTTACCATTCCCTATGCTATTTCCTGATATATTAAATAATACGAGAACAAGACGACAACCCAAACCACCGAAAAAGGAAGTTATACCACCAGCTAGTATAAAATTAACAGCAGATCAACTGATTTTCCATTTTTACCATACTACAGAATAATTTTTGTCCAGTTTTTGAATTTTTATTTTTTGCCATATAGTACTAACCATTTTTTGGTGCCATACTACAGATTTATTTTTTGTCCAATTTTTGAATTTTTTATTTTTTGCCATACCACAGAATTATTTTTTTGTCCAATTTTTGAATTTTTATTTTTTGCCATAATTTTGATTTTCTGATTTTTCCATTTTTTGGATATTTTATTTTTACCATAATTTTGCCTTTTACCATTCCTCATCATCGCAATATTGTATTTGTACATATTCGTCGAATGACATAATTTTATAAAATGGAGAATTGTTTCAGTCACGGTACATTCCAGTTTCAATTCCCCAATTTTTTTGCATTTCGGATAATGCTTCTGAAATTTTTTGTTGTAATACAATTTCGTCGTCGTCTTGTAAAAATTCTGACCATGGTGGTAAAATACTATTTTCTAATTTTTCCAATTCGCTATCACTAAAAAATTCTGACCACAGGGCCATATCTTCAAATTCAAATTCATCTAAGAATAAAAATTCTGATTTTCGAATTTTTGGTTCGTCAGTAAAACTATATTCCCGCTGAACGTCAAAATATGAAATTTCCCAACGACTATATTCTAGCGATTCCATTTTTTCAGTTTTCACCATTTGGCACCACATAAAATAATTTTCGTCCTGTTCAATTTTTTCTTATTTCGCGTCTCTGTCAGATTTTACTTTGGCCAAAATTTCTTGTTCCACCTGCTCGCGCGCTAATTGTAAATTATATTTGTACTCCACTGAATTTCTATTTTTAGTATATTGTTTTTGACAGGTTAAATTTTCTCGCTCGCGGCGCAAAATTTTTATCATGTCAGTAATTGCCGCAATTTTGTTGTCGATAGCTTGAACTCGAGGATCGGAAAATTCAATTGGTCCTACTCTAAGAGTGCTCGCAACTGTACTATTACACTTTTCTACTTTCTTCACCATTACTTAAACAATAGGAAAACCTTTTAAGTAGATTACGTTTTTGCCAATTAATTAGATACTAAATAAATGGCTACAGCGCTGACGTCAGTAAGAGAGCCGAAAATCCAAGTGAGCGTGAATTTCAGGGATCACAGCCATCGTACTACAAACATAGGCTGCACTTAAGGTTGGACACCCATCAGTGTAGTGTAACACAGTGATTCTACAGGTAGAGCTAACAAACATATGCTGAACTTAAGCGTGGACCCCAATAAGTGTAGTGTAACCCAGTGATTCTGTAGAGCCAGTTTACAAACATAGGCTGCACTTAAGGTGGCTCAACCATAGGTGTACTTTAACCCGGTGATTCTGCAGGCAGAGCTTATAAACATAGGCTACACTAAAGGTAGCACACCCATATGTGTAGTGTAACCCAGTAATTTTATTGGTAGACCTGACAAACATAGGCTGAACTTAAGGATGGACACCGTAAGTGTAGTGTAACCCAGTGATTATGTAGGTAGACCTTACAAAGATAGGCCGCAGTTAAGGTGGCGCACTCGTAAGTGTAGTGTAACCTGGTGATTCTGTAAGTAGACCTAACAAACATAGGCAGCACTTACGGCTGGACACGATAAGTGTAGTGTAACCCAGTGATTCTGTAGGCAGAGCTAACCAACACAGGCTGCCCTTAAGGTAGGACACCCATATGTGTGGTGTAGGAATAACCAACATACGCTGCACTTAACGTGGCGTTCCCATAAGTGTAGTGTAACTCAGTGATTCTCTACGTAGAGCTTACAGTCATAGGCTGAAGGTTAGGTGGGGCACCCAAAAGTCTAGTGTAATTCAGTGATTCTGTAATTAGACCTTACAATCATAGGCTGCACTTACGCTGGACACCCGCAAGTGAAGTGAAACCCAGTGATTCCGAAGATAGAGGTAACCAACATAGGCTCTACTTAAGGTGGCGCACCCATAACTAAAGTGTAACCCAGTGATTCTCTAAGTAGAGAAAACTAACATAGGCTGCACTTAAGGTGGCGCATCCATAAGTGTAGTGTAATCCAGTGATTTTGTAGGTAGAGCTAACCAACACAGTCTGCAATACCGGTTGCACACCCATATGTGTGGTGTAACCCAGTGATACAGAAAATAGAGGTAACCAACATAGGCTGCACTTAAGGTGGCGCTTCCATAAGTGTAGTGTAGCCCAGTGATTCTGTACCTAGAGCTTACAAACATACGCTAAACTTTAGGTTGGGCACTCATAAGTCTAGTGTGATCCAGTGATTCTGTAAGTAGACCAAACAATAAAAGGCTGCACTTAAGGCTGGACACTTGAAAGTGAAGTGAAACCCAGTGATTCCGAAGTTAAAGGTAACCAACATAGGCTCTACTTAAGGTGGCGTACCTATAACTGAACTGTAACCCAGCGATTCTCTAAGTAGAGGTAACCAACATAGGCTGCACTTAAGGTGGCGCCTCTATAAGTGTAGTGTAATCCAGTGATTTTGTAGGTAGAGCTAACCAACACAGGCTGCAATACCGGTTGGACACCCATATGTGTGGTATAACCCAGTGTTTCAGAAAATAGAGGTAACCAAGAGCTAAACTTAAGGTTGGGCACCCATACGTTTGGTGTAACCCAGTGATTCTGAAAATAGAGGTTACCAACATAGGCTGCACTTCAGGTGGCGCTTCCATAAGTGTAGTATAACCCAGTGATTTTGTACGTGGAGCTTACAAACATACGTTGAAATTTGAGTGGGACACCCCTAAGTCTAGTGTGATCCAGTGATTCTCTAAGTAGTCATAGGCTGCACTTGAGGCTGGACAAGAATAAGTATAGTATAACCCAGTGATTCTGTACTAAGGGCTTATAAACATAGGCTTCAATTAAGGTTGGACAACCATACCTGTAGTGTAGTTCAGTGATTTTGAAGGTATAGCTAACCAGCATAGTCTGCACTGAAGGCTGGACAGCCTTAAGTAAAGTTAAACCTAGTTATTCTTAAGGTAGACGTAACCAACATAGGCTCTACTTAAGGTGGCGCCCTCATAACTGTAGTGCAACCGAGTGATTCTCTAGGGAGAGGAAACCAGCGTTAGCCGCAGTTAAGGTTGCCCACCCATAAGTGGTGTAACCCAGTGATTGTCTAGGTGGAGATAACAACATTAGGCTAAACTTAACGTTACACACCCATAAGTGTATTGAACCCAGTGATTCTCTAGCTAGAACATACAAACAAAGCCTGCACTTAAGGTTGGACACTCATATGTGTGGTGTAAGCAACTAAATCTTAAACAAGAGGTAACCAACATAGGCTACACTTAAGGTGGCGCACCCATAAGTGTAGTGTAACCCAGTCATTCTGTAGGTAGAACATAAAAAAAATAGGCTGCACTTAAGGTTGGTCACCCATTTGTGTGGTATAAGCAAGTGATTCTTAAAGTAGAGGTAACCAACATAGTCTGCACTTAAGGTGGCGTACCCATAAGTGTAGTGTATCTCAGTGATTCTGAAGTTACAGCTAATAAGCAGAACCTTCAATTAAGGTAAAACACCAACAAGTGAAATGAAACCCAGTGATTCTGAACGTAGAGGTTACAAACATAGGCCCTACTTAAGGTGGCGCACCCATAACTGTAGTGTAACCAGTCATTTTCTAGGTGGAGGTAACCAACATAGGGTGCACTTAAGGTGGCGCATGCATAAGTGTAGTGTAAACCAGTTATTCTGTAGGTGGAGCTAACCAACAAAGCGTGCCTTTACGGCTGGACACCCATATGTGTGGTGTAACCCAGTGATTCTCAAAATAGAGGTAAGCAACATAGGCTCCACTTAACAGGGCCTTCCCATACGTGTGGTGTAACTTAGTGATTGTGTAGGTAGAGCCGGACACCAATAGGTGTAGTGTATTCTAGTCATTCTGAAGGTACAGCTAAAAAGCAGAAGCTGCAATTAAGGTTGGACACCCATAAGTGTAGTGTATTTCAGTGATTCTGAAGGTAGAGGTAACCAATATAGACTCTACTTAAGGTGGCGCACCCATAACTAGACTGTAACCAGTGATTATCTAGGTAGAGGTAACCAACATAGTGTGCACTTAAGGTGGCGCATGCATAAGTGTAGCGTAAGCCAGTTATTCTGTAGGTGAAGCTAACAACAATCGACTAAACTTAACGTTACACACCAATAAGTGTAGTGTACTCAGTGATTCTTTGGGTAGAGCTAACCAACACAGGCTGCCCTTAAGGTTGCACACCCATATGTGTGGTGTAACGCTGATGGTGAGGCACCCATAATTCTAGTGTGATCCAGTGATTGTGTAAGTAGACATAACAGTCATAGGCTGCACTTGAGGCTGGACACCAATAAGTGTAGTGTAACCCAATGATTCTGTAGGTAGGGCTCCCAAAAACAAAGGCATCGATTAATGTTGGACACCCATACGTGTAGTGTAGTTCAGTGACTCTGAAGGTAGCGCACCCATAAGTGTAGTGTAACCCAGTCATTCTGTAGGTAGAACATACAAACATAGGCTGCACTTAAGGTTGGTCACCCATTTGTGTGGTGTAAGCAAGTGATTCTTAAACTAGAGGTAACCAACATAGTCTGCAGTAAAGGTGGCGTACCCATAAGTGTAGTGTATCTCAGTGATTCTGTAAGGAGACCTTACAATTATACCCTGCACTTAAGGCTGGACACCAATAAGTGTAGACTATTTCAGTGATTCTGAAGGTACAGCTAATAAGCAGAAGCTTCAATTAAGGTAGGACACCAACAAGTGAAATGAAACCCAGTGATTCTGAAGGTAGAGGTTACAAACATAGGCCCTACTTAAGGTGGCGCACCCATAACTGTAGTGTAACCAGTCATTTTCTAGGTAAAGGTAACCAACATAGGGTGCACTTAAGGTGGCGCATGCATAAGTGTAGTGTAAACCAGTTATTCTGTAGGTGGAGCTAACCAACAAAGCGTGCCCTTACGGCTGGACACCCATATGTGTGGTGTAACCAAGTGATTCTCAAAATAGAGGTAAGCAACAGAGGCTGCACTTAACGCGGCCTTCCCATAAGTCTTGTGTAACTTAGTGATTCTGTAGGTAGAGCCGGACACCAATAAGTGTAGTGTATTCCAGTGATTCTGAAGGTACAGCTAAAATGCATTAGCTTCAATTAAGGTTGGACACCCATAAGTGTAGTGTAGTTCAGTGATTCTGAAGGTAGAGGTAACCAATATAGGCTCTACTTAAGGGGGCGCACCCATAACTAGAGTGTAACCAGTGATTCTCTAGGTAGAGGTAACCAACATAGCGTGCACTTAAGGTGGCGCATGCATAAGTGTAGCGTAAGCCAGTTATTCTGTAGGTGAAGCTAACAACAATAGACTAAACTTAACGTTACACACCAATAAGTGTAGTGTACTCAGTGATTCTTTGGGTAGAGCTAACCAACACAGGCTGCCCTTAAGGTTGCACACCCATATGTGTGGTGTAACGCTGATGGTGAGGCACCCATAATTCTAGTGTGATCCAGCGATTGTGTAAGTAGACATAACAGTCGTAGGCTGCACTTGAGGCTGGACACCAATAAGTGTAGTGTAACCCAGTGATTCTGTAGGTAGGGCTCCCAAACATAGGCATCGATTAATGTTGGACACCCATACGTGTAGTGTAGTTCAGTGATTCTGAAGGTGGCGCACCCATAAGTGTAGTGTAACCCAGTCATTCTGTAGGTAGAACATACAAACATAGGCTGCACTTAAGGTTGGTCACCCATTGTGTGGTGTAAGCAAGTGATTCTTAAACTAGAGGTAACCAACATAGTCTGCAGTAAAGGTGGCGTACCCATAAGTGTAGTGTATCTCAGTCATTCTGTAAGGAGACCTTACAATCATACGCTGCACTTAAGGCTGGACACCAATAAGTGTAGTCTATTTCAGTGATTCAGAAGGCACAGCTAATAAGCAGAAGCTGCATTTAAGGCAGGACACCAACAAGTAAAATGAAACCCAGTGATTCTGAAGGTACAGGTTACAAACATAGGATCTACTTAAGGTGGCGCACCCATAACTAGAGTGTAACCAGTGATTCTCTAGGTAGAGGTAACCAACATAGCGTGCACTTAAGGTGGCGAATGCATAAGTGTAGCGTAAGCCAGTTATTCTGTAGGTGAAGCTAACAACAATAGACTAAACTTAACGTTACATACCCATAAGTGTAGTGTACTCAGTGATTCTTTGGGTAGAGCAAACCAACACAGGCTGCCGTTAAGGTTGCACACCCATATGTGTGGTGTAACGCTGATGGTGAGGCACCCATAATTCTAGTGTGATCCATTGATTGTGTAAGTAGACATAACAGTCATAGGCTGCACTTGAAACTTGACACCAATAAGTGTAGTGTAACCCAGTGATTCTGTAGGTAGGGCTCCCAAACATAGGCATCGATTAATGTTGGACACCCATACGTGTAGTGTAGTTCAGTGATTCTGAAGGTGGCGCACCCATAAGTGTAGTGTAACCCAGTCATTCTGTAGGTAGAACATACAAACATAGGCTGCACTTAAGGTTGGTCACCCATTGTGTGGTGTAAGCAAGTGATTCTTAAACTAGAGGTAACCAACATAGTCTGCAGTAAAGGTGGCGTACCCATAAGTGTAGTGTATCTCAGTCATTCTGTAAGGAGACCTTACAATCATACGCTGCACTTAAGGCTGGACACCAATAAGTGTAGTCTATTTCAGTGATTCAGAAGGCACAGCTAATAAGCGGAAGCTTCAATTAAGGCAGGACACCAACAAGTAAAATGAAACCCAGTGATTCTGAAGGTAGAGGTTACAAACATAGGATCTACTTAAGGTGGCGCACCCATAACTAGAGTGTAACCAGTGATTCTCTAGGTAGAGGTAACCAACATAGTGTGCACTTAAGGTGGCGCATGCATAAGTGTAGCGTAAGCCAGTTATTCTGTAGGTGAAGCTAACAACAATAGACTAAACTTAACGTTACACACCAATAAGTGTAGTGTACTCAGTGATTCTTTGGGTAGAGCTAACCAACACAGGCTGCCCTTAAGGCTGCACACCCATATGTGTGGTGTAACGCTGATGGTGAGGAACCCATAATTCTAGTGTGATCCAGTGATTGTGTAAGTGGACATAACAGTCATAGGCTGCACTTGAGGCTACACACCAATAAGTGTAGTGTAACCCAGTGATTCTGTAGGTAGGGCTCCCAAACATAGGCATCGATTAATGTTGGACACCCATACGTGTAGTGTAGTTCAGTGATTCTGAAGGTGGCGCACCCATAAGTGTAGTTTAACTCAGTCAATCTGTGGGTAGAACATACAAACATAGGCTGCACTTAAGGTTGGTCACCCATTTGTGTGGTGTAAGCAAGTGATTCTTAAACTAGAGGTAACCAACATAGTCTGCAGTAAAGGTGGCGTAGCCCTAAGTGTAGTGTATCTCAGTGATTCTGTAAGGAGACCTTACAATCATACGTTGCACTTAAGGCTGGACACCAATAAGTATAGTCTCTTCCAGTGATTCTGAAGGTACAGCTAATAAGCAGAAGCTTCAATTAAGGTAGGACATTAACAAGTGAAATGAAACCCAGTGATTCTGAAGGTAGAGGTAACAAACATAGCCTCTACTTAAGGTGGCGCACCCATAACTGTAGTGTAACCAGTTATTTTCTAAGTAGAGGTAACCAACATAGGGTGCACTTAAGGTGGCGCACCCATAGGTGTAGCGTAACCCAGTGATTCTGTAGGTGGAACATAGAAACACAAGCTGCACTTAAGGTTGGAAACCTATATGTGTGGTGTAAGCAAGTGATTCTTAAACTAGAGGTAACCAACATAGGCTGCACTTAAGGTGACGCACCCATAGGTGTAGTGTAACCCAGTCCTTCAGTAGTAAAGGGGGTCTAGTCCCGCACAAATTTGGATAACTTTTTATCGGACAACGCGGATACCATCAGTTGCTAAGGACGCAGTAAGTCAAGCCAATCAAGTCAGTTAGGTCAATTCAAGTCAATCCGAGTTGCATGTTTAATCCTTAGTAAAGAAAATGCCCTAACCAAGCAAGCGAATGTCCCAATCCTAACGAGGCGAAGACATCAGTCGAGTTCAATGTTGAGGCTTAAATACAAAAATACAGCAGGAAAAAACAACGAGAGCAGAGTAGCGCAGTGGAAGATTGCTGGGCTCATAACCCAGTCACAAACGGTGACAACAGTGAGAACAGTGACAACGGTGAGAACAGTGACAACAGTGGCAACGGTGAAAACAGTGAGAAATGTGACAACAGTGACAACGATGACAACAGTGACAATGGTGACAACAGTAACAACCGTGACAACCGTGAAAACAGTGACAACAGTGACAACCGTCACAATCCGTGACACCAGTGACATTGGTGACAACAGTGACAACAGTGAAAACGGTGAAAACGCTGAGAACGGTGACAACGGTGTCAACGATGACAACAGTGACAATGGTAACAACAGTGAGAACCGTGACAACCGTGACAACCGTGACAACAGTGACAACAGTGACAGCGGTGACAACAGTCACAACACTGAAAACGGTGACAACCGTGACAACCGTGACAACCGTGACAACAGTGACAAAAGTGACAACGGTGACAACAGTGACAACGGCGAAAAAAGCGACAACAGCGACAACAGTGCCAACAGTGACAACGATGACTACAGTGACAAGGGTGATAACGGTGACAACCGTGACATTAGTGACAACAGTGACAACGGTGACAACAGTGACAATGGTGACAATGATGACAACGGTGACAACGATGACAACAGTAACAATGGTGACAACAGTGACAACTGTGATAACCGTGACAACCGTGACAACAGTGACAACAGTGACAACAGTGACAACAGTGACAACGGTGACAACGGTGACAACAGTGACAACAGTGACAATGGTGACAACAGTGACAACAGTGACAACAATGACAACGATGAAAACAGTGACAAAAGTGAAGATAATGACAACAGTCACAACGGTTAAACCGGTGACAACAGTGACAACCGTAACAATGGTGACAACAGTGAAAACGGCAAGAACAGCGACAACAGCAGCAACAGTGACAACAGTGACAACGGTGACAACAATGACAAGGGTGATAACGGTGACAAAGGTAACAACAGTGACTACCGAGACAACAGTGAAAACGGTGACATTATTGACAACGATGACAACAGTGACAACCGTGACAACAGTGACAACGGTAAAAACAGTGACAACATTGACAACGGTGACAATAGTGACAACAGTGACAATGGTGACAACGATAACAGCGGTGACAACGGTGACAATGATGACAACAGTGGCAATGGTGACAGCAGTAACAACCATGACAACCGTGACAACTGTGACAACAGTGACAATGGTGACAACAGTGACAACGGTGACAAGGGTGACAACGGTGACAACGATGACAATGGTGACAATGATAACAACAGTGAAAATAGTGACAACAGTAACAACCATGACAACCGTGACAACGGTGACAACGGTGACAACTTTGACAACGATGACAACAGTGAGAACGGTGACAATGATGACAACAGTGACAATGGTGACAACAGTAACAACCATGACAACCGAGACAACGGTGACAACAGTAACAACATAACATTGACAACAGTGACAACAGTGACAACAATAACGGTGACAACGCTGACAACGGTGACAACGCGGACAAGCGTGACAACAGTGACAACAGTGAGAACGATGACAACAGTGACAAAAGTGACAACAATCACAACAGAGACAACGGTTAAGGCGGTTAACACAGTGACACCCGTGACAATGGTAACCACAGTGAAAGCTGTGACAACGCTGAAAATTTTGAGATTAGTGTTAAAGGTGACAACAGTGACAACCGTGACAACAGTGACAACGGTAAAAACAGTGACCACGGTAACAACAGTGACAACAGTGACAACCGTGACAACAGTGAAAACAGTGACAACGGTAACAACAGTGACAACGGTGACAAGCGTGACAACAGTGAGAACAGTCAGAACGGTGACAACAATGACAACCATGACAATGTTGACAAGCGTGAAAACAGTGACAACAGTGAAAACCGTGACAATCCGTGACACCAGTGACAACGGTGACAACAGTGACAACGGTGAGAAAGATGACAACGGTGACAACGATGACAATGGTCACAACAGTGACAACCGTGACAACATTGACAACCGTGAGAATCGGTGAGGCAAGTGACAACACTGACAATGGTGACAACGGTGACAACAGTGACAACAGTGACAACGGTGACAACAGTGACAACAGTGACAACAGTGACAAGAATGACAACGGTGACAACGGTGACAACGATGACAACAGTGACAATGGTAAGAACAGTGACAACCGTGAGGACCATGACAACATTGACAACGGTGACAACAGTGAGAACGGTGACAAGGGTGACGACAGTGACAAGAGTGACAACAGTGACAACGGTGACAACGATGACAAGAGTGACAACAGTGACGACACTGACGACCATCACAACCGTTACAACCGTGACAACAGTGACAAGGGTGACAACAGTGAGAACAGTGAGAATGATGACAACACTGACAACACTGACAACGGTGACAACAGTGACAACCGTGACAACAGTAGAAACAGTGACTACGGTGACAACGATGACAATGGTGACAGCAGTGACAACCGTGACAACATTGACAACGGTGAAACCGGGGACAACATTGACAAGGGCGACAACAGTGACAACAGTGACAACGGTGACAACAGTGACAACGGTGAGAAGGGTGACAACAGTCACAACAGTGACAACGGTGACAACAGTGACAACAGTGACAACCGTGACAACAGTGACAACAGTGACAACGATGGCAACGATGACAAGAGTGACAAAAGTGACAACAATGACCAAGGTGACAACGGTTAAACAAGTGACAACAATAACGACGGTGTCAACAGTGACAACGGTGGCAACCGTGACAACAGTGACAATGGTGACAACAGTGAGAACAGTGACAACGGTGACAACGATGACAAGAGTGACAAAAGCGCCACCCATGACAGTGGTGACAACACTGACAGCTGTGACACAGTCAAAACGGTGACATTAGTGACAACCGTGACAACAGTGACAACAGTGACAACTGTGACAACAGAGACAATGGTGACAACGGTGGCAACAGTGACATTAGTGACAACAGTGACAACGATGACAATGGTGACAATAATGACAACAGTGACAATAGTGACAACAGTAACAACCATGACAAGCGTGAAAACGGTGACAACAGTAACAACGCTGAGAAAGGTGAAATTAGTAAAAAAAAAAAGTAACAATGGTGACAACACTTACAACACTGACAACAGTGACAACAGTGACAACCGTGACAACAGTGCAATAGTGACAACAATAACAACGGTGACAACGCTGACAACAGTGACAACGCTGACAACGATGACAACAGTGACAAAAGTGACAACAATGACAACAGTGACAACGGTTAAACAGGTTACAACAGTGACATCCGTGACAATGGTGACAACAGTAAAAGCTGTGACAACGGTAAAAACGGTGACATTATTGACAACGGTAATAACAGTGACAACCGTGACAACAGTGACAACAGTAACACTGGCAAAAAAACAGTGACATCGGTGACAACAGTGACAACGGTGACAACTGTGACAACCGTGACAACAGTGAGAAAACTCACAACAGTGACAACATTGACAATGGTAACAACAGTGACAACCGTGACAATCCGTGACACCAGTGACAACAGTGACAACAGTGACAACGGTGACGACAGTGAGAACAGTGGGAACGGTGACAACGATGACAACAGTGACAAAGGTGACAACAGTAACAACCGTGAGAAGCGTAAAAAGAGTGACAACAGTTAAAACCGTGACAATCCGTGACACCAGTGACAACGGTGAGAACAGTGACAACAGTGACAACGGTGACAAGGATCACAACGGTGACAACGACGACAACAGTGACAATGGTGACAACAGTGACAATCGTGACAACCGTAACAACATTGACAAGGGCGACAACAATGACAACAGTGACAACAGTGACAACGGTGACAACGGTGACAACAGTGACAACATTAAGAAGGGTGACAACAGTGACAACAGTGAAAACGGTGACAACACTGTCAAAACTGACAACGGTGACAACCATGACAACCGTGACAACAGTGACAACAGTGACAACGGTTACAACGATGACAACAGTGACAATGGTGCACCAGTGACAACTGTGACAATCGTTGACACCAGTGACAACAGTGACAATGGTGACGACGGTGACAACAGTGACAACGGTGACAAGTATGACAACGGTGACAACAATGACAACATTGACAATGGTGACAACAGTGACAGCTGTGACAACATTGACAACGGTGACAACAGTGACAACGGTGACAAGGGTGACAACATTGAAAAAGGTGACAACGGTGACATTGGTGACAACGGTGACAACGGTGACTACAGTGACAACGGTGACCACACTGAGAACCATGACAACCATGACAACCGTGACCACAGTGACAACAGTGACAACGGTAACAACAGTGACAACGGTGACAAGGGTGACAACAGTTAGAACAGAGACAACGGTGACAACAGTGACAACAGTGACACCGGTGACAACAGTGACAACAGTGACAAGAGTGACAACAGTGAGGACAGTGACAACGGTGAAAACAGTGACAACACTGACTACGGTGACAACTGTGACAACCGTGACAACGGTGACAACAGTGATAACCGTGACAACAGTGACAACAGTGACAACAGTGACAACGGTGACAAAAAAGACAATAGTGACAACAGTGACAACATTGACAAAAAAGACAACAGTGACAACATTGACAACGATGACAACGGTGACAACGCGGACAATGATGACAACAGTGACAATGGTGATAACAGTGACAATCGTAACAACCGTGACAACAGTGAGAACGGTGAGAAGGTTGACAATGGTGACAACAGTGGCAACCGTGACAACGTTGACAACACTGACAACGGTGACAACAATGACAACCGTGACAACAGTGACAACGATGACAAAAGTGACAAAAGTGACAAGAATGACAACAGTGACAACGGTTAAACCGTTGATAACAGTCACACCCGTGACAATGGTGACAACAGTAAAAACCGTGACAACCGTGACAACCGTGACAACAGTGACAACGGTGACAACAGTGACAAGGGTGACAACAGTAACAACAGTGACAACCGTGACAATCCGTGAAACCAGTGACAACAGTGACAATGGTGACAACGGTGACAACAGGGAGAACAGTGGCAACGGTGACAACGATGACAACAGTGACAATGGTGACAACAGAAACAACTGTGATAAGCGTGAAAACAGTGACAACCGTTAAACCCGTGACAATCTGTGACACCAGTGAAAACGGTGAGAACAGTGACAACGGTGACAGGGATGAGAACGGTGACAACGATGACAACAGTGACAATGGTGACAACAGTGACAATCGTGACAACCGTGACAACATTGAAAAGTGCGACAACAATGACAACAATGGCAATGACAACAATGACAACAGTGACAACAGTGACAACGATGACAAAAGTGACAAAAGTGACAAGAATGACAACAGTGACAACGGTTAAACCGTTGATAACAGTCACACCCGTGACAATGGTGACAACAGTAAAAACCGTGACAACCGTGACAACCGTGACAACAGTGACAACGGTGACAACAGTGACAAGGGTGACAACAGTAACAACGGTGGCAAGGGCGACAACAGTGACAACATTGGACAACCGTAACAACGGTGACAACGGTGACAACCGTGAAAACAGTGAGAAAAGTCACAACGGTGAAAACGGTGACAACAGTAACAACAGTGACAACCGTGACAATCCGTGACACCAGTGACAACAGTGACAATGGTCACAACGGTGACAACAGGGAGAACAGTGGCAACGGTGACAACGATGACAACAGTGACAATGGTGACAACAGAAACAACCGTGATAAGCGTGAAAGCAGTGACAACACTTAAAACCGTGACAATCTGTGACACCGGTGAAAACGGTGAGAACAGTGACAACGTTGACAGGGATGAGAACCGTGACAACGATGACAACAGTGACAATGGTGACAACAGTGACAATCCTGACAACCGTGACAACATTGACAACGGTGACAACAGTGACAGCAGTGACAACGATGACAACAATGACAAAAGTGACAAGAATGACAACAGTGACAACGGTTAAACCGTTAATAACAGTCACACCCGTGACAATGGTGACAACAGTGAAAACCGTGACAACCGTGACAACCGTGACAACAGTGACAACGGTGACAACAATGACAATAGTGACAACAGTGACAACATTGACAACGATGACAACGTTGACAACGCGGACAATGATGACAACAGTGACAATGGTGATAACAGTGGCAACCGTGACAACAGTGAGAACGGTGAGAAGGGTGACAATGGTGACAACACTGGCAACCGTGACAACGGTGACAACCCAGACAACGGTGACAACAGTGATAACCGTGGCAACAGTCACAACAGTCACAACGATGACAACAGTGACAAAAGTGTCAACAATGACAACACTCACAACGGTTAAACCGTTGATAACAGTCACACCCGTGACAATGGTGAGAACAGTGAAAACCATGACAACCGTGACAACCATGACAACAGTGACAACGGTGACAACAGTAACAACGGTGACAAGGGCGACAACAGTAACAACATTGGACTACCGTAACAACAGTGACAACGGTGACAACGGTGACAACGGTGACAACAGTGACAACGGTGACAACAATGACAAGAGTGACAAAAGTGACAACAAAGACAAAAGTGACAACGGTTAAACCGGTGACAACAGTGACACCCGTGACAATGGTGACAACAGTGAGAGCTGTGACAGTGGTAAAAACGGTGACATTAGTGACAACAGTGACGACAGTGACAACAGTCACAACAGTCACAACAGTGACAATGGTAAAAAACAGTGACATTGGTGACAACAGTGACAACAGTGAAAACGGGGACAACAGTGAGAACCGTGACAGCAGTGAAAACAGTGACAACGGTAACAACAGTGACAACGGTGACAACGGTGACAACCGAGACAACAGTGAGAAAACTCACAACGTTGACAACAGTGACAAACGTGTTAATCCGTGACACCAGTGACAACAGTGACAATGGTGACAACGTTCACAACAGGGAGAACAGTGGCAACGGTGACAACGATGACAACAGTGACAATGGTGACAACAGAAACAACCGTGAGAAGCGTGAAAACAGTGACAACAGTTTAAACGGTGACAATCTGTGACACCAGTGAAAACGGTGAGAACAGTGACAACAGTGAGAACGGTGACAGGGATGAGAACGGTGACAACGATGACAACAGTGACAATGGTGACAACAGTGACAATCGTGACAACCGTGACAACATTGACAAGTGCGACAACAATGACAAAATTGACAACGGTGACAACGGCGACAACGGTAACAACGGTGACAACAGTGACAACAATGAAAAGGGTGACAACAGTGACAACAGTGACAACGGTGACAACAGTGACAACACTGACAACAGTGACAACCATGACAACAGTGAGAAAACTCACAACGGTGACAACAGTGACAACGGTAACAACAGTGACAACCGTGACAATCCGTGACACCAGTGACAACAGTGACAATGGTGACAACAGTAAGAACCATGAGAAGCGTGAAAACAGTGACAACAGATAAAACCGTGACAATCCGTGACACCAGTTAAAACGGTGAGAACAGTGACAACAGTGACAATGGTGACAAGAATAAGAACGGCGACAACGATGACAACAGTGACAATGGTGACAACAGTGACAATCGTGACAACCGTGACAACAATGACAAGAGTGACAAAAGTGACAACAAAGACAAAAGTGACAACGGTTAAACCGGTGACAACAGTGACACCCGTGACAATGGTGACAACAGTGAGAGCTGTGACAGTGGTAAAAACGGTGACATTAGTGACAACAGTGACGACAGTGACAACCGTGACAACAGTCACAACAGTGACAATGGTAAAAACCAGTGACATTGGTGACAACAGTGACAACAGTGAAAACGGGGACAACAGTGAGAACCGTGACAACAGTGAAAACAGTGACAACGGTAACAACAGTGACAACGGTGACAACGGTGACAACCGAGACAACAGTGAGAAAACTCACAACGGTGACAACAGTGACAAACGTGTTAATCCGTGACACCAGTGACAACAGTGACAATGGTGACAACGTTCACAACAGGGAGAACAGTGGCAACGGTGACAACGATGACAACAGTGACAATGGTGACAACAGAAACAACCGTGAGAAGCGTGAAAACAGTGACAACAGTTTAAACGGTGACAATCTGTGACACCAGTGAAAACGGTGAGAACAGTGACAACAGTGAGAACGGTGACAGGGATGAGAACGGTGACAACGATGACAACAGTGACAATGGTGACAACAGTGACAATCGTGACAACCGTGACAACATTGACAAGTGCGACAACAATGACAAAATTGACAACGGTGACAACGGCGACAACGGTAACAACGGTGACAACAGTGACAACAATGAAAAGGGTGACAAAAGGGACAACAGTGACAACGGTGACAACACTGACAACAGTGACAACCATGACAACAGTGAGAAAACTCACAACGGTGACAACAGTGACAACGGTAACAACAGTGACAACCGTGACAATCCGTGACACCAGTGACAACAGTGACAATGGTGACAACAGTAAGAACCATGAGAAGCGTGAAAACAGTGACAACAGATAAAACCGTGACAATCCGTGACACCAGTTAAAACGGTGAGAACAGTGACAACAGTGACAATGGTGACAAGAATAAGAACGACGACAACGATGACAACAGTGACAATGGTGACAACAGTGACAATCGTGACAACCGTGACAACATTGACAAGGGCAACAACAATGACAACAGTGACAACGGTGACAACGGTGACAACACTGACAACGGTGACAACCATGACAACAGTGACAACAGTGACAACGATTACAATGATTACAACAGTGACAATGGTGCACCAGTGACAACTGTGAAAATCGTTGACACCAGTGACAACAGCGACAATGCTGACAACGGTGACAACAGTGACATCAGTGACAACGGTGACAAGGGTGACAACAGTAAGAACAGTGACAACGGTGACAACAGTGACATTAGTGACCACCGTGACAACAGTCACAACAGTGGCAACGGAGACAACAGTGACAACAGTAACAAGGGTGACAACAGTGAGAAGAGTGACAACGGTGACAACAGTGACAACGGTGACAAGGGTGAAAACAGTGACAACGGTGACAAGGGTGACAACAGTAAGAACAGTGACAATGGTGACAACAGTGACATTAGTGACAAACGTGACAACAGTGACAACAGTGAAAACGGTGACAACAGTGACAGCTGTGACAACAGTGACAATGGTGACAACAAACACAATAGTGACAACAGTGACAACATTGACAATAAAGACAACAGTGACAACGGTGACAACGATGACAACCCTGACAACGCTGACAATGATGACAACAGTGACAATGGTGACAACAGTGACAACCGTGACAACCGTGACAACTGTGACAACGTTTAGAAGGGTAACAAGGGTGACAACAGTGGCAACCGTGACAACAGTGGCAACAACTGACAACGGTGACAACAGTGACAACCGTGACAACAGTGTCAACAGTGACAACGATGACAACAGTGACAAAAGTGTCAACAATGACAACAGTGACAACGGTTAAACCGATGATAACAGTCACACCCGTGACAATAATGACAACAGTGACAACCGTGACAACTGTGACAACCGTGACAACACTTACAACAGTGACAACGGTGACAACAGTGACAACAGTGACAACGGTGACAACACTGATAACGGTGACAACAATGACAACCGTGACAACAGTGACAACAGTGACAACAGTGACAGCTGTGACAACAGTGACAACGGTAAAACAAAGAGAATAGTGAAAACAGTGGCAACATTGACAATAGTGACAACAGTGACAACGGTGACAACGATGACAAAGGTGACATTGCTGACAATGATGACAACAGTGACAATGGTGACAACAGTGACAACCGTGACAACCGTGGAAACAGTGACAACGGAGACAACAGTGACAACGGTTAAACCGGTGACAACAGTGACACCTGTCACAATGGTGACAACAGTGACAGCTCTGACAACGGTGAAAACGGTGACATTAGTGACAACAGTGACAACAGTGGCAACGGTGTAAACAGTGACAACAATGACAAGGGTGACAACAGTGACAACAGTGACAACACTGACAATGGTGACAACCGTGACAACCGTGACAACAGTGACAACTGTTACAACGGTTACAATGATGACAACAGTCACAATGGTGCAACAGTGACAACCGTGAAAATCGCGGACACCAGTGACAACAGCGACAATGGTGACAACGGTGACAACAGTGACAACGGTGACAAGGATGACAACGGTGACAACGGTGACAATGATAACAACAGTGACAATGGTGACAACAGTGACAACCGTGACAACATTGACAACCGTGACAACAGTGACAACACTGACTACGGTGACAACAGTGACAACCATGACAACGGTGACAACAGTGATAACTGTGACAACAGTGACAACTGTGACAACAGTGACAATACTTACAACAGTGACAACATTGACACTTGTGACAACAGTGACGACGGTGACAACGATGGCAACGCTGACAATGCTGACAAAGATGACAACAGTGACAATGGTGACAACAGTGACAACCGTGACAACTGTGACAACAGTGACAACGTTTAGAAGGGTAACAAGGGTGACAACAGTGGCAACCGTGACAACAGTGGCAACAACTGACAACGCTGACAACAGTGACAACCGTGACAACAGTGTCAACAGTGACAACGATGACAACAGTGACAAAAGTGTCAACAATGACAACAGTGACAACGGTTAAACCGATGATAACAGTCACACCCGTGACCATAATGACAACAGTGACAACCATGACAACACTTACAACAGTGACAACGGTGACAACAGTGACAACAGTGACAACGGTGACAACACTGACAACGGTGACAACAATGACAACCGTGACAACAGTGACAACAGTGACAACGGTGACAACAGTGAGAACGATGACAGCAAAGGCAAAAGTGACAACAATGACAACAGTGACAATGGTTAAACCGGTGATAACAGTCACACCCGTGACACTGGTGACAACAGTGACTGCTGTTACTACGGTGAAAAGGGTGGCAACGATAAAAAACAGTGACAACAGCAACAACAGTGACAACAGTGACAACGGTGAAAACATTGACAACAGTCACAACGGTGAACACAGTGACAACAGTGACAACCGTGGCATATCGGCGACACCAGTGACAACAGTGACAATGGTGACAACGGCGACTCCAGTGACAACAGTGACAAAGGTGACAACAGTGACAACAGTGAGAACGGTGACAAGGATGACAACCGTGACAACGTTGACAACGATGACAACACTGACAATGGTGACAACAGTGACAACCATGACAACATTGACAACAATGATAACAGTGACAACGGCCACAAGAGCGACAACAGTGAAAACAGTGACAACGGTGACAATGCTGACAACGGTGACAACGATGACAAGAGTGACAACGGTGACAACACTGAGAACCGTGACAACCGTGACAACCGTGACAACAGTGACAATAGGGAGAACAGTGACAACAGTGACAAGGGTGAAAACAGTGAGAACAGTGAGAACGGTGACAACAGTGACAACACTGACAACGGTGACAACAGTGACAACCCTGACAACGGTGACAACAGTGATAACCGTGACAACAGTGACAACGGTGACAACAGTGACAGCTGTGACAACAGTGACAACGGTAACAACAAAGACAATAGGGAAAACAGTGGCAACATTGACAATAGTGACAACAGTGACAACGGTGACAACGATGAAAACGGTGACATTGCTGACAATGATGACAACAGTGACAATGGTGACAACAGTGACAACCGTGACAACCGTGGAAACAGTGACAACGGAGACAACAGTGACAACAGTTAAACCGGTGACAACAGTGACACATGTCACAATGGTGACAACAGTGACAGCTGTGACAACGGTGAAAACGGTGACATTAGTGACAACAGTGACAACAGTGGCAATGGTGTAAACAGTGACAACAATGACAAGGGTGACAACAGTGACAACAGTGACAACACTGACAATGGTGACAACCGTGACAACCGTGACAACAGTGACAACAGTGACAACTGTTACAACGGTTACAATGATGACAACAGTCACAATGGTGCAACAGTGACAACCGTGAAAATCGGGGACACCAGTGACAACAGCGACAATGGTGACAACGGTGACAACAGTGACAACGGTGACAAGGATGACAACGGTGACAACGGTGACAACGGTGACAATGATAACAACAGTGACAATGGTGACAACAGTGACAACCGTGACAACATTGACAACCGTGACAACAGTGACAACACTGACTACGGTGACAACAGTGACAACCGTGACAACGGTGACAACAGTGATAACCGTGACAACAGTGACAACTGTGACAACAGTGACAATACTTACAACAGTGACAACATTGACACTTGTGACAACAGTGACGACGGTGACAACGATGGCAACGGTGACAATGCTGACAAAGATGACAACAGTGACAATGGTGACAACAGTGACAACCGTAACAACCGTGACAACAGTGACAACGGAGACAACAGTGCAACAGTGAGAAGAGTGACAACAGTGACAACACTGACAACGGTGACAACAGAAACAACCGTGACAACAGTAACAAGGGTGACAACAGTGAGAAGAGTGACAACGGTGACAACAGTGACAACGGTGACAAGGGTGACAACAGTAAGAACAGTGACAATGGTGACAACAGTGACATTAGTGACAACCGTGACAACAGTGACAACAGTGACAACGGTGAAAACAGTGACAGCTGTGACAACAGTGACAACGGTGACAACAAAGACAATAGTGACAACAGTGACAACATTGACAATAAAGACAGCAGTGACAACGGTGACAACGATGACAACCCTGACAACGCTGAAAACGATGACAACAGTGACAATGGTGACAACAGTGACAACCGTGACAACCGTGACAACAGTGACAACGGTTAGAAGGGTGGCAATGGTGACAACAGTGGCATTCGTTACAACAGTGGCAACAACTGACAACGGTGACAACAGTGACAACCGTGACAACAGTGTCAACAGTGACAACGATGACAACAGTGACAAAAGTGTCAACAATGACAACAGTGACAACGGTTAAACCGATGATAACAGTCACACCCGTGACAATAATGACAACAGTGACAACCGTGACAACTGTGACAACCGTGACAACACTTACAACAGTGACAACGGTGACAACAGTGACAACGGTGACAACACTGACAACGGTGACAACAGTGACAACCGTGACAACAGTGACAACATTGACAACGGTGACAACAGTGAGAACGATGACAACAAAGGAAAAAGTGACAACAATGACAACAGTGAAAACAGTGAAAACAGTGACAACGGTAAATACAGTGACAACGGTGACAACTGTGACAAAAGTGACAACAGTGACAACGGTTAAACCGGTCAGAACAGTGACACCCGTGACAATGGTGACAACAGTGACAAGTGCGAAAAAAGCGACAACAGTGGCAACAGTAACCACGGTGACAACAGAGAGAACAGTGGCAATGGTGACAACAGTGACAACACTGACAACGGTGACAACCGTGACAACCGTGACAACGGTAAAAAACAGTGACAACAATGATAACAGTGACAACGGTGACAACAGTGACAACCGTGAAAACGATGGCAACAGTGACAACCATGACAACAGTGAAAACAGTGACAACTATAACAACAGTGACAACGGTGACAAGAGTGACAACGGTGAAAACGGTGTTGGGCTCATAACCCAGAGGTCCGAGGATTAAAACCTCGTTCTGCTAAACATGTTATTCTTTTTCTTTTTTTTAAATCATTGTTCAATCATTGTTTATGCTAATGACAGCGGGGCAAGTTTGAGCAAGCCTGATGACGTGTTTCTATTTTTAGAACATGACGTCATTTTTACACTAACGGAGAGTATAAAAGAAGGACACCGACAAGTAAATTCATTTGATTACGATTTGTTGTACTGTGCGGAGCTCTCACGATGCCGATTACTTATCCGAGACCGTGCCCTACGTGTGGAACAAAAATTAAAAACTGGAGTAATTTCTCTTGTCATAAGAAATACTGTGGGAAGAAAATAGATCCTGTTCCATGTCCACACTGTGAGTCCACATTTACAAGAAAAGATGACATGTTAAGACATGTAAGAAAGTTCCATTCCGAAGGAGCCATGCGTAAAGCAGAGGCCAACGAAGAATTAGCAAGGATGGAGTTACTTCATTCCAACAAGGTTCCAAGGTTAAGTGATGAAAGTCAACAAGGTGGCGCTGTGACAACCCGAGGTACCAAACGTGCGAACGAAGTGGATTCCAAACCAGAGGCAAAATCACAGAAACCATTTGTTAGTGAAACAACAAATGATACTACGGAAGAATATGGTGGCGGCCCCAACCCGCTCTTTGTCGCGGATGTGAAGAAATTGGGACCAGCGAAACGTTGGAAAAACAATGCTGTAGTCAACCAAAAATTTATCATGACCTTAGACCAACAACGTGAACAAAAACCAAACGGAGATTTGAATATTGGAGCAACCCATGCCATTGGCGTAGCCACTGACAATCTGATTAATGAATTGAAATCCCAGAGGATTACTGGATGAAGCTCCAAATTGGGAGTCGCCGACACCGACGGGAAGGTTTAACAGGAGAAACATGGAAAATTCCTGTGGGTTATTTTACCCAGAGAGCTCAACTGACACAAGCCTTATTGACGAAACTTTCCATGGTGTTGAACAGCGGTGAGTTCATTAACAATGATGTGGGGTTTTCAGCATCCGTACTTTTCAGCCGACCGGAACGAAAAGGCGGTAAGAGAGCAGGTGCAGCCCCAGGTCAAAAAATATGGGAACACATGGCGAAGGAATCCAAGTGTGTGTGTGAAATAAAGAACAAGGATACTCTCTGTTGCGCTCGTGCCATTGTCACGATGCGAGAGTATGCCAAACGCCAAGCTGGTCAAGACAACACCTTTGAAAACTATTCGTCAAGATCGGGGGAAGAATTCACAACAGCTCAAAGAAGCCAAAAAGCTCCATCAAGAAGCCGGTGTACCAGAAGGTTTATGTGGTTTAGACGAAGTAAACCAATTCCAAGAGTACGTGGGACCAAAAGGTTTTAGAATCATTGTAGTGGATGCAGCACGGAGCGGTGTGATCTGTAAAGGAGACAAGTATGAAGACGAAGATAAGACCATTGCTCTAGTGAAATCTGTGTACGTGGATGACAACAACCAAGAGAAAGCACATTATGATGGTCTCTATTCCATCCCTGGGTTTATGAATCGCAACTATTTCTGCAAAAAGTGTTGTAAAGGCTACAACACAGAGGACAGTGCCCATCACAGGTGCCAGGCTAAAAATTGTCCAGCCTGCAAAAGGAAAAAGATCAAGGATGAGGATGGTTGCCAAGATTTTACGTTATGGGCCAAACCAGAGCGCAGCTGTAGAGCATGCAAACGGGAATTCTATGGGGAACAATGCTTTAGAGCACATCTCATTCAACATGAAGACGAGGATAAAGAGTTGAAAGGAATGAAAGAACAATTGGAGCAACGTCTAAATGAAAAACTTCCCTCCATTATGGAAATGAAAAGCACCTGCAACCAATTTCAACGATGTTCCAAGTGTATGGTGTCCTATAAAGTCAACAAAGAGCTGCCACACAAATGTCTGCATACACAATGCAAACATTGTTTGGAGTATGTGAACATTTAAGAACACAAATGTTTTATCACGTCCGAGGAAGAAAAGCAATTTCAAACACAACTCCACGATTTAAGAAGAAAGAAAAAGAAAAAGGAAAAGTTATTGGGAATGATCGTTGAAGGTCTACCAGACGAACACACACAAACCATGATTGATGAGTTGGTTGCCAAACGTAAGAAAAAATTACAAGAATTGGATCAGATTAACAGCGGTGTGCCTATGGCTGATATCAAAGCACAAGCATACGAAGAACGATTGAACACCTTGCGAGAAAAAGTGATTGACCAACTGCTGGATGAAGAAATAGAACCAGACGATATCACTTTTGACATGGTTGAACAACGCATGCCAAAACAAACAGAGCTCCTAAAGGGACCTAAGAAGATCTATGCAGATGATTTGGTGTTTGCTGATATAGAATGTATCACCGACAGCACGAAAACATTCATTCCTGTTCTCATTTGCTATACACGTGGATATAGCAAAACCATTTATCATCATTGGGGTACAAACTGTGTGATTTTGTTTCTTGAAACTCTGCAGAACTGGTCTGAGGCAGAAAAATTAGAACAAGGACTTGACAAAGCACCTGAGTTTACTATCTTTATTCACAATCTGAAAGGCTTTGATGGTGTGTTAACTACCAACACCCTCTACAATTCAAATTTGAAAGTGACAGATCAGATGGGCACGGGAACAAAAATTCTTCACTTCAAGCATGCTAATCTAATCTTTAAAGATTCTTTGAACTTTCTCAATATGCCGTTGAGTCAATTTCCTAAGACCTTCGGATTGACGGAGCTGAAGAAGGGATTTTTCCCGCATAAATTTTCTAAGCTGGAGAATTGGCGGTATGAGGGCCCCATCCCTGATCTGAAGTACGACGAGCCACAGCACATGACAGAGGAGAAGAAAGAAGAATGCGAGACTTGGCATGCTCAACAAGCGAAAGAAGGAAACAGTTGGAACTTCCAAACAGAAATGTTGGACTATTGTAAAAGTGATGTCCAATTGTTGAGAGAAGGTTGTCTCAAGTTTGCTGAGGATACCATGCAGGAAGCAGGGTTTAATCCGCTGACCCAATGTATTACCATTGCATCAGCTTGTCATTATTTCTGGCGTAACTATCAGATGGAGCCAAAAACGATTGCTATTGAACCAACCCTTGGATGGGGTGGATTAAAAGTGAACCAAAGTAAAATCGCTTTACAATGGTTGTATTTGGAAGATCTGAAACTAGGCGGTAATCGTATCAAGCATACCCGCAATGGTGGCGAACAGACGCTTCAAGTAAAAAGAGGAACAGTGAAAGTCGACGGCTATGATCCCCCCACTAAAACAGTCTTCGAGTTTCAAGGGTGCGAATACCACGGGTGTAAAAAGTGTAAACCGAATGGCAGACATGTGAAAACGTTCCACCATCCAGACAGGACAGTCGAAGAGTTATATCAAGTCACCCAGTTTAAAATAGATTTGTTGAAACAAGCAGGTTACAACGTCGTGGAAAAATGGGAGTGCGACTTTAGAAAAGAATTGGAGCAGAACGAGCAACTACAGGCCATGGTGAGCAACATGACCTGGGTTTCCCCCCTAGATCCCAGAGTGGCGTTCTATGGAGGTCGAACAGGCATGGCGAAATGCCATTACCAGGCAGAAGACAACGAGAAAATTTTATATGAAGATTTTACGAGCCTTTACCCCACCATCAACAAGTATGGGACGTATCCCATTGGGCACCCTCACATCATTGTCAACCCTGTGAACCAAAACATCCAAGATTACTTTGGAATTGCTAAAGTCGATGTCCTCGCTCCAGAAAAGTTACTACATCCAGTGCTGCCAGTAAAATTGAATGGAAAATTGTTGTTTCCTCTGTGTGTAAAGTGTGCAGAGGATCAATTAGAAAGACCGTGGCATGAAAGAAGTAATTTGTGTCCACACAGTGACGAAGAAAGAATGTTGAGAGGTATCTGGTGTACGCCAGAATTGCAGAAAGCTGTAGAGAAAGGATATCACATTGTGAAAATCTACGAACTCTGGCACTTTCCAGAGGAACAAAGGAGTCATGGTTTATTTGCACCATATGTAAACACATGGCTCAAACACAAAACAGAAGCCAGTGGATGGCCGTCAGACGTAGAAACAGAAGAACAAAAAGTTGAGTACGTAAGACAGTACGAAAAGCACGAAGGTATTAAGCTGGATCCAACCAAAATTGAGAAAAATCCAGGGAGGAAACAAGTGGCCAAGCTTATGTTGAACAGCTTCTGGGAAAAATTTGGCGAGAACGAGCATCACACACAAGCCATTTCGATTCAGGACGAAGACGTCTGGCAGAAAATTGTACAGGATGAAACCGTTATGGTCAAAGATGTGAGAATCTTTAACGAAGATGTCATGGAAGTGAGTGTGTTGAAACACGAAGACGCCTGTGACAGCGGCGGGAAAATAAACATTTGTATTGCCTGTTTCACGACTTCGCTTGCACGTCTTAAATTGTATGCGGAATTAGAAAAGTTAGCAGAACAAGTGCTGTACTATGACAGATTAAGTCATCTATAGTTACAAAGAAGGAGACGTAAAGATCCCCACTGGGGTGTTCCTTGGTCAAATGACAGACGAACTCGACGGAGATGCCATCACACTGTTTGGATCAGCAGGACCGAAGTCCTACTGTCACAAGACGAAGGGTGGCAAGTACGAACGCAAGAATAAAGGAACCAAGAGCTCCTATGAAACCAACCAGGTATTAAACTGCAACTCCATGATGCAGCACATTCAACAGGAACTGTCAGAGCCCTTGGAACGAAGAAGAGTCATGGAAATAGCAATAAAGGATCATTTTGTCAGAGATAACACGAATAAGACAGTCAGCTTAACAGATTTAGTCAAAGTGTTTGGTGTCAATTGGGATAAGCGAGTGGTTGAAAAAGGAACAGGGGTTACCTACCCTTATGGCTTTGTAAGGTTTTAACTTTTTCACTAGATTTCTTTTCACTAGATTAGTTTTATATTGCTGTAATAGTAGAGGCAAGGTTGCATGGTGGCGTCAGCCCAACAATAAAGTGTGTTTTGTTACAAAATTGTGTGTTGGATGGTGTGAAAATTTCCCATACTTTAAAAAACAAAGGTTAAATCCGCTGAGTCAAAGGGATCATGTAAAAAAGGGAGAAAATATCCAATACCCTAACCCTAACCCTAATCCCAAGGGGCTAGGGTTTAACCCCAACCTTATTAACATTTTAACCCCAACCCCAACCCAAACCCTAGTCCCAAGGGGCTAGGGTTTAACCCCAACCTTATTAACATTTTAACCTCAACCCTAGTCCCAGGGGGCTAGAGATTAACCTCAACCTTATTAACATTTTAACCCCAAATAGGAGAGGGATTGGGTACGAGTGCTCACAAAAAAGTTGCGGACTCAGTGTATGTCGGTCATACAACAAGTGTCAAGGTTAGTGTGTGGAAGAAAAATGCTGTCTGTGTCAATGCAAGGTTTGGAACAGCTTTCGTTTTGGCAAGAAAAACGTCGGATGAGTTCTCATTGGTATAATATTTACAATCCAGTGATTTCAGTAGAATTGACCAAATTAGCTGACCGTGTAGTAAGAAACAACGAGGCTGTACAAGAAATCCAGTTGGATCTCACAGTTCATCAGCACAGAGTACCAGAATGGAATGAAAACTTACTCATGTCAATGAGTGATGGCTTATTACATGCTGTTCAACGTTGGATGACAAGTCAAAGGTATTCGATGAAAACGCAAATGTTATTTGACGCTACAAGCAGTGGAACCGATTGCCCTTCCGTTTACAAGATGTGTAGGAGTGTTGACAAATATTCCAGTGTTTGCGTTTTTTCCGTGGACCACATCTTTATCACGCACCATGTTAGCCATGTTAGATTGGCTAAGTTTTAACTGGTTTAACTGGTGGTTCATGCACCTTTCAATAACATGAAGCTTGTGATCACAGTCCTTCATGAAGATCTTGCTTAAACATGTTAGGTCCCAAGAGATAATCATGTCCAGACATACCTTGATGACATCATTGACTTGCCCAGACATGCCCGGTTGACGTCATTGTCCAAACCCTCCGGGAAATTATTGCAAAGTATAAGAGTGAGTCAAATTAGATAGAAAAATATTTCACAACCATGCCGAAAGCAACATACCCACGAGAGTGCCCGAACTGTGGCAAAGAATTCAGCAAAGGTTATTTCTTTCATCATAAGAAGCACTGCGGTACAACATAACATCGCTATCACTGCCCGTTGTGTCCACTCTCGTTTTCACAGTATGGAAATATGCAACACCACATAAGACAGCAACATTCCAACAATCCATTACGTTTTGTTTGTTCGATGTGTGGAACAGAATTAACAACTGTTCACAAAATGAGACTCCACATGGCAACAGTATGTGCTGAACAGAAACTGCGCTACAATTGCTGGTACTGCAACGCAGCATTTACAAGAAAAGATAACAGACAAACACACGTGAGATGTATGCATGGACCAATCTGTCGTGAGAAAAAGGACAATTTACAGTTACATTTGCAACATTTAAGTGAAGAACAGGATTTTCAGGACGAGTGGATGTTTGTGGAATCCAGACCTATTAAACGAGGAGAACACAACGTCTGTCCCTGCAGTCAAACACCGATACAGTCCTACTTTTTTATGGAGAACAAGATCAACGGCAATCGCACCTTTGTAGGCTCTACATGTATTGGAAACATTGATCCCAAAGCAGGCGCAGTGATTGCTTACTTTAAAAACATTTTAGAGCAGGCAGTAGAAGGGATCTACAGGGGACAAAACGAGAACGGACTGCAAAAATTCGCAATCAAGTCAACTACGAGGATGGTATGTCGTTTACACGATGTCGAACAGTTAAACCCACCCGTCACTCGAAACTTGAAAGGACAATGGCAGGTGCTTGTTAAACATCCAAAGCCAGTGACTTTAGTGGAAAATCAAGTGTATTGGCTTAGATTGAAAGCTAAGTATGTACGAGGACAGTTAACGTTCACCGCATTGTAAATATTACACTTCACAATGGATGTAACTAGCTTGCTTAATAGTTCAATAAAATGCACACATTGTTTAACCATTTTCAACTGTTTTATTTACTGTCTGTTTTCTAATATACTACAAAGTTGCGAAAATTCTGACTGGAAATCGGCGAGCTCTTGCTGGAGTGTAGTCATAGGCAGTTTCTTGGGTTTTTTAGGGGTCTTGAGCTGTGGTCGATCACCGTCCCGTTGTGCTTTAAGGGTTTGATACTGGTCTTGATCTTCGACGAGTTTTCTCTCTTCTTCTTGGATCATTTGATCTAAAATGACACATTGCACCTGATCACAGGCAGCATTGACGATCGCTTGAGATTCAGATGAACTCATTTTTGGGTAGGGTTTTATAGATTTCATTCGTTGTGGAAACGTGCCTTTCTTAAGATGGTTTTTAAACCCTTTGATCGTTCTTTCACGGTAATTGATGCGTGCACGAGTGGCCATCAATTTTTGTCGATAATCCTTCAACGTGGTCACAGTTGTTGTTGTTTTTTCGGTAGGTTCTGACATTTCCATAGAGTTGTCTTCTTCGAGTGCAGACATGTTACCTTAACCAGATCGGAGGTGAAAATGATGTCTTTGGGTGAGGACTGATTCAATTTATAGTCTGAGACGAGGGCTAAGGTATAAAAGGCAGGGGAGTGCTAGTCTATTTATCATTTTATCACAAGTCACCATGTGGGTAGGAGGGTATGACGACTGGACACCTGCTGAACAGCGTGAGTGGGATAGAGATCTTGATGAAATGTAGGCTAAACATGAGCAAACAGAGAGCGTCATGTACCCTGAGAACGACGAGAATCTACATTGGATGGAATTAGCGCTTGATGACCCAATATTTAAAGTCAGTTATTCCAAAATCGGAAGCACAGATTAGTATAGGGTTGACATAACCCAACTATTACCAGAAAAACAGGGCGTGCGTAACTTCGATTTTGAAATCTTGTATCCATTGTATCACGGTTTGAATGAGATTATCGAGACGAGAAAAACACCCAAGACATCTCAGATCACCATCAAAGTTTCCTCCAGAGAATATAGGGAGGCGACCTATAGGTGTCAATTCACACCAGAGCAGTGGTCTTATAAAAGAATAGATGAAATCCTCGAAGCGCTAGCAGATCAGCTAACCATGAAACAAAACTTAAACACAGGATTGCTGATGAACGTATCCTTCTATGAGGAGGAGTAGGTTGCAGTAAAAGACTGCAAGTTAAAATTGTAATGTGCAGTAAAAGTCAACATTTTAAAACGATTAAGTGTGGAAAAAGGCTGCAACTAACAAATGTGTCATCCAAAGGTCCCAAGGTCCCAAGATCCCAAGACCCCTTTGTCCCAAGGTCCCAAGGTTCCAAGGCCCCTAACAAAATTTTCTTAAGGCCCCAAGGCCCCTAAGACCTTTAAGGCCCCAGCCTCAAAAATCTATAAATAGAAACCAAAAACACTTTCATTGCTTTCATTTGCATGAAGACTTCGTAGTGTAAAGATGCCTTACTGTCACAGACGCGTGTGTCCGATTTGCGGTAAACAAGACTTACTCAAGCTAAGCGAACACTTACGGCAGGTTCATCATTTATCTTGCGATGAACGCCAGACCCACTCGAAGAACGCCACATTTTCACAGACCTTTCCAGCTTAATACCTTCGTGCTTTTCGTACTGTCTTACGTACTCAACTTTTTGTTCTTCTGTTTCTACGTCTGACGGCCATCCACTGGCTTCTGTTTTGTGTTTGAGCCATGTGTTTACATATGGTGCAAATAAACCATGACTCCTTTGTTCCTCTGGAAAGTGCCAGAGTTCGTAGATTTTCACAATGTGATATCCTTTCTCTACAGCTTTCTGCAATTCTGGCGTACACCAGATACCTCTCAACATTCTTTCTTCGTCACTGTGTGGACACAAATTACTTCTTTCATGCCACGGTCTTTCTAATTGATCCTCTGCACACTTTACACACAGAGGAAACAACAATTTTCCATTCAATTTTACTGGCAGCACTGGATGTAGTAACTTTTCTGGAGCGAGGACATCGACTTTAGCAATTCCAAAGTAATCTTGGATGTTTTGGTTCACAGGGTTGACAATGATGTGAGGGTGCCCAATGGGATACGTCCCATACTTGTTGATGGTGGGGTAAAGGCTCGTAAAATCTTCATATAAAATTTTCTCGTTGTCTTCTGCCTGGTAATGGCATTTCGCCATGCCTGTTCGACCTCCATAGAACGCCACTCTGGGATCTAGGGGGGAAACCCAGGTCATGTTGCTCACCATGGCCTGTAGTTGCTCGTTCTGCTCCAATTCTTTTCTAAAGTCGCACTCCCATTTTTCCACGACGTTGTAACCTGCTTGTTTCAACAAATCTATTTTAAACTGGGTGACTTGATATAACTCTTCGACTGTCCTGTCTGGATGGTGGAACGTTTTCACATGTCTGCCATTCGGTTTACACTTTTTACACCCGTGGTATTCGCACCCTTGAAACTCGAAGACTGTTTTAGTGGGGGGATCATAGCCGTCGACTTTCACTGTTCCTCTTTTTACTTGAAGCGTCTGTTCGCCACCATTGCGGGTATGCTTGATACGATTACCGCCTAGTTTCAGATCTTCCAAATACAACCATTGTAAAGCGATTTTACTTTGGTTCACTTTTAATCCACCCCATCCAAGGGTTGGTTCAATAGCAATCGTTTTTGGCTCCATCTGATAGTTACGCCAGAAATAATGACAAGCTGATGCAATGGTAATACATTGGGTCAGCGGATTAAACCCTGCTTCCTGCATGGTATCCTCAGCAAACTTGAGACAACCTTCTCTCAACAATTGGACATCACTTTTACAATAGTCCAACATTTCTGTTTGGAAGTTCCAACTGTTTCCTTCTTTCGCTTGTTGAGCATGCCAAGTCTCGCATTCTTCTTTCTTCTCCTCTGTCATGTGCTGTGGCTCGTCGTACTTCAGATCAGGGATGGGGCCCTCATACCGCCAATTCTCCAGCTTAGAAAATTTATGCGGGAAAAATCCCTTCTTCAGCTCCGTCAATCCGAAGGTCTTAGGAAATTGACTCAACGGCATATTGAGAAAGTTCAAAGAATCCTTAAAGATTAGATTGGCATGCTTGAAGTGAAGAATTTTTGTTCCAGTGCCCATCTGATCTGTCACTTTCAAATTTGAATTGTAGAGGGTGTTGGTAGTTAACACACCATCAAAACCTTTCAGATTGTGAATAAAGATAGTAAACTCAGGTGCTTTGTCAAGTCCTTGTTCTAATTTTTCTGCCTCAGACCAGTTCTGCAGAGTTTCAAGAAACAAAATCACACAGTTTGTACCCCAATGATGATAAATGGTTTTGCTATATCCACGTGTATAGCAAATGAGAACAGGACTGAATGTTTTCGTGCTGTCGGTGATACATTCTATATCAGCAAACACCAAATCATCTGCATAGATCTTCTTAGGTCCCTTTAGGAGCTCTGTTTGTTTTGGCATGCGTTGTTCAACCATGTCAAAAGTGATATCGTCTGGTTCTATTTCTTCATCCAGCAGTTGGTCAATCACTTTTTCTCGCAAGGTGTTCAATCGTTCTTCGTATGCTTGTGCTTTGATATCAGCCATAGGCACACCGCTGTTAATCTGATCCAATTCTTGTAATTTTTTCTTACGTTTGGCAACCAACTCATCAATCATGGTTTGTGTGTGTTCGTCTGGTAGACCTTCAACGATCATTCCCAATAACTTTTCCTTTTTCTTTTTCTTTCTTCTTAAATCGTGGAGTTGTGTTTGAAATTGCTTTTCTTCCTCGGACGTGATAAAACATTTGTGTTCTTAAATGTTCACATACTCCAAACAATGTTTGCATTGTGTATGCAGACATTTGTGTGGCAGCTCTTTGTTGACTTTATAGGACACCATACACTTGGAACATCGTTGAAATTGGTTGCAGGTGCTTTTCATTTCCATAATGGAGGGAAGTTTTTCATTTAGACGTTGCTCCAATTGTTCTTTCATTCCTTTCAACTCTTTATCCTCGTCTTCATGTTGAATGAGATGTGCTCTAAAGCATTGTTCCCCATAGAATTCCCGTTTGCATGCTCTACAGCTGCGCTCTGGTTTGGCCCATAACGTAAAATCTTGGCAACCATCCTCATCCTTGATCTTTTTCCTTTTGCAGGCTGGACAATTTTTAGCCTGGCACCTGTGATGGGCACTGTCCTCTGTGTTGTAGCCTTTACAACACTTTTTGCAGAAATAGTTGCGATTCATAAACCCAGGGATGGAATAGAGACCATCATAATGTGCTTTCTCTTGGTTGTTGTCATCCACGTACACAGATTTCACTAGAGCAATGGTCTTATCTTCGTCTTCATACTTGTCTCCTTTACAGATCACACCGCTCCGTGCTGCATCCACTACAATGATTCTAAAACCTTTTGGTCCCACGTACTCTTGGAATTGGTTTACTTCGTCTAAACCACATAAACCTTCTGGTACACCGGCTTCTTGATGGAGCTTTTTGGCTTCTTTGAGCTGTTGTGAATTCTTCCCCCGATCTTGACGAATAGTTTTCAAAGGTGTTGTCTTGACCAGCTTGGCGTTTGGCATACTCTCGCATCGTGACAATGGCACGAGCGCAACAGAGAGTATCCTTGTTCTTTATTTCACACACACACTTGGATTCCTTCGCCATGTGTTCCCATATTTTTTGACCTGGGGCTGCACCTGCTCTCTTACCGCCTTTTCGTTCCGGTCGGCTGAAAAGTACGGATGCTGAAAACCCCACATCATTGTTAATGAACTCACCGCTGTTCAACACCAAGGAAAGTTTCGTCAATAAGGCTTGTGTCAGTTGAGCTCTCTGGGTAAAATCGCCCACGGGAATTTTCCATGTTTCTCCTGTTAAACCTTCCCGTCGGTGTTGACGACTCCCAATTTGGAGCTTCATCCAGTAATCCTCTGGGATTTTCAATTCATCAATCGGATTGTCAGTGGCTACGGCAGTGGCATGGGTTGCTCCAATATTCAAATCTCCGTTTGGTTTTTGTTCACGTTGTTGGTCTAAGGTCATGATAAATTTGTGGTTGACTACAGCATTGTTTTTCCAACGTTTCGCTGGTCCCAATTTCTTCACATCCGCGACAAAGAGCGGGTTGGGGCCGCCACCATATTCTTCCGTAGTATCATTTGTTGTTTCACTAACAAATGGTTTCTGTGATTTTGCCTCTGGCTTGGAATCCACTTCGTTCGCACGTTTGGTACCTCGGGTTGTCACAGCGCCACCTTGTTGACTTTCATCACTTAACCTTGGAACCTTGTTGGAATGAAGTAACTCCATCCTTGCTAATTCTTCGTTGGCCTCTGCTTTACGCTTGGCTCCTTCGGAATGGAACTTTCTTACATGTCTTAACATGTCATCTTTTCTTGTAAACGTGGACTCACAGTGTGGACATGGAACAGGATCTATTTTCTTCCCACAGTATTTCTTATGACAAGAGAAATTACTCCGGTTGTTAATTTTTGTTCCACACGTAGGGCACGGTCTCGGATAAGTAATCGGCATCGTGAGAGCTCCGCACAGTACAACAAATCGTAATCAAATGAATTTACTTGTCGGTGTCCTTCTTTTATACTCTCCGTTAGTGTAAAAATGACGTCATGTTCTAAAAATAGAAACACGTCATCAGGCTTGCTCAAACTTGCCCCGCTGTCATTAGCATAAACAATGATTTAACAATGATTTAACAAAAGAAAAAGAATAACATGTTTAGCAGAACGAGGTTTTGATCCTCGGACCTCTGGGTTATGAGCCCAGCACGCTTCCACTGCGCTACTCTGCTCTCGTTGCTTTTTCCTGCTGTATTTTTTGTATTTAAGCCTCAACATTGAACTCGACTGATGTCTTCGCCTGGTTAGGATTGGGACATTCGCTCGCTTGGTTAGGGCATTTTCTTCACTAAGGATTAAACATGTAACTCGGATTGACTTGAATTGACCTAAATGACTGGATTGGCTTGACTTACTGCGTCCTTAGCAAATGATGGTATCCGCGTTGTCCGATGAAAAATTATCCGAAATCGTGCGGGACTAGACCCCCTTTACTACCAGCAAGTGATTCTTAAACTAGAGGTAACCAACATAGGCTGCACTTAAGGTGCATCCCCCATAAGTGTACTGTAACCCAGTCATTCTGTAGGTAGAACGTACAAACATAGGCTGCACTTAAGGTTGGTCACCCATTAGTGTCGTATAAGCAAGTGATTCTTGAACTAGAGGTAACCAACCTAGTCTTCACTTAAGGTGGCGTACCCATAAGTGTAGTGTATCTCAGTGATTCTGTAAGGAGACCTTACAATCATACGCTGCACTTAAGGCTGGACACCAATAAGTGTAGTTTATTCCAGTGATTCTGAAGGTACAGCTAATAAGCAGAAGCTTCAATTAAGGTAGGACACCAACTAGTGAAATGAAACCCAGTGATTCTGAAGGTAGAGTTAACAAACATAGGCTCTACTTAAGGTGGCGCACCCATAACTGTAGTGTAACCAGTGATTTTCTAGGTAGAGGTAACCAACATAGGGTGCACTTAACGTGGCGCATGCATAAGTGCAGTGTAAACCAGGTATTCTGTAGGTGAAGCTAACAACAATAGACTAAACGTAACGTTACACACCCATAAGTGTAGTGTACTCAGTGATTCTTTGGGTAGAGGTAACCAACACAGGCTGCCCTTAAGGTTGCACGCCCATATGTGTGGTGTAACGCTGATGGTAAGACACTTATAATTCTAGTGTGATCCAGTGATTGTGTAAGTGGACATAACAGTCATTGGCTGCACTTGAGGCTGGACACCAAGAAGTGTAGTGTAACCAAGTGATTCTGTAGGTAGGGCTCCCAAAGATAGGCATCGATTAATGTTGGACACCCATACGTGTAGTGTAGTTCAGTGATTTTGAAGGTGGCGCACCCATAAGTGTAGTGTAACCCAGTCATTCTGTAGGTAGAACATACAAATTTAGGCTGCACTTTAGGTTGGTCACCCATATGTGTGGTATAAGCAAGTGATTCTTAAACTAAAGGTAACCAACATAGTCTGCACTTAAGGTGGCGTACCCATAAGTTTAGTGTATCTCAGTGATACTGTAAGGAGACCTTACAATCATACGCTGCAACTAAGGCTGGACACCAATAAGTGTAGTCTATTTCAGTGATTCTGAAGGTACAGCTAATAAGCAGAAGCTTCAATTAAGGTAGGACAACAACAACTGAAATGAAACCCAGTGATTCTGAAGGTAGAGATTACAAACATAGGCTCTACTTAAGGTGGCGCACCCATAACTGTAGTGTAACCAGTCATTTTCTAGGTAGAGGTACCCAACATAGGGAACACTTAAGGTAGCGCATGCATAAGTGTAGTGTAAACCAGTTATTCTGTAGGTGGAGCTAACCAACAAAGCGTGCCCTTACGACTGGACACCCATATGTGTGGTCTAACCCAGTGATTCTCAAAATAGAGGTAAGCAACATAGGCTGCACTTAACGTGGCCTTACCATAAGTCTGGTGTAACTTAGTGATTCTGTAAGTACACCAATACAGCCGGACACCAATAAGTGTAGTGTATTCTTGTCATTCTGAAGGTACAGCTAAAAAGCAGAAGCTTCAATTAAGGTTGGACACCCATAAGTGTAGTGTAGTTCAGTGATTCTGAAGATAGAGGTAACCAATATAGACTCTACTTAAGGTGGCGCACCCATAACTAGAGTGTAACCAGTGATTCTCTAGGTAGAGGTAACCAACATAACGTGCACTTAAGGTGGCGCATGCATAATTGTAGCGTAAGCCAGTTATTCTGTAGGTGAAGCTAACAACAATAGACTAAACTTAACGTTACACACCCATAAGTGTAGTGTACTCAGTGATTCTTTGGGTAGAGCTAACCAACACAGGCTGCCCTTAAGGTTGCACACCCATATGTGTGGTGTAACGCTGATGGTGAGGCACCCATAATTCTTGTGTGATCCAGTGATTGTGTAAGTAGACATAACAGTCATAGGATGCACTTGAGGCTGGACACCAATAAGTGTAGTGTAACCCAGTGATTCTGTAGGTAGGGCTCCCAAACAAAGGTATCGATTAATGTTAAACACCCATACGTGTAGTGTAGATCAGTGATTCTGAAGGTGGAGCACCCATAAGTGTAGTGTAACCCAGTCATTCTGTAGGTAGAACATACAAACATAGGCTGCACCTAAGGTTGGTCACACATTTGTGTGGTGTAAGCAAGTAATTCTTAAACTAGAGGTAACCAACATAGTCTGCAGTAAAGGTGGCGTACCCATAAGTGTAGTGTATCTCAGTCATTCTGTTAGGAGACCTTACAATAATACGCTGCACTTAAGGCTGGACACCAATAAGTGTAGACTATTTCATTGATTCTAAAGGTACAGCTACTAAGCAGAAGCTTCAATTAAGGTAGGACACCAATAAGTGAAATGAAACCCAGTGATTCTGAAGGTAGAGGTTACAAACATAGGCCCTACTTAAGGTGGCGCACCCATAACTGTAGTGTAACCAGTCATTTTCTAGGTAGAGGTAACCAACATAGCGTGCACTTAAGGTGGCGCATGCATAAGTGTAGGGTAAACCAGTTATTCTCTAGGTGGAGCTAACCAACAAACCGTGCCCTCACGGCTGGACACCCATATGTGTGGTGTAACCCAGTGATTCTCAAAATAGAGGTAACCAACATAGGCTGCACTTAACGTGGCCCTCCCATAAGTCTGGTGTAACTTAGTGATTCAGGAGGTAGAGCCGGACACCAATAAGTGTAGTGTCTTCCAGTCATTCTAAAGGTACAGCTAAAAAGCATTAGCTTTAATTAAGGTTGGACACAAATAAGTGTAGTGTAGTTCAGTGATTCTGAAGGTAGAGGTAACCAATATAGACTCTACTTAAGGTGGCGCACCCATAACTGTAGTGTAACCAGTCATTTTCTAGGTAGAGGTAACCAACATAGGGAGCACTTAAGGTGGTGCATGCATAAATGTAGTGTAAACCAGTTATCCTGTAGGTGGGGCTAACCAACAAACCGTGCCCTTACGACTGGACACCCATATGTGTGGTGTAACCTAGTGATTCTCAAAATAGAGGTAAGCAACATAGGCTGCACTTAACGTGGCCTTCCTATATGTGTGGTGTAACTTAGTGATTCTGCAGGTAGGACCGGACACCAATAAGTGTAGTGTATTCTAGTCATTCTGAAGGTACAGCTAACAAGCAAAAGCTTTAATTAAGGTTGGACACCCATAAGTGTAGTGTAGTTCAGTGATTCTTAAGATAGAGGTAACCAATATAGACTCTACTTAAGATGGCGCACCCATAACTAGAGTGTAACCAGTGATTCTCTAGGTAGAGGTAACCAACATAACGTGCACTTAAGGTGGCGCATGCATAAGTGTAGCGTAAGCCAGTTATTCTATAGGTGAAGCTAACAACAATAGACTAAACTTAACGTTACACACCTATAAGTGTAGTGTACTCAGTGATTCTTTGGGTAGAGCTAACCAACACAGGCTGCCTTTAAGGTTGCACACCCATATGTGTGGTGTAACGCTGATGGTGAGGCACCCATAATTCTAGTGTGATCCAGTGATTGTTTAAGTAGACTTAACAGTCATAGGCTGAACTTGAGACTGGACACCAATAAGTGTAGTGTAACCCAGTGATTCTGTAGGTAGGGCTCCCAAACATAGGCATCGATTAATGTTGGACGCCCATACGTGTAGTGTACTTCAGTGACTCTGAAGGTAGCGCACCCATAAGTGTAGTGTAACCCAGTCATTCTGTAGGTAGAACATACAAACATAGGATACACTTAAGGTTGGTCACTCATTTGTGTGATGTAAACAAGGGATTCTTAAACTAGAGGTAACCAACATATAGTCTGCACTAAAGGTGGCGTACCCATAAGTGTAGTGTATCTCAGTGATTCTCTAAGCAGACCTTACAATCATAGGCTGCACTTAAGGCTGGACACCAATAAGTGTAGTCTATTTCAGTGATTCAGAAGGTACAGCTAATAAGCAGAAGCTTCAATTAAGGTAGGAAACCAACAAGTAAAATGAAACCCAGTGATTTTCAAGGTAGAGGTTACAAACATAGGCTCTACTTAAGGTGGCGCACCCATAACTAGAGTGTAACCAGTGGCACTCTAGGTAGAGGTAACCAACATAGCGTGCACTTAAGGTGGCGCATGCATAAGTGTAGCATAAGCCAGTTATTCTATAGGTGAAGCTAACAACAATAGACTAAACTTAACGCTACACACCAATAAGTTTAGTGTACTCAGTGATTCCTTGGGTAGAGCTAACCAACACAGGCTCCCCTTAAGGTTGCACACCCATATGTGTGGTGTAACGCTGATGGTGAGGCACCCATAATTCTTGTGTGATCCAGTGATTGTGTAAGTATACATAACAGTCATAGGATGCACTTGAGGCTGGACACCAATAAGTGTAGTGTAACCCAGCGATTCTGTACGTAGGGCTTCCAAACAAAGGCATCAATTAATCTTGGACACCGATACGTGTGGTGTAGTTTAGTGATTCTGAAGGTGGCGCACCCATAAGTGTAGTGTAATCCAGTCATTCTGTAGGTAGAACATACAAACATAGGCTGCACTTGAGGCTGGACACGAATAAGTGTAATGTAACCCAGTGATTCTGTAGGTAGGGCCTCCAAACATAGGCATCGATTAATGTTGGACACCCATACAAGTAGTGTAGTTCAGTGACTCTGAATTTGGCGAACCCATAAGTGTAGTGTAACCCAGTCATTCTGTAGGTAGAACATACAAACATGGGCTACACTTAAGGTTGGTCACCCGTTTGTGTGATGTAAACAAGGGATTCTTAAACTAGAGGTAACCAACATAGTCTGCACTAAAGGTGGCGTACCCATAAGTGTAGTGTATCTCAGTGATTCTGTAAGGAGACCTTACAATCATACGCTGCATTTACGGCTGGACACCAATAAGTGTACTCTATTTCGGTGATTCTAAAGGTACAGCTACTAGGGAGAAGCTTCAATTAAGGTAGGACACCAATAAGTGAAATGAAACCCAGTGATTCTAAAGGTAGAGGTTACAAACATAGGCCCTACTTAAGGTGGCGCACCCATAACTGTAGTGTAATTAGTCATTTTCTAGGTAGAGGTAACCAAAATAGGGTGCACTTAAGGTGCCGCATGCATAAGTGTAGGGTAAACCAGTTATTCTCTAGGTGGAGCTAACCAACAAAGCGTGCCCTTACGGCTGGACACCCATATGTGTGGTGTAATCCAGTGATTCTCAAAATAGAGGTAAGCAACATAGGCTGCACTTAACGTGGCCCTCCCATAAGTCTGGGGTAACTTAGTGATTCAATAGGGTAGAGCCGGACACCAATAAGTGTAGTGTCTTCCAGTCATTCTGAAGGTACAGCTAAAAAGCATTAGCTTTAATTAAGGTTGGACACCCATAAGTGTAGTGTAGTTCAGTGATTCTGAAGGTAGAGGTAACCAATATAGACTCTACTTAAGGTGGCGCACCCATAACTAGAGTGTAACCAGTGATTCTCTAGGTAGAGGTAACCAACATAGCGTGCACTTAAGGTGGCGCATGCATAAGTGTAGCGTAAGCCAGTTATTGTGTAGGTCAAGCTAACAACAATAGACTAAACTTAACGTTACACACCCATAAGTGTAGTGTACTCAGTGATTCTTTGGGTAGAGCTAACCAACACAGGCTGCCCTTAAGGTTGCACACCAATATGTGTGGTGTAACGCTGATGGTGAGGCACCCATAATTCTAGTGTGATCCAGTGATTGTGTAAGTAGACATAACACTCATAGGCTGCACTTGAGACTGGACACCAATAAGTATAGTGTAACCCAGTGATTCTGTAGGTAGGGCTCCCAAACATAGGCATCGATTAATGTTGGACACCCATACGTGTAGTGTACTTCAGTGATTCTGAAGGTGGCGCACCAATAAATGTAGTGTAACCCAGTTCATTCTCTAGGTAGAACATACAAACATAGGCTGCACTTAAAGTTGGTCACCAATTTGTGTGGTGTAAGCAAGTGATTCTTAAACTAGAGGTAACCAACATAGTCTGTGAAGTGTAGTCTATTTCAGTGATTCTAAAGGTACAGCTAATAAGCAGAAGCTTCAATTAAGGTAGGACAACAATAAGTGAAATGAAACCCAGTGATTCTGAAGGTAGAGGTTACAAACATAGGCTCTACTTAAGGTGGCGCACCCATAACGGTAGTGTAACCAGTCATTTTCTAGGTAGAGGTAACCAACATAGGGTGCTCTTAAGGTGCGGCATGCATAAGTGTAGGGTAAACCAGTTATTCTCTAGGTGAAGCTAACCAACAAAGCGTGCCCTTACGGCTGGACACTCATATGTGTGGTGTAACACGGTTATTCTCAAAATAGAGGTAAGCAACATAGGCTGCACTTAACGTGGCCCTCCCATAAGTCTGGTGTACCTTAGTGATTCAGTAGGTACAGCCGGACACCATTAAGTGTAGTGTCTTCCAGTCATTCTCAAGGTACAGCTAAAAAGCATTAGCTTCAATTAAGGTTGGACACCCATAAGTGTAGTGTAGTTCAGTGATTCTGAAGGTAGAGGTAACCAATATAGACTCTACTTAAGGTGGCGCACCCATAACTAGAGTGTAACCAGTGATTCTCTAGGTAGAGGTAACCAACATAGCGTGCACTTAAGGTGGCGCATGCATAAGTGTAGCGTAAGCCAGTTATAACAACAATAGACTAAACTTAACGTTACACACCAATAAGTGTAGTGTCCTCATTGATTCTTTGGGTAGAGCTAACCAACAAAGCCTGCCCTTAAGGTTGCACACCCATATGTGTGGTGTAACGCTGATGGTGAGGCACCCATAATTCTAGTGTGATCCAGTGATTGTGTAAGTAGACTTAACAGTCATAGGCTGCACTTGAGGCTGGACACCAATAAGTGTAGTGTAACCCAGTGATTCTGTAGGTAGGGCTTCCAAACATAGGCATCGGTTAATGTTGGACACCCATACGTGTAGTGTAGTTCAGAGACTCTAAAGGTGGCGCGCCCATTAGTGTAGTGTAACCCAGTCATTCTGTAGGTAGAACATACAAACATTGGCTGCACGTAAGGTTGGTCACCCATTTGTGTGGTGTAAGGAAGTGATTCTTAAACTAGAGGTAACCAACATAGTCTGCAGTAAAGGTGGCGTACCCATAAGTGTAGTGTATCTCAGTCATTCTGTAAGGAGACCTTACAATCATACGCTGCACTTAAGGCTGGACACCAAAAAGTGTAGTCTATTTCAGTGATTCTGAAGGTACAGCTACTAAGCAGAAAATTCAATTAAGGTAGGTCAACAACAAGTGAAATGAAACCCAGTGATTGTGAAGGTAGAGGTTACAAACATAAGCTCTACTTAAAGTGGCGCACCCATAACTGTAGTGTAACCAGTCATTTTCTAGGTAGAGGAAACCAACATAGGGAGCACTTAAGGTGGCGCATGCATAAGTGTAGTGTAAACCAGTTATTCTGTAGGTGGAGCTAACCAACAAAGCGTGCCCTTAGGGCTGGACACCTATATGTGTGGTGTAACCCAGTGATTCTCAAAATAGAGGTAAGCAACATAGGCTGCACTTAACGTGGCCTTACCATAAGTCTGGTGTAACTTAGTGATTCTGTAAGTACACAAATACAGCCAGACACCAATAAGTGTAGTGTATTCTTGTCATTCTGAAATAACAGCTAAAAAGCAGAAGCTTCAATTAAGGTTGGACACCCATAAGTGTAGTGTAGTTCAGTGATTCTGAAGATAGAGGTAACCAATATAGACTCTACTTAAGGTGGCGCACCCATAACTAGAGTGTAACCAGTGATTCTCTAGGTAGAGGTAACCAACATAACGTGTACTTAAGGTGGCGCATGCATAAGTGTAGCGTAAGCCAGTTATTCTGTAGGTGAAGCTAACAACAATAGACTAAACTTAACGTTACACACCAATAAGTGTAGTGTACTCAGTGATTCTTTGGGTAGAGCTAACCAACACAGGCTGCCCTTAAGGTTGCACACCCATATGTGTGGTGTAACGCTGATGGTGAGGCACCCATAATTCTTGTGTGATCCAGTGATTGTGTAAGTAGACATAACAGTCATAGGATGCACTTGAGGCTGGACACCAATAAGTGTACTGTAACGCAGTGATTCTGTAGGTAGGGCTTCCCAAAATAGGCATCGATTAATGTTGGACACCCATACGTGTAGTGTACTTCAGTTATTCTGAAGGTGGCGCGCCCATAAGTGTAGTGTAACCCAGTCATTCTGTAGGTAGAACATAGAAACATAGGCTGCACTTAAGGTTGGTCACACATTTGTGTGGTGTAAGCAAGTAATTCTTAAACTAGAGGTAACCAACATAGTCTGCACTAAAGGTGGCGTACCCATATGTGTAGTGTATCTCAGTCATTCTGTTAGGAGACCTTACAATCATACGCTGCACTTAAGGCTGGACACCAATAAGTGTAGTCTATTTCATTGATTCTGAACGTACAGCTAATAAGCAGAAGCTTCAATTAAGGTAGGACACCAATAAGTGAGATGAAACCCAGTGAGTCTGAAGGTAGAGGTTACAAACATAGGCCCTACTTAAGGTGGCGCACCCATAACTGTAGTGTAATTAGTCATTTTCTAGGTAGAGGTAACCAACATAGGGTGCACTTAAGGTGCCGCATGCATAAGTGTAGGGTAAACCAGTTATTCTCTAGGTGGAGCTAACCAACAAAGCGTGCCCTTACGGCTGGACACCCATATGTGTGGTGTAACCCAGTGATTCTCAAAATAGAGGTAAGCAACATAGGCTGCACTTAACGTGGCCTTCCCATAAGTCTGGTGTAACTTAGTGATTCAGTAGGGTAGAGCCGGACACCAATAAGTGTAGTGTCTTCCAGTCATTCTGAAGGTACAGCTAAAAAGCATTAGCTTCAATTAAGGTTGGACACCCATAAGTGTAGTGTAGTTCAGTGATTCTGAAGGTAGAGGTAACCAATATAGACTCTACTTAAGGTGGCGCACCAATAACTAGAGTGTAACCAGTGATTCTCTAGGTAGAGGTAACCAACATAGCGTGCACTTAAGGTGGCGCATGCATAAGTGTAGCGTAAGCCAGTTATTCTGTAGGTGAAGCTAACAACAATAGACTAAACTTAACGTTACACACCGATATGTGTAGTGTACTCAGTGATTCTTTGGGTAGAGCTAACCAACACAGGCTGCCCTTAAGGTTGCACACCCATATCTGTGGTGTAACGCTGATGGTGAGGCACCCATAATTCTAGTGTGATCCAGTGATTGTGTAAGTAGACATAACAGTCATAGGCTGCACTTGAGGCTGGACACGAATAAGTGTAGTGTAACCCAGTGATTCTGTAGGTAGGGCTTCCAAACATAGGCATCGATTAATGTTGGACACCCATACGTGTAGTGTAGTTCAGTGACTCTGAAGGTAGCGCACCCATAACTGTAGTGTAACCCAGTCATTCTGTAGGTAGAAGATACAAACATAGGCTACACTTAAGGTTGGTCACCCATTTGTGTGATGTAAACAAGGGATTCTTAAACTAGAGGTAACCAACATAGTCTGCACTAAAGGTGGCGTAGCCATAAGTGTAGTGTATCTCAGTGATTCTGTAAGCAGACCTTACAATCATAGGCTGCACTTAACGCTGGACACCAATAAGGGTAGTCTATTTCAGTGATTCAGAACGTACAGCTAATAATTAGAAGCTTCAATGGAGGTAGGACACCAACAAGTAAAATGAAACCCAGTGATTTTCAAGGTAGAGGTTACAAACATAGGCTCTACTTAAGGTGGCGCACCCATAACTAGAGTGTAACCAGTGATTCTCTATGTAGAGGTAACCAACATAGCGTGCACTTAAGGTGGCGCATGCATAAGTGTAGCATACGCCAGTTATTCTATAGGTGATGCTAACAACAATAGACTAAACTTAACGTTACAGACCAATAAGTGTAGTGTACTCAGTGATTCCTTGGGTAGAGCTAACCAACACAGGCTGCCCTTAAGGTTGCACACCCGTATGTGTGGTGTAACGCTGATGGTGAGGCACCCATAATTCTTGTGTGATCCAGTGATTGTGTAAGTAGACATAACAGTCATAGAATGCACTTGAGGCTGGACACCAATAAGTGTAGTGTAACCCAGCGATTCTGTAGGTAGGGCTCCCAAACAGAGGCATCAATTAATCTTGGACACCCGTACGTGTAGTGTAGTTCAGTGATTCTAAAGGTAACGCACCCATAAGTGTAGTGTAACCCAGTCATTCTGTCGGTAGAACATACAAACATAGGCTGCACTTAAGGTTGGTCACACATTTGTGTGGTGTAAGCAAGTAATTCTTAAACTAGAGGTAACCAACATAGTCTGCACTAAAGGTGGCGTACCCATAAGTTTAGTGTATCTCAGTTATTCTGATAGGAGACCTTACAATCATACGCTGCACTTAAGGCTGCACACCAAAAGTGTAGTCTATTTCATTGATTCTAAAGGTACAGCTAATAAGCAAAAGCTTCAATTAAGGTAGGACACCAATAAGTGAAATGAAACCCAGTGATTCTAAAGGTAGAGGTCACAAACATAGGCCCTACTTAAGGTGGCGCACCCATAACTGTAGCGTAAAAAGTCATTTTCTAGGTAGAGGTAACCAACATATCGTGCACTGAAGGTGGCGCATGCATAAGTGTAGCGTAAGCCAATTATTCTGTAGGTGAAGCTAACAACAATAGACTAAACTTAACGTTACACACCAATAAGTGTAGTGTCCTCAGTGATTCTTTGGGTAGAGCTAACCAACAAAGGCTGCCCTTAAGGTTGCACACCCATATGTGTGGTGTAACGCTGATGGTAAGGCACCCATAATTCTAGCGTGATCCAGTGATTGTGTAAGTAGACTTAACAGTCATAGGCTGCACTTGAGGCTGGACACGAATAAGTGTAGTGTAACCCAGTGATTCTGTACGTAGGGCTTCCAAACATAGGCATCGATTAATGTTGGACACCCATACGTGTAGTGTACTTCAGTGATTCTGAAGGTGGCGCACCAATAAATGTAGTGTAACCCAGTCATTCTGTAGGTAGAACATACAAACATAGGCTGCACTTAAGGTTGGTCACACATTTGTGTGGTGTAAAGAAGTAATTCTTAAACTAGAGGTAACCAACATAGTCTGCACTAAAGGTGGCGTACCCATATGTGTAGTGTATCTCAGTCATTCTGTTAGGAGACCTTACAATCATACGCTGCACTTAAGGCTGGACACCAATAAGTGTAGTCTATTTCATTGATTCTGAAGGTACAGCTAATAAGCAGAAGCTTCAATTAAGGTAGGACACCAATAAGTGAGATGAAACCCAGTGAGTCTGAAGGTAGAGGTTACAAACATAGGCCCTACTTAAGGTGGCGCACCCATAACTGTAGTGTAATTAGTCATTTTCTAGGTAGAGGTAACCAACATAGGGTGCACTTAAGGTGCCGCATGCATAAGTGTAGGGTAAACCAGTTATTCTCTAGGTGGAGCTAACCAACAAAGCGTGCCCTTACGCCTGGACACCCATATGTGTGGTGTAACCCAGTGATTCTCAAAATAGAGGTAAGCAACATAGGCTGCCCTTAACCTTGCACACCCATATGTGTGGTGTAACGCTGATGGTGAGGCACCCATAATTCTTGTGTGATCCAGTGATTGTGTAAGTAGACATAACAGTCATAGAATGCACTTGAGGCTGGACACCAATAAGTGTAGTGTAACCCAGCGATTCTGTAGGTAGGGCTCCCAAACAGAGGCATCAATTAAACTTGGACACGCATACGTGTAGTGTAGTTCAGTGATTCTAAAGGTGGCGCACCCATAAGTGTAGTGTAACCCAGTCATTCTGTCGGTAGAACATACAAACATAGGCTGCACTTAAGGTTGGTCACACATTTGTGTGGTGTAAGCAAGTAATTCTTAAACTAGAGGTAACCAACATAGTCTGCACTAAAGGTGGCGTACCCATAAGTGTAGTGTATCTCAGTTATTCTGTTAGGAGACCTTACAATCATACGCTGCACTTAAGGCTGCACACCAATAAGTGTAGTCTATTTCATTGATTCTAAAGGTACAGCTAATAAGCAGAAGCTTCAATTAAGGTAGGACACCAATAAGTGAAATGAAACCCAGTGATTCTGAAGGTAGAGGTTACAAACATAGGCCCTACTAAAGGTGGCGCACCCATAACTGTAGCGTAAAAAGTCATTTTCTAGGTAGAGGTAACCAACATATCGTGCACTGAAGGTGGTGCATGCATAAGTGTAGCGTAAGCCAGTTATTCTGTAGGTGAAGCTAACAACAATAGACTAAACTTAACGTTACACACCAATAAGTGTAGTGTCCTCAGTGATTCTTTGGGTAGAGCTAACCAACAAAGGCTGCCCTTAAGGTTGCACACCCATATGTGTGGTGTAACGCTGATGGTGAGGCACCCATAATTCTAGCGTGATCCAGTGATTGTGTAAGTAGACTTAACAGTCATAGGCTGCACTTGAGGCTGGACACGAATAAGTGTAGTGTAACCCAGTGATTCTGTAGGTAGGGCTTCCAAACATAGGCATCGATTAATCTTGGACACCCATACGTGTAGTGTAGTTCAGAGACTCTGAAGGTGGCGCGCCATTAGTGTAGTGTAACCCAGTCATTCTGTAGGTAGAACATACAAACATTGGCTGCACTTAAGGTTGGTCACACATTTGTGTGGTGTAAGCAAGTAATTCTTAAACTAGAGGTAACCAACATAGTCTGCAGTAAAGGTGGCGTACCAATAAGTGTAGTGTATCTCAGTCATTCTGTAAGGAGACGTTACAATCATACGCTGCACTTAAGGCGGGACACCAATAAGTGTAGTCTATTTTAGTGATTCTGAAGGTACAGCTACTAAGCAGAAGCTTCAATTAAGGTGGGACAACAACAAGTGAAATAAAACCCAATGATTCTGAAGGTAGAGGTTACAAACATAGGCTCTACTTAAAGTGGCGCACCCATAACTGTAGTGTAACCAGTTATTTTATAGGTAGAGGTAACCAACATAGGGTGCACTTAAGGTGGCACATGCATAAGAGTAGTGTAAACCAGTTATTCTGTAGGTGGAGCTAACCAACAAAGCGTGCCCTTAGGGCTGGACACCTATATGTGTGGTGTAACCCAGTGATTCTCAAAATAGAGGTAAGCAACATAGGCTGCACTTAACGTGGCCTTACCATAAGTCTGGTGTAACTTAGTGATTCTGTAGGTACACCAATACAGCCGGACACCAATAAGTGTAGTGTATTCTTGTCATTCTGAAGGTACAGCTAAAAAGCAGAAGCTTCAATTAAGGTTGGACACCCATAAGTGTAGTGTAGTTCAGTGATTCTGAAGATAGAGGTAACCAATATAGACTCTACTTAAGGTGGCGCACCCATAACAAGAGTGTAACCAGTGATTCTCTAGGTAGAGGTAACCAACATAACGTGCACTGAAGGTGGCGCATGCATAAGTGTAGCGTAAGCCAGTTATTCTGTAGGTGAAGCTAACAACAATAGACTAAACTTAACGTTACACACCCATAAGTGTAGTGTACTCAGTGATTCTTTGGGTAGAGCTAACCAACAAAGGCTGCCCTGGCATATGGCACACCCATATGTGTGGTGTAACGCTGATGGTTAGGCACCCATAATTCTTGTGTGATCCAGTGATTGTGTAAGTAGACATAACAGTCATAGGATGCACTTGAGGCTGGACACGAATAAGTGTAGTGTAACCCAGTGATTCTGTAGGTAGGGCTCCCAAACAAAGGCATCGATTAATGTTGGACACCCATACGTGCAGTGTAGTTCAGTGATTCTGAAGGTGGCGCACCCATAAGTGTAGTGTAACCCAGTCATTCTGTAGGTAGAACATACAAAAATAGGCTGCACTTAAGGTTGGTCACACATTTGTGTGGTGTAAGCAAGTAATTCTTAAACTAGAGGTAACCAACATAGTCTACACTAAAGGAGGCGTACTCATAAGTGTAGTGTATCTCAGTCATTCTGTTAGGAGACCTTACAATCATACGCTGCACTCCAGGCTGGACACCAATAAGTGTAGTCTATTTCTTTGATTCTGAAGGTACAGCTAATAAGCAGAAGCTTCAATTAAGGTAGGACACCAATAAGTGAAATGAAACCCAGCGATTCTGAAGGTAGAGGTTACAAACATAGGCCCTACTTAAGGTGGCGCACCCATAACTGTAGTGTAATTAGTCATTTTCTAGGTAGAGGTAACCAACATAGGGTCCACTTAAGGTGCCGCATGCATAAGTGTAGGGTAAACCAGTTATTCTCTAGGTGGAGCTAACCAACAAAGCGTGCCCTTACGGCTGGACATCCATATGTGTGGTGTAACCCAGTGATTCTCAAAATAGAGGTAAGCAACATAGGCTGCACTTAACGTGGCCCTCCCATAAGTCTGGTGTAACTTAGTGATTCAGTAGGGTAGAGCCGGACACCAATAAGTGTAGTGTCTTCCAGTCATTCTGAAGGTACAGCTAAAAAGCATTAGCTTTAATAAAGGTTGGACACCCATAAGTGTAATGTAGTTCAGTGATTCTGAAGGTAGAGGTAACCAATATAGACTCTACTTAAGGTAGCGCACCCATAACTAGAGTGTAACCAGTGATTCTCTAGGTAGAGGTAACCAACATAACGTGCACTTAAGCTGACGCATGCATAAGTGTAGCGTAAGCCAGTTATTCTGTAGGTGAAGCTAACAACAATAGACTAAACTTAACGTTACACACCAATAAGTGTAGTGTGCTCAGTGATTCTTTGGGTAGAGCTAACCAACACAGGCTGCCCTTATGGTTGTACACCGATATGGGTGGTGTAACGCTGATGGTGAGGCACCCATAATTCTAGTGTGATCCAGTGATTGTGTAAGTAGACATAACAGTCATAGGCTACACTTGAGACAGGACGCCAATAAGTGTAGTGTAACCCTGTGATTCTGTAGGTAGGCCTCCCAAACCATGGGATCGATTAATGTTGGACGCCCATACGTGTAGTGTACTTCAGTGATTTTGAAGGTGGCACACCAATAAATGTAGTGTAACCCAGTCATTCTGTAGGTAAAACATACAAACATTGGCTGCACTTAAGGTTGGTCACCCATTTGTGTGGTGTAAGCAAGTAATTCTTAAACTAGAGGTAACCAACATAGTCTGCACTAAAGGTGGCGTACCCATAAGTGTAGTGTATCTCAGTCATTCTGTAAGGAGACCTTACAATCATACGCTGCACTTAAGGCTGGACACCAATAAGTGTAGTCTATTTCATTGATTCTGAAAGTACAGCTAATAAGCAGAAGCTTCAATTAAGGTAGGACACCAATAAGTGAAATGAAACCCAGTAATTCTGAAGGTAGAGGTTACAAACATAGGCTCTACTTAAAGTGGCACACCCATAACTGTAGTGTAACCAGTCATTTTCTAGGTAGAGGAAACCAACATAGGGTGCACTTAAGGTGGTGCATGCATAAGTGTAGTGTAAACCAGTTATTCTGTAGGTGGAGCTAACCAGCAAAACGTGCCCTTACGACTGGACAACCATATGTGCGGTGTAAATTAGTGATTCTTAAAATAGAGGTAAGCAACATAGGCTGCACTTAACGTGGCCTTCCTATATGTGTGGTGTAACTTAGTGATTCTGCAGGTAGAGCCGGACACCAATAAGTGTAGTGTATTCTAGTCATTCTGAAGGTACAGCTAACAAGCAGAAGCTTTAATTAAGGTTGGACACCCATAAGTGTAGTGTAGTTCAGTGATTCTGAAGGTAGAGGTAACCAATATAGACTCTACTTAAGGTGGCGCACCCATAACTAAAGTGTAACCAGTGATTCTCTAGGTAGAGGTAACCAACATAACGTGCACTTAAGGTGGCGCATGCATAAGTGTAGCGTAAGCCAGTTATTCTATAGGTGAAACTAACAACAATAGACTAAACTTAACGTTACACACCAATAAGTGTAGTGTACTCAGTGATTCTTTGGGTAGAGCTAACCAACACAGGCTGCCTTTAAGGTTGCACACCCATATCTGTGGTGTAACGCTGATGGTGAGGCACCCATAATTCTAGTGTGATCCAGTGATTGTGTAAGTAGACATAACAGTCATAGGCTGAACTTGATACTGGACACCAATAAGTGTAGTGTAACCCAGTGATTCTGTAGGTAGGGCTCCCAAACATAGGCATCGATTAATGTTGGACACCCATAGGTGTAGTGTAGTTCAGTGACTCTGAAGGTGGCGAACCCATAAGTGTAGTGTAACCCGGTCATTCTGTAGGTAGAACATACAAACATAGGCTGCACTTAAGGTTGGTCACACATTTGTGTGGTGTAAGCAAGTAATTCTTAAACTAGAGGTAACCAACATAGTCTGCACTAAACGTGGCCTACCCATAAGTGTAGTGTATCTCAGTCATTCTGTTAGGAGACCTTACAATCATACGCTGCACTTAAGGCTGGACACCAATAAGTGTAGTCTATTTTAGTGATTCTGAAGGTACAGCTAATAAGCAGAAGCTTCAATTAAGGTAGGACACCAATAAGTGAAATGAAACCCAGTGATTCTAAAGGTAGAGGTTACAAACACAGGCCCTACTTAAGGTGGCGCACCCATAACTGTAGTGTAATTAGTCATTTTCTAGGTAAAGGTAACCAACATAGGGTGCATTTAAGGTGCCGCATGCATAAGTGTAGGGTAAACCAGTTATTCTCTAGGTGGAGCTAACCAACAAAGCGTGCCCTTACAGCTGGACACCCATATGTGTGGTGTAACCCAGTGATTCTCAAAATAGAGGTAAGCAACATAGGCTGCACTTAACGTGGCCCTCCCATAAGTCTGGGGTAACTTAGTGATTCAGTAGGGTAGAGCCGGACACCAATAAGTGTAGTGTCTTCCAGTCATTCTAAAGGTACAGCTAAAAAGCATTAGCTTCAATTAAGGCTGGACACCCATAAGTGTAGTGTAGTTCAGTGATTCTGAAGGTAGAGGTAACCAATATAGACTCTACTTAAGGTGGCGCACCAATAACTAGAGTGTAACCAGTGATTCTCTAGGTAGAGGTAACCAACATAACGTGCACTTAAGGTGGCGCATGCATAAGTGTAGCGTAAGCCAGTTATTCTGTAGGTGAAGCTAACAACAATAGACTAAACTCAACGTTACACACCAATAAGTGTAGTGTACTCAGTGATTCTTTGGGTAGAGCTAACCAACACAGGCTGTTTTTAAGGTTCGACACCGATATGGGTGGTGTAACGCTGATGGTGAGGCACCCATAATTCTAGTGTGACCCAGTGATTGTGTAAGTAGACATAACAGTCATAGGCTGCACTTGAGACTGGACACCAATAAGTGTAGTGTAACCCAGTGATTCTGTACGTAGGGCTCCCAAACAGAGGCATCGATTAATGTTGGACACCAATACGTGTAGTGTACTTCAGTGATTCTGAAGGTGGCGCACCAATAAATGTAGTGTAACCCAGTCATTCTGTAGATAGAACATACAAACATAGGCTGCACTTAAGGTTGGTCACACATTTGTGTGGTGTAAGCAAGTAATTCTTAAACTAGAGGTAACCAACATAGTCTGCAGTAAAGGTGGCGTACCCATATGTGTAGTGTATCTCAGTCATTCTGTTAGGAGACCTTACAATCATACGCTGCACTCCAGGCTGGACACCAATAAGTGTAGTCTATTTCATTGATTCTGAAGGTACAGCTAATAAGCAGAAGCTTCAATTAAGGTAGGACACCAATAAGTGAGATGAAACCCAGTGAGTCTGAAGGTAGAGGTTACAAACATAGGCCCTACTTAAGGTGGCGCACCCATAACTGTAGTGTAATTAGTCATTTTCTAGGTAGAGGTAACCAACATAGGGTGCACTTAAGGTGCCGCATGCATAAGTGTAGGGTAAACCAGTTATTCTCTAGGTGGAGCTAACCAACAAAGCGTGCCCTTACGCCTGGACACCCATATGTGTGGTGTAACCCAGTGATTCTCAAAATAGAGGTAAGCAACATAGGCTGCACTTAACGTGGCCCTCCCATAAGTCTGGTGTAACTTAGTGATTCAGTAGGGTAGAGCCGGACACCAATAAGTGTAGTGTCTTCCAGTCATTCTGAAGGTACAGCTAAAAAGCATTAGCTTCAATTAAGGTTGGACACCCATAAGTGTAGTGTAGTTCAGTGATTCTGAAGGTAGAGGTAACCAATATAGACTCTACTTAAGGTGGCGCACCCATAACTAGAGTGTAACCAGTGATTCTCTAGGTAGAGGTAACCAACATAGCGTGCACTTAAGGTGGCGCATGCATAAGTGTAGCGTAAGCCAGTTATTCTGTAGGTGAAGCTAACAACAATAGACTAAACTTAACGTTACACACCGATATGTGTAGTGTACTCAGTGATTCTTTGGGTAGAGCTAACCAACACAGGCTGCCCTTAAGGTTGCACACCCATATCTGTGGTGTAACGCTGATGGTGAGGCACCCATAATTCTAGTGTGATCCAGTGATTGTGTAAGTAGACATAACAGTCATAGGCTGCACTTGAGGCTGGACACGAATAAGTGTAGTGTAACCCAGTGATTCTGTAGGTAGGGCTTCCAAACATAGGCATCGATTAATGTTGGACACCCATACGTGTAGTGTAGTTCAGTGACTCTGAAGGTAGCGCACCCATAACTGTAGTGTAACCCAGTCATTCTGTAGGTAGAAGATACAAACATAGGCTACACTTAAGGTTGGTCACCCATTTGTGTGATGTAAACAAGGGATTCTTAAACTAGAGGTAACCAACATAGTCTGCACTAAAGGTGGCGTAGCCATAAGTGTAGTGTATCTCAGTGATTCTGTAAGCAGACCTTACAATCATAGGCTGCACTTAACGCTGGACACCAATAAGGGTAGTCTATTTCAGTGATTCAGAACGTACAGCTAATAATTAGAAGCTTCAATGGAGGTAGGACACCAACAAGTAAAATGAAACCCAGTGATTTTCAAGGTAGAGGTTACAAACATAGGCTCTACTTAAGGTGGCGCACCCATAACTAGAGTGTAACCAGTGATTCTCTAGGTAGAGGTAACCAACATAGCGTGCACTTAAGGTGACGTATGCATAAGTGTAGCGAAAGCCAGTTATTCTGTAGGTGAAGCTAACAACAATAGACTAAACTTAACGTTACACACCAATAAATGTAGTGTACTCAATGATTCTTTTGGTAGATCTAACCAACACAGGCTGCCCTTAAGGTTGCACATTCATATGTGTGGTGTAACGCTGATGGTGAGGCACCCATAATTCTAGTGTGATCCAGTAATTGTGTAAGTAGACATAACAGTCATAGGCTGCACTTGAGACTGGAAACCAATAAGTGTAGTGTAACCCAGTGATTCTGTAGGTAGGGCTCCCAAACATAGGCATCGATTAATGTTGGACACCCATACGTGTAGTGTACTTCAGTGATTCTGAAGGTGGCGCACCCATAGGTGTACTGTAACCCAGTCATTCTGTAGGTAGAACATACAAACATAGGCTGCACTTAAGGTTGGTCACACATTTGTGTGGTGTAAGCAAGTAATTATTAAACTAGAGGTAACCGACATAGTCTGCACTAAACCTGGCCTACCCATAAGTGTAGTGTATCTCAGTCATTCTGTTAGGAGACCTTACAATCATACGCTTCACTTAAGGCTGCACACCAATAAGTGTAGTCTATTTCATTGATTCTAAAGGTACAGCTACTAAGCAGAAGCTTCAATTAAGGTAGGACAACAACAAGTGAAATGAAACCCAGTTATTCTGAAGGTAGAGGTAACAAACATAGGCTCTACTTAAGGTGGCGCACCCATAACTGTAGTGTAACCAGTCATTTTCTAGGTAGAGGTAACCAACATAGAATGCATTTAAGGTGGCGCATGCATAAGTGTAGTGTAAACCAGTTATTCTGTAGGTGGAGCTAACCAACAAAGCGTGCCCTTACGGCTGCACACCCATATGTGTGGTGTTACCTACAGATTCTTAAAATAGAGGTAAGCAACATAGGCTGATTTTAACTTGGCCTTCCCATAAGTGTGGTGTAACTTAGTGATACTGTAGGTAGAGCGGGACACCAATAAGTGTAGTCTATTTCAGTAATTCTGAAGGTACAGCTACTAAGCAGAAGCTACAATTAAGGTACGACACCAACAAGTAAAATAAAACCCAGTTATTCTGAAGGTAGAGGTTACAAACATAGGCCCTATTTAAGGTGGCGCACCCATAACTGTAGTGTAACCAGTCATTTTCTAGGTAGAGTTAACCAACATAGCGTGCACTGAAGGTGGCGCATGCATAAGCGTAGCGTAAGCCAGTTATTCTGTAGGTGAAGCTAACAACAATAGACTAAACTTAACGTTACACACCAATAAGTGTAGTGTACTCAGTGATTCTTTGGGTAGAGCTAACCAACACAGGCTGCCCTTAAGTTTCCACACCGATATGGGTGGTGTAACGCTGATGGTGAGGCACCCATAATTCTAGTGTGATCCAGTGATTGTGTAAGTAGACATAACAGTCATAGGCTGCACTTGAGACTGGAAACCAATAAGTGTAGTAGACATAACAGTCATAGGCTGCACTTGAGACTGGAAACCAATAAGTGTAGTGTAACCCAGTGATTCTGTAGGTAGGGCTCCCAAACATAGGCATCGATTAATGTTGGACACCCATACGTGTAGTGTACTTCAGTGATTCTGAAGGTGGCGCACCCATAGGTGTACTGTAACCCAGTCATTCTGTAGGTAGAACATACAAACATAGGCTGCACTTAAGGTTGGTCACACATTTGTGTGGTGTAAGCAAGTAATTATTAAACTAGAGGTAACCGACATAGTCTGCACTAAACCTGGCCTACCCATAAGTGTAGTGTATCTCAGTCATTCTGTTAGGAGACCTTACAATCATACGCTTCACTTAAGGCTGCACACCAATAAGTGTAGTCTATTTCATTGATTCTAAAGGTACAGCTACTAAGCAGAAGCTTCAATTAAGGTAGGACAACAACAAGTGAAATGAAACCCAGTTATTCTGAAGGTAGAGGTAACAAACATAGGCTCTACTTAAGGTGGCGCACCCATAACTGTAGTGTAACCAGTCATTTTCTAGGTAGAGGTAACCAACATAGAATGCATTTAAGGTGGCGCATGCATAAGTGTAGTGTAAACCAGTTATTCTGTAGGTGGAGCTAACCAACAAAGCGTGCCCTTACGGCTGCACACCCATATGTGTGGTGTTACCTACAGATTCTTAAAATAGAGGTAAGCAACATAGGCTGATTTTAACTTGGCCTTCCCATAAGTGTGGTGTAACTTAGTGATACTGTAGGTAGAGCGGGACACCAATAAGTGTAGTCTATTTCAGTAATTCTGAAGGTACAGCTACTAAGCAGAAGCTACAATTAAGGTACGACACCAACAAGTAAAATAAAACCCAGTTATTCTGAAGGTAGAGGTTACAAACATAGGCCCTATTTAAGGTGGCGCACCCATAACTGTAGTGTAACCAGTCATTTTCTAGGTAGAGTTAACCAACATAGCGTGCACTGAAGGTGGCGCATGCATAAGCGTAGCGTAAGCCAGTTATTCTGTAGGTGAAGCTAACAACAATAGACTAAACTTAACGTTACACACCAATAAGTGTAGTGTACTCAGTGATTCTTTGGGTAGAGCTAACCAACACAGGCTGCCCTTAAGTTTCCACACCGATATGGGTGGTGTAACGCTGATGGTGAGGCACCCATAATTCTAGTGTGATCCAGTGATTGTGTAAGTAGACATAACAGTCATAGGCTGCACTTGAGACTGGAAACCAATAAGTGTAGTAGACATAACAGTCATAGGCTGCACTTGAGACTGGAAACCAATAAGTGTAGTGTAACCCAGTGATTCTGTAGGTAGGGCTCCCAAACATAGGCATCGATTAATGTTGGACACCCATACGTGTAGTGTACTTCAGTGATTCTGAAGGTGGCGCACCCATAGGTGTACTGTAACCCAGTCATTCTGTAGGTAGAACATACAAACATAGGCTGCACTTAAGGTTGGTCACACATTTGTGTGGTGTAAGCAAGTAATTATTAAACTAGAGGTAACCGACATAGTCTGCACTAAACCTGGCCTACCCATAAGTGTAGTGTATCTCAGTCATTCTGTTAGGAGACCTTACAATCATACGCTTCACTTAAGGCTGCACACCAATAAGTGTAGTCTATTTCATTGATTCTAAAGGTACAGCTACTAAGCAGAAGCTTCAATTAAGGTAGGACAACAACAAGTGAAATGAAACCCAGTTATTCTGAAGGTAGAGGTAACAAACATAGGCTCTACTTAAGGTGGCGCACCCATAACTGTAGTGTAACCAGTCATTTTCTAGGTAGAGGTAACCAACATAGAATGCATTTAAGGTGGCGCATGCATAAGTGTAGTGTAAACCAGTTATTCTGTAGGTGGAGCTAACCAACAAAGCGTGCCCTTACGGCTGCACACCCATATGTGTGGTGTTACCTACAGATTCTTAAAATAGAGGTAAGCAACATAGGCTGATTTTAACTTGGCCTTCCCATAAGTGTGGTGTAACTTAGTGATACTGTAGGTAGAGCGGGACACCAATAAGTGTAGTCTATTTCAGTAATTCTGAAGGTACAGCTACTAAGCAGAAGCTACAATTAAGGTACGACACCAACAAGTAAAATAAAACCCAGTTATTCTGAAGGTAGAGGTTACAAACATAGGCCCTATTTAAGGTGGCGCACCCATAACTGTAGTGTAACCAGTCATTTTCTAGGTAGAGTTAACCAACATAGCGTGCACTGAAGGTGGCGCATGCATAAGCGTAGCGTAAGCCAGTTATTCTGTAGGTGAAGCTGACAACAATAGACTAAACTTAACGTTACACACCAATAAGTGTAGTGTACTCAGTGATTCTTTGGGTAGAGCTAACCAACACAGGCTGCCCTTAAGTTTCCACACCGATATGGGTGGTGTAACGCTGATGGTGAGGCACCCTTAATTCTAGTGTGATCCAGTGATTGTGTAAGTAGACATAACAGTCATAGGCTGCACTTGAGACTGGAAACCAATAAGTGTAGTGTAACCCAGTGATTCTGTAGGTAGGGCTCCCAAACATAGGCATCGATTAATGTTGGACACCCATACGTGTAGTGTACTTCAGTGATTCTGAAGGTGGCGCACCAATAAATGTAGTGTAACCCAGTCATTCTGTAGGTAGAACATACAAACATAGGCTGCACTTAAGGTTGGTCACCCATTTGTGTGGTGTAAGGAAGTGATTCTTAAACTAGAGGTAACCAACATAGTCTGCAGTAAAGGTGGCGTACCCATAAGTGTAGTGTATCTCAGTCATTCTGTAAGGAGATCTTACAATCATACGCTGCACTTTAGACTGGACACCAATAAGTGTAGTCTATTTCAATGATTCTGAAGGAACAGCTAATAAGCAGAAGCTTCAATTAAGGTAGGACACCAATAAGTGAAATGAAACCCAGTGATTCTGAAGGTAGAGGTTACAAACATAGGCTCTACTTCAAGTGGCGCACCCATAACTGTAGTGTAACCAGTCATTTTCTAGGTAGAGGTAACGAACATAGGGTGCATTTAAGGTGGCGCATGCATAAGTGTAGTGTAAACCAGTTATTCTGTAGGTGGAGCTAACCAACAAAGCGTGCCCTTACGGCTGGACACCTATATGTGTGGTGTAACCCAGTGATTCTCAAAATACAGGTAAGCAACATAGGCTGCACTTAACGTGGCCTTACCATAAGTCTGGTGTAACTTAGTGATTCTGTAGGTACACCAATACAGTCGGAAACCAATAAGTGTAGTGTATTCTTGTCATTCTGAAGGTACAGCTGAAAAGCAGAAGCTTCAATTAAGGTTGGGCACCCATAAGTGTAGTGTAGTTCAGTGATTCTGAAGATAGAGGTAACCAATATCGACTCTACTTAAGGTGGCGCACCCATAACTAGAGTGTAACCAGTGATTCTCTAGGTAGAGGTAACCAACATAGCGTGCACTTAAGGTGGCGCATGCATAAGTGTAGCGTAAGCCAGTTATTCTGTAGGTGAAGCTAACAACAATAGACTAAACTTAACGTTACACACCAATTAGTGTAGTGTACTCAGTGATTCTTTGGGTAGAGCTAACCAACACAGGCTGCCCTTAAGTTTGCACACCGATATGGGTGGTGTAACGCTGATGGTGAGGCACCCATAATTCTAGTGTGATCCAGTGATTGTGTAAGTAGACATAACAGTCATAGGCTGCACTTGAGACTGGAAACCAATAAGTGTAGTGTAACCCAGTGATTCTGTAGGTAGGGCTCCCAAACATAGGCATCGATTAATGTTGGACACCCATACGTGTAGTGTACTTCAGTGATTCTGAAGGTGGCGCACCCATAGGTGTACTGTAACCCAGTCATTCTGCAGGTAGAACATACAAACATAGGCTGCACTTAAGGTTGGTCACCCATTTGTGTGGTGTAAGCAAGTGATTCTTAAACTAGAGGTAACCAACATAGTCTGCAGTAAAGGTGGCGTACCCATAAGTGTAGTGTATTTCAGTCATTCTGTAAGGAGACCTTACAATCATACGCTGCACTTAGGGCTGGACACCCATACGTGTAGTGTACTTCAGTGATTCTGAAGGTAACGCACCAATAAATGTAGCGTAACCCAGTCATTCTGTAGGTTGAACATACAAACATAGGCTGCACTTAAGGTTGGTCACGAATTTGTGTGGTGTAAGCAAGTGATTCTTACACTAGAGGTAACCAACATAGTCTGTGAAGTGTAGTCTATTTCAGTGATTCTAAAGGTACAGCTAATAAGCAGAAGCTTCAATTAAGGTAGGAAAACAACAACTGAAATAAAACCCAGTGATTCTGAAGGTAGAGATTACAAACACAGGCTCTACTAAAGGTGGCGCACCCATAACTGTAGTGTAACCAGTCATTTTCTCGGTAGAGGTAACGAACATAGGGTGCACTTAAGGTGGTGCATGCATAAGTGTAGTGTAAACCAGTTATTATGTAGGTGGAGCTAACCAACAAAGCGTTCCCTTACGACTGGACACCCATATGTGTGGTGTAACCTAGTGATTCTCAAAATAGAGGTAAGCAACATAGGCTGCACTTAACGTGGCCTTCTTATATGTGTGGTGTAACTTAGTGATTCTGCAGGTAGAGCCGGACACCAATAAGTGTAGTGGATTCTAGTCATTCTGAAGGTACAGCTAACAAGCAGAAGCTTCAATTAAGGTTGGACACCCATAAGTGTAGTGTAGTTCAGTGATTCTGAAGGTAGAGGTATCCAATATAGACTCTACTTAAGGTGGCGCACCCATAACTAGAGTGTAACCAGTGATTCTCTAGGGAGAGGTAACCAACATAGCGTGCACTTAAGGTGGCGCATGCATAAGTGTAGCGTAAGCCAGTTATTTTGTAGGTGAAGCTAACAACAATAGACTAAACTTAACGTTACACACCCATAAGTGTAGTGTAGTCAGTGATTCTTTGGGTAGAGCTAACCAACACAGGCTGCCCATAAGGTTGCACACCCATATGTGTGGTGTAACGCTGTTGGCGAGGCACCCATAATTCTTGTGTGATCCAGTTATTGTGTAACTAGACATAACAGTCATAGGATGCACTTGAGGCTGGACACCAATAAGTGTAGTGTAACCCAGTGATTCTGTAGGTAGGGCTTCCAAACAAAGGCATCGATTAATGTTGGACACCCATACGTGCAGTGTAGTTCAGTGATTCTGAAGGTGGCGCACCCATAAGTGTAGTGTAAACCAGTCATTCTGTAGGTAGAACATACAAACATAGGCTGCACTTAAGGTTGGTCACCCATTTGTGTGGTGTAAGCAAGTAATTCTTAAACTAGAAGTAACCAACATAGTCTGCACTAAAGGTGGCGTACCCATAAGTGTAGTGTATCTCAGTCATTCTGTTAGGAGACCTTACAATCATACGCTGCACTTAACGCTGGACACCAATAAGTGTAGTCTATTTCATTGATTCTGTAGGTACAGCTAATAAGCAGAACCTTCAATTAAGGTACGACACCAATAAGTGAAATGAAACCCAGTGATTCTGAAGGTAGAGGTTACAAACATAGGCCCTACTTAAGGTGGCGCACCCATAACTGTAGTGTAACCAGTCATTTTCTAGGTAGAGGTAACCAACATAGGGTGCACTTAAGGTGCCGCATGCATAAGTGTGGGGTAAACCAGTTATTCTCTAGGTGGAGCTAACCAACAAAGCGTGCCCTTACGGCTGGACACCCATATGTGTGGTGTAACCCAGTGATTCTCAAAATAGAGGTAAGCAACATAGGCTGCACTTAACGAGGCAATCCCATAAGTCTGGTGTACCTTAGTGATTCAGTAGGTACAGCGGGACACCATTAAGTGTAGTGTCTTCCAGTCATTCTAAAGGTACAGCTAAAACGCAGAAGCTTCAATTAAGGTTGGACACCCATAAGTGTAGTGTAGTTCAGTGATTCTGAAGGTAGAGGTAACCAATATAGACTCTACTTAAGGTGGCGCACCCATAACTAGAGTGTAACCAGTGATTCTCTAGGTAGAGGTAACCAACATAGCGTGCACTTAAGCTGGCGCATGCATAAGTGTAGCGTAAGCCAGTTATTCTGTAGGTGAAGCTAACAACAATAGACTAAACTTAACGTTACACACCAATAAGTGTAGTGTAGTCAGTGTTTCCTTGGGTAGAGCTAACCAACACAGGCTGCCCATAAGGTTGCACACCCATATGTGTGGTGTAACGCTGTTGGCGAGGCACCCATAATTCTTGTGTGATCCAGTGATTGTGTAACTAGACATAACAGTCATAGGATGCACTTGAGGCTGGACACCAATAAGTGTAGTGTAACCCAGTGATTCTGTAGGTAGGGCTTCCAAACAAAGGCATCGATTAATGTTGGACAACCATACGTGCAGTGTAGTTCAGTGATTCTGAAGGTGGCGCACTCATAAGTGTAGTGTAAACCAGTCATTCTGTAGGTAGAACATACAAACATAGGCTGCACTTAAGGTTGGTCACCCATTTGTGTGGTGTAAGCAAGGGATTCTTAAACTAGAGGTAACCAACATAGTCTGCAGTAAAGGTGGCGTACCCATAAGTGTAGTGTATCTCAGCCATTCTGTAAGGAGACCTTACAATCATACGCTGCATTTAGGGCTGGACACCAATAAGTGTAGTCTATTTCAGTGATTCTAAAGGTACAGCGAATAAGCAGAAGCTTCAATTAAGGTAGGACACCAATAAGTGAAATGAAACCCAGTGATTCTAAAGGTAGAGGTTACAAACATAGGCATAACTTAAGGTGGCGCACCCATAACTGTAGTGTAACCAGTCATTTTCTAGGTAGAGGTAACCAACATAGCTTACACTTAAGGTGGCGCATGCATAAGTGTAGCGTAAGCAAGTTATTCTATAGGTGAAGCTACCAACAAAAGACTAAACTTAACGTTACACACCAATAAGTGTAGTGTACTCAGTGATTCTTTGGGTAGAGCTAACCAACACAGGCTGCCCTTAAGGTTGCACACCCATATGTGTGGTTTAACGCTGATGGTGAGGCACCCATAATTCTAGTGTGATCCAGTGATCGTGTAAGTAGACATAACAGTCATAGGCTGCACTTGACGCTGGACACCAATGGGTGTAGTGTAACCCAGTGGTTCTGTACGTAGGGCTCCAACACATAGGCACGATTAATGTTGGACACCCATACGTGTAGTGTACTTCAGTGATTCTGAAGGTGGCGCACCAATAAATGTAGTGTAACCCAGTCATTCTGTAGGTAGAACATTCAAACATAGGCTGCACTTAAGGTTGGTCACCCATTTGTGTGGTGTAAGCAAGTGATTCTTAAACTAGAGGTAACCAACATAGTCTGCACTAAAGGTGGCGTACCCATAAGTGTAGTGTATCTCAGTCATTCTGTAAGGAAACCTTACAATCATACGCTGCAAGCCAGTTATTCTGTAGGTGAAGCTAACAACAATAGACTAAACTTAACGTTACACACCAGTAAGTGTAGTGTACTCAGTGATTCTTTGGGTAGAGCTAACCAACAAAGGCTGCCCATAAGGTTGCACACCCATATGTGTGGTGTAACGCTGATGGTGAGGCACCCATAATTCTAGTGTGATCCAGTGATTGTGTAAGTAGACTTAACAGTCATAGGCTGCACTTGAGGCTGGACACGAATAAGTGTAGTGTAACCCAGTGATTCTGTAAGTAGGGCTTCCAAACATAGGCATCGATTAATCTTGGACACCCATACGTGTAGTGTAGTTCAGAAACTCTGAAGGTGGCGCGCCCATTAGTGTAGTGTAACCCAGTCATTCTGTAGGTAGAACATACAAACATTGGCTGCACTTAAGGTTGGTCACCCATTTGTGTGGTGTAAGCAAGTGATTCTTAAACTAGAGGTAACCAACATAGTCTGCACTAAAGGTGGCGTACCCATAAGTGTAGTGTATCTCAGTCATTCTGTAAGGAAACCTTACAATCATACGCTGCAAGCCAGTTATTCTGTAGGTGAAGCTAACAACAATAGACTAAACTTAACGTTACACACCAGTAAGTGTAGTGTACTCAGTGATTCTTTGGGTAGAGCTAACCAACAAAGGCTGCCCATAAGGTTGCACACCCATATGTGTGGTGTAACGCTGATGGTGAGGCACCCATAATTCTAGTGTGATCCAGTGATTGTGTAAGTAGACTTAACAGTCATAGGCTGCACTTGAGGCTGGACACGAATAAGTGTAGTGTAACCCAGTGATTCTGTAAGTAGGGCTTCCAAACATAGGCATCGATTAATCTTGGACACCCATACGTGTAGTGTAGTTCAGAAACTCTGAAGGTGGCGCGCCCATTAGTGTAGTGTAACCCAGTCATTCTGTAGGTAGAACATACAAACATTGGCTGCACTTAAGGTTGGTCACCCATTTGTGTGGTGTAAGGAAGTGATTCTTAAACTAGAGATAACCAACATAGTCTGCAGTAAAGGTGGCGTACCCATAAGTGTAGTGTATCTCAGTCATTCTGTAAGGAGACCTTACAATCATACGCTGCATTTAAGGCTGGACACCAATAAGTGTAGTCTATTTCAGTGATTCTGAAGGTACAGCTACTAAGCAGAAGCTTCAATTAAGGTAGGACAACAACAAGTGAAATGAAACCCAGTGATTCTGAAGGTAGAGGTTACAAACATAGGCTCTACTTAAAGTGGCGCACCCATAACTGAAGTGTAACCAGTCATTTTCTAGGTAGAGGTAACCAACATAGGGTACACTTAAGGCGGCGCATGCATAAGTGTAGTGTAAACCAGTTATTCTGTAGGTGGAGCTAACCAACAAAGCGTGTCCTTAGCGCTGGACACCTATATGTGTGGTGTAACCCAGTGATTCTCAAAATAGAGGTAAGCAACATTGGCTGCACTTAACGTGGCCTTACCATAAGTCTGGTGTAACTTAGTGATTCTATAGGTACACCAATAAAGCCGGACACCAATAAGTGTAGTGTATTCTTGTCATTCTGAAGGTACAGCTAAAAAGCGGAAGCTTCAATTAAGGTTGGACACCCATAAGTCTAGTGTAGTTCAGTGATTCTGAAGATAGCGGTAACCAATATAGACTCTACTTAAGGTGGCGCACCCATAACTAGAGTGTAACCAGTGATTCTCTAGGTAGAGGTAACCAAAATAACGTGCACTTAAGGTGGCGCATGCATAAGTGTAGCGTTAGCCAGTTATTCTGTAGGTGAAGGTAACAACAATAGACTAAACTTAACGTTACACACCCATAATTCTTGTGTGATCCAGTGACTGTGTAAGTAGACATAACAGTCATAGGATGCACTTGAGGCTAGACAACAATAAGTGTAGTGTAACCCAGTGATTCTGTAGGTAGGGCTCCCAAACAAAGGCATCGATTAATGTTGGACACCCATACGTGACGTGTAGTTCAGTGATTCTGAAGGTGGCGAACCCATAAGTGTAGTGTAATCCAGTCATTCTGTAGGTAGAACATACAAACATAGGCTGCACTTAAGGTTGGTCACACATTTGTGGGGTGTAAGCAAGTAATTCTTAAACTAGAGGTAACCAACATAGTCTGCACTAAAGGTGGCGTACCCATAAGTGTAGTGTATCTCAGTCATTCTGTTAGGAGACCCTACAATCATACGCTGCACTTAAGGCTGGACACCAATAAGTGTAGTCTATTTCATTGATTCTGAAGGTACAGCTAAAACGCAGAAGCTTCAATTAAGGTTGGACACCCATACGTGTAGTGTAGTTCAGTGATTCTGAAGGTAGAGGTAACCAATATAGACTCTACTTAAGGTGGCGCACCCATAACTGTAGTGTAATTAGTCATTTTCTAGGTAGAGGTAACCAACATAGGGTGCACTTAAGGTGCCGCATGCATAAGTGTAGGGTAAACCAGTTATTCTCTAGGTGGAGCTAACCAACTAATCGTGCCCTTACGGCTGGGCACCCATATGTGTGGTGTAACCCAGTGATTCTCAAAATAGAGGTAAGCAACATAGGGTGCACTTAACGTGGCCCTCCCATAAGTCTGGTGTACCTTAGTGATTCAGTAGGTACAGCCGGACACCATTAAGTGTAGTGTCTTCCAGTCATTCTGAAGATACAGCTAAAACGCAGAAGCTTCAATTAAGGTTGGACACCCATACGTTTAGTGTAGTTCAGTGATTCTGAAGGTAGAGGTAACCAATATAGACTCTACTTAAGGTGGCGCACCCATAACTGTAGTGTAACCAGTCATTTTCTAGGTAGAGGTAACCAACATAGGGTGCACTTAAGGTGGTGCATGCATAAGTGTAGTGTAAACCAGTTATTCTGTAGGTGACGCTAACCAACAAAGCGTTCCCTTACGACTGGACACCCATATGTGTGGTGTAACCTAGTGATTCTCAAAATAGAGGTAAGCAACATAGGCTGCACTTAACGTGGCCTTCCTATATGTGTGGTGTAACTTAGTGATTCTGCAGGTAGAGCCGGACACCAAGAAGTGTAGTGGATTCTATTCATTCTGAAGGTACAGCTAACAAGCAGAAGCTTCAATTAAGGTTGGACACCCATAAGTGTAGTGTAGTTCAGTGATTCTGAAGGTAGAGGTAACCAATATAGACTCTACTTAAGGTGGTGCACCCATAACTAGAGTGTAACCAGTGATTCTCTAGGGAGAGGTAACCAACATAGCGTGCACTTAAGGTGGCGTATGCATAAGTGTAGCGTAAGCCAGTTATTCTGTAGGTGAAGCTAACAACAATAGACTAAACTTAACGTTACACACCCATAAGTGTAGTGTAGTCAGTGATTCTTTGGGTAGAGCTAACCAACACAGGCTGCCCTTAAGGTTGCACATTCATATGTGTGGTGTAACGCTGATAGTGAGGCGCCCATAATTCTTGTGTGATCCAGTGATTGTGTAAGTAGACATAACAGTCATAGGATGCACTTAAGGCTGGACACCAATAAGTGTAGTGTAACCCAGTCATTCTGTAGGTAGGGCTTCCAAACAAAGGCATCGATTAATGTTGGACACCCATACGTGCAGTGTAGTTCAGTGATTCTGAAGGTGGCGCACCCATAAGTATAGTGTAAACCAGTCATTCTGTAGGTAGAACATACAAACATAGGCTGCACTTAAGGTTGGTCACCCATTTGTGTGGTGTAAGCAAGTAATTCTTAAACTAGAGGTAACCAACATAGTCTGCACTAAAGGTGGCGTACCCATAAGTGTCGTGTATCTCAGTCATTCTGTTAGGAGACCTTATAATCATACGCTGCACTTAAGGCTGGACACCAATAAGTGTAGTCTATTTCATTGATTCTGTAGGTACAGCTAATAAGCAGAAGCTTCAATGAAGGTAGGACACCAATATGTGAAATGAAACCCAGTGATTCTGAAGGTAGAGGTTACAAACATAGGCCCTACTTAAGGTGGCGCACCCATAACTGTAGTGTAACCAGTCATTTTCTAGGTAGAGGTAACCAACATAGGGTGCACTTAAGGTGCCGCATGCATAAGTGTGGGGTAAACCAGTTATTCTCTAGGTGGAGCTAACCAACAAAGCGTGCCCTTACAGCTGGACACCTATATGTGTGGTGTAACCCAGTGATTCTCAAAATAGAGGTAAGCAACATAGGCTGCACTTACCGAGGCAATCCCATAAGTCTGGTGTACCTTAGTGATTCAGTAGGTACAGCCGGACACCATTAAGTGTAGTGTCTTCCAGTCATTCTGAAGGTACAGCTAAAACGCAGAAGCTTCAATTAAGGTTGGACACCCATACGTGTAGTGTAGTTCAGTGATTCTGAAGGTAGAGGTAACCAATATAGACTCTACTTAAGGTGGTGCACCCATAACTAGAGTGTAACCAGTGATTCTCTAGGTAGAGGTAACCAACATAGCGTGAACTTAAGGTGGCGCATGCATAAGTGTTGCGTAAGCTAGTTATTCTGTAGCTGAAGCTAACAACAATAGACTAAACTTAACGTTACACACCAATAAGTGTAGTGTACTCAGTGATTCTTTAGGTAGAGCTAACCAACACAGGCTGCCCTTAAGGTTGCACACCCATATGTGTGGTGTAACGCTGATGGTAAGGCACCCATAATTCTAGTGTGATCCAGTGATTCTGTAAGTAGACAGAACAGTCATAAGCTGCACTTGAGGCTGGACACCAATAAGTGTAGTCTATTTCAGTGATTCAGAAGGTACAGCTAATAAGCAGAAGCTTCAATTAAGGTAGGACGCCAACAAGTAAAATAAAACCCAGTGATTTTCAAGGTAGAGGTTACAAACATATGCTCTACTTAAGGTGGCGCACACATAACTAGAGTTTAACCAGTGATTCTCTAGGTAGAGGTAACCAACATAGCGTGCACTTAAGGTGGCGCATGCATAAGTGTAGCATAAGCCAGTTATTCTATAGCTGATGCTAACAAAAATAGTCTAGTCTAGTCTCTGTGCAGGTAGAACATACAAACATAGGCTGCACTTAAGGTTGGTCACACATTTCTGTGGTGTAAGCAAGTAATTCTTAAACTAGAGGTAACCAACATAGTCTGCACTAAAGGTGGCGTACCCATAAGTGTAGTGTCTCTCAGTCATTCTGTTAGGAGACCTTACAATCATACGCTGCACTTAAGGCTGGACACCACTAAGTGTAGTCTATTTCATTGATTCTAAAGGTACAGCTAATAAGCAGAAGCTTCAATTAAGGTAGGACACCAATAAGTGAAATGAAACCCAGTGATTCTGAAGGTAGAGGTTACAAACATAGGCTCTACTTAAGGTGGCGCACCCATAACTCTAGTGTAACCAGTCATTTTCTAGGTAGAGGTAACCAACATAGCGTGCACTGAAGGTGGCGCATGCATAAGTGTAGCGTAAGCCAGTTATTCTGTAGGTGAAGCTAACAACAATAGACTAAACTTAACGTTACACACCAATAAGTGTAGTGTACTCAGTGATTCTTTGGGTAGAGCTAACCAACAAAGGCTGCCCATAAGGTTGCACACCCATATGTGTGGTGTAACGCTGATGGTGAGGCACCCATAATTCTAGTGTGATCCAGTGATTGTGTAAGTAGACTTAACAGTCATAGGCTGCACTTGAGGCTGGACACGAATAAGTGTAGTGTAACCCAGTGATTCTGTAAGTAGGGCATCCAAACATAGGCATCGATTAATCTTGGACACCCATACGTGTAGTGTAGTTCAGAGACTCTGAAGGTGGCGCGCCCATTAGTGTAGTGTAACCCAGTCATTCTGTAGGTAGAACATACAAACATTGGCTGCACTTAAGGTTGGTCACCCATTTGTGTGGTGTAAGGAAGTGATTCTTAAACTAGAGATAACCAACATAGTCTGCAGTAAAGGTGGCGTACCCATAAGTGTAGTGTATCTCAGTCATTCTGTAAGGAGACCTTACAATCATACGCTGCATTTAAGGCTGGACACCAATAAGTGTAGTCTATTTCAGTGATTCTGAAGGTACAGCTACTAAGCAGAAGCTTCAATTAAGGTAGGACAACAACAAGTGAAATGAAACCCAGTGATTCTGAAGGTAGAGGTTACAAACATAGGCTCTACTTAAAGTGGCGCACCCATAACTGTAGTGTAACCAGTCATTTTCTAGGTAGAGGTAACCAACATAGGGTACACTTAAGGTGCCGCATGCATAAGTGTAGGGTAAACCAGTTATTCTCTAGGTGGAGCTAACCAACTAATCGTGCCCTTACGGCTGGACACCCATATGTGTGGTGTAACCCAGTGATTCTCAAAATAGAGGTAAGCAACATAGGCTGCACTTAACGTGGCCCTCCCATAAGTCTGGTGTACCTTAGTGATTCAGTAGGTACAGCCGGACACCATTAAGTGTAGTGTCTTCCAGTCATTCTGAAGATACAGCTAAAACGCAGAAGCTTCAATTAAGGTTGGACACCCATACGTGTACTGTAGTTCAGTGATTCTGAAGGTAGAGGTAACCAATATAGACTCTACTTAAGGTGGCGCACCCATAACTAGAGTGTAACCAGTGATTCTCTAGGTAGAGGTAACCAACATAGCGTGCACTTAAGGTGGCGCATGCATAGGTGTTGCGTAAGCTAGTTATTCTGTAGCTGAAGCTAACAACAATAGACTAAACTTAACGTTACACACCAATAAGTGTAGTGTACTCAGTGATTCTTTAGGTAGAGCTAACCAACACAGGCTGCCCTTAAGGTTGCACACCCATATGTGTGGTGTAACGCTGATGGTGAGGCACCCATAATTCTAGTGTGATCCAGTGATTGTGTAAGTAGACAGAACAGTCATAGGCTGCACTTGAGGCTGGACACCAATAAGTGTAGTCTATTTCAGTGATTCAGAAGGTACAGCTAATAAGCAGAAGCTTCAATTAAGGTAGGACGCCAACAAGTAAAATAAAACCCAGTGATTTTCAAGGTAGAGGTTACAAACATATGCTCTACTTAAGGTGGCCCACCCATAACTAGAGTTTAACCAGTGATTCTCTAGGTAGAGGTAACCAACATAGCGTGCACTTAAGGTGGCCCATGCATAAGTGTAGCATAAGCCAGTTATTCTATAGCTGATGCTACCAACAATAGACTAAACTTAACGTTACAGACCAATAAGTGTAGTGTACTCAGTGATTCCTTGGGTAGAGCTAACCAACACAGGCTGCCCTTAAGGTTGCACACCCATATGTGTGGTGTAACGCTGATGGTGAGGCACCCATAATTTTTGTGTGATCCAGTGATTGTGTAAGTAGACATAACAGTCATAGGATGCACTCGAGGCTGGACACCAATAAGTGTAGTGTAACCCAGCGATTCTGTAGGTAGGGCTCCCAAACGAAGCCATCAATTAATCTTGGACACCCATACGTGTAGTGTAGTTCAGTGATTCTGAAGGTGGCGCACCCATAAGTGTAGTGTAACCCAGTCATTCTGTAGGTAGAACATACAAACATAGGCTGCACTTAAGGTTGGTCACACATTTCTGTGGTGTAAGCAAGTAATTCTTAAACTAGAGGTAACCAACATAGTCTGCACTAAAGGTGGCGTACCCATAAGTGTAGTGTCTCTCAGTCATTCTGTTAGGAGACCTTACAATCATACGCTGCACTTAAGGCTGGACACCACTAAGTGTAGTTTATTTCATTGATTCTAAAGGTACAGCTAATAAGCAGAAGCTTCAATTAAGGTAGGACACCAATAAGTGAAATGAAACCCAGTGATTCTGAAGGTAGAGGTTACAAACATAGGCTCTACTTAAGGTGGCGCACCCATAATTGTAGTGTAACCAGTCATTTTCTAGGTAGAGGTAACCAACATAGCCTGCACTGAAGGTGGCGCATGCATAAGTGTAGCGTAAGCCAGTTATTCTGTAGGTGAAGCTAACAACAATAGACTAAACTTAACGTTACACACCAGTAAGTGTAGTGTACTCAGTGATTCTTTGGGTAGAGCTAACCAACAAAGGCTGCCCATAAGGTTGCACACCCATATGTGTGGTGTAACGCTGATGGTGAGGCACCCATAATTCTAGTGTGATCCAGTGATTGTGTAAGTAGACTTAACAGTCATAGGCTGCACTTGAGGCTGGACACGAATAAGTGTAGTGTAACCCAGTGATTCTGTAAGTAGGGCTTCCAAACATAGGCATCGATTAATCTTGGACACCCATACGTGTAGTGTAGTTCAGAAACTCTGAAGGTGGCGCGCCCATTAGTGTAGTGTAACCCAGTCATTCTGTAGGTAGAACATACAAACATTGGCTGCACTTAAGGTTGGTCACCCATTTGTGTGGTGTAAGGAAGTGATTCTTAAACTAGAGATAACCAACATAGTCTGCAGTAAAGGTGGCGTACCCATAAGTGTAGTGTATCTCAGTCATTCTGTAAGGAGACCTTACAATCATACGCTGCATTTAAGGCTGGACACCAATAAGTGTAGTCTATTTCAGTGATTCTGAAGGTACAGCTACTAAGCAGAAGCTTCAATTAAGGTAGGACAACAACAAGTGAAATGAAACCCAGTGATTCTGAAGGTAGAGGTTACAAACATAGGCTCTACTTAAAGTGGCGCACCCATAACTGAAGTGTAACCAGTCATTTTCTAGGTAGAGGTAACCAACATAGGGTACACTTAATGCGGCGCATGCATAAGTGTAGTGTAAACCAGTTATTCTGTAGGTGGAGCTAACCAACAAAGCGTGTCCTTAGCGCTGGACACCTATATGTGTGGTGTAACCCAGTGATTCTCAAAATAGAGGTAAGCAACATTGGCTGCACTTAACGTGGCCTTACCATAAGTCTGGTGTAACTTAGTGATTCTATAGGTACACCAATAAAGCCGGACACCAATAAGTGTAGTGTATTCTTGTCATTCTGAAGGTACAGCTAAAAAGCGGAAGCTTCAATTAAGGTTGGACACCCATAAGTCTAGTGTAGTTCAGTGATTCTGAAGATAGCGGTAACCAATATAGACTCTACTTAAGGTGGCGCACCCATAACTAGAGTGTAACCAGTGATTCTCTAGGTAGAGGTAACCAAAATAACGTGCACTTAAGGTGGCGCATGCATAAGTGTAGCGTTAGCCAGTTATTCTGTAGGTGAAGGTAACAACAATAGACTAAACTTAACGTTACACACCCATAATTCTTGTGTGATCCAGTGACTGTGTAAGTAGACATAACAGTCATAGGATGCACTTGAGGCTAGACAACAATAAGTGTAGTGTAACCCAGTGATTCTGTAGGTAGGGCTCCCAAACAAAGGCATCGATTAATGTTGGACACCCATACGTGACGTGTAGTTCAGTGATTCTGAAGGTGGCGAACCCATAAGTGTAGTGTAATCCAGTCATTCTGTAGGTAGAACATACAAACATAGGCTGCACTTAAGGTTGGTCACACATTTGTGGGGTGTAAGCAAGTAATTCTTAAACTAGAGGTAACCAACATAGTCTGCACTAAAGGTGGCGTACCCATAAGTGTAGTGTATCTCAGTCATTCTGTTAGGAGACCCTACAATCATACGCTGCACTTAAGGCTGGACACCAATAAGTGTAGTCTATTTCATTGATTCTGAAGGTACAGCTAAAACGCAGAAGCTTCAATTAAGGTTGGACACCCATACGTGTAGTGTAGTTCAGTGATTCTGAAGGTAGAGGTAACCAATATAGACTCTACTTAAGGTGGCGCACCCATAACTGTAGTGTAATTAGTCATTTTCTAGGTAGAGGTAACCAACATAGGGTGCACTTAAGGTGCCGCATGCATAAGTGTAGGGTAAACCAGTTATTCTCTAGGTGGAGCTAACCAACTAATCGTGCCCTTACGGCTGGGCACCCATATGTGTGGTGTAACCCAGTGATTCTCAAAATAGAGGTAAGCAACATAGGGTGCACTTAACGTGGCCCTCCCATAAGTCTGGTGTACCTTAGTGATTCAGTAGGTACAGCCGGACACCATTAAGTGTAGTGTCTTCCAGTCATTCTGAAGATACAGCTAAAACGCGGAAGCTTCAATTAAGGTTGGACACCCATACGTGTAGTGTAGTTCAGTGATTCTGAAGGTAGAGGTAACCAATATAGACTCTACTTAAGGTGGCGCACCCATAACTGTAGTGTAACCAGTCATTTTCTAGGTAGAGGTAACCAACATAGGGTGCACTTAAGGTGGTGCATGCATAAGTGTAGTGTAAACCAGTTATTCTGTAGGTGACGCTAACCAACAAAGCGTTCCCTTACGACTGGACACCCATATGTGTGGTGTAACCTAGTGATTCTCAAAATAGAGGTAAGCAACATAGGCTGCACTTAACGTGGCCTTCCTATATGTGTGGTGTAACTTAGTGATTCTGCAGGTAGAGCCGGACACCAAGAAGTGTAGTGGATTCTATTCATTCTGAAGGTACAGCTAACAAGCAGAAGCTTCAATTAAGGTTGGACACCCATAAGTGTAGTGTAGTTCAGTGATTCTGAAGGTAGAGGTAACCAATATAGACTCTACTTAAGGTGGTGCACCCATAACTAGAGTGTAACCAGTGATTCTCTAGGGAGAGGTAACCAACATAGCGTGCACTTAAGGTGGCGTATGCATAAGTGTAGCGTAAGCCAGTTATTCTGTAGGTGAAGCTAACAACAATAGACTAAACTTAACGTTACACACCCATAAGTGTAGTGTAGTCAGTGATTCTTTGGGTAGAGCTAACCAACACAGGCTGCCCTTAAGGTTGCACATTCATATGTGTGGTGTAACGCTGATAGTGAGGCGCCCATAATTCTTGTGTGATCCAGTGATTGTGTAAGTAGACATAACAGTCATAGGATGCACTTAAGGCTGGACACCAATAAGTGTAGTGTAACCCAGTCATTCTGTAGGTAGGGCTTCCAAACAAAGGCATCGATTAATGTTGGACACCCATACGTGCAGTGTAGTTCAGTGATTCTGAAGGTGGCGCACCCATAAGTATAGTGTAAACCAGTCATTCTGTAGGTAGAACATACAAACATAGGCTGCACTTAAGGTTGGTCACCCATTTGTGTGGTGTAAGCAAGTAATTCTTAAACTAGAGGTAACCAACATAGTCTGCACTAAAGGTGGCGTACCCATAAGTGTCGTGTATCTCAGTCATTCTGTTAGGAGACCTTATAATCATACGCTGCACTTAAGGCTGGACACCAATAAGTGTAGTCTATTTCATTGATTCTGTAGGTACAGCTAATAAGCAGAAGCTTCAATGAAGGTAGGACACCAATATGTGAAATGAAACCCAGTGATTCTGAAGGTAGAGGTTACAAACATAGGCCCTACTTAAGGTGGCGCACCCATAACTGTAGTGTAACCAGTCATTTTCTAGGTAGAGGTAACCAACATAGGGTGCACTTAAGGTGCCGCATGCATAAGTGTGGGGTAAACCAGTTATTCTCTAGGTGGAGCTAACCAACAAAGCGTGCCCTTACAGCTGGACACCTATATGTGTGGTGTAACCCAGTGATTCTCAAAATAGAGGTAAGCAACATAGGCTGCACTTAACGAGGCAATCCCATAAGTCTGGTGTACCTTAGTGATTCAGTAGGTACAGCCGGACACCATTAAGTGTAGTGTCTTCCAGTCATTCTGAAGGTACAGCTAAAACGCAGAAGCTTCAATTAAGGTTGGACACCCATACGTGTAGTGTAGTTCAGTGATTCTGAAGGTAGAGGTAACCAATATAGACTCTACTTAAGGTGGTGCACCCATAACTAGAGTGTAACCAGTGATTCTCTAGGTAGAGGTAACCAACATAGCGTGAACTTAAGGTGGCGCATGCATAAGTGTTGCGTAAGCTAGTTATTCTGTAGCTGAAGCTAACAACAATAGACTAAACTTAACGTTACACACCAATAAGTGTAGTGTACTCAGTGATTCTTTAGGTAGAGCTAACCAACACAGGCTGCCCTTAAGGTTGCACACCCATATGTGTGGTGTAACGCTGATGGTAAGGCACCCATAATTCTAGTGTGATCCAGTGATTCTGTAAGTAGACAGAACAGTCATAAGCTGCACTTGAGGCTGGACACCAATAAGTGTAGTCTATTTCAGTGATTCAGAAGGTACAGCTAATAAGCAGAAGCTTCAATTAAGGTAGGACGCCAACAAGTAAAATAAAACCCAGTGATTTTCAAGGTAGAGGTTACAAACATATGCTCTACTTAAGGTGGCGCACACATAACTAGAGTTTAACCAGTGATTCTCTAGGTAGAGGTAACCAACATAGCGTGCACTTAAGGTGGCGCATGCATAAGTGTAGCATAAGCCAGTTATTCTATAGCTGATGCTAACAAAAATAGTCTAGTCTAGTCTCTGTGCAGGTAGAACATACAAACATAGGCTGCACTTAAGGTTGGTCACACATTTCTGTGGTGTAAGCAAGTAATTCTTAAACTAGAGGTAACCAACATAGTCTGCACTAAAGGTGGCGTACCCATAAGTGTAGTGTCTCTCAGTCATTCTGTTAGGAGACCTTACAATCATACGCTGCACTTAAGGCTGGACACCACTAAGTGTAGTCTATTTCATTGATTCTAAAGGTACAGCTAATAAGCAGAAGCTTCAATTAAGGTAGGACACCAATAAGTGAAATGAAACCCAGTGATTCTGAAGGTAGAGGTTACAAACATAGGCTCTACTTAAGGTGGCGCACCCATAACTCTAGTGTAACCAGTCATTTTCTAGGTAGAGGTAACCAACATAGCGTGCACTGAAGGTGGCGCATGCATAAGTGTAGCGTAAGCCAGTTATTCTGTAGGTGAAGCTAACAACAATAGACTAAACTTAACGTTACACACCAATAAGTGTAGTGTACTCAGTGATTCTTTGGGTAGAGCTAACCAACAAAGGCTGCCCATAAGGTTGCACACCCATATGTGTGGTGTAACGCTGATGGTGAGGCACCCATAATTCTAGTGTGATCCAGTGATTGTGTAAGTAGACTTAACAGTCATAGGCTGCACTTGAGGCTGGACACGAATAAGTGTAGTGTAACCCAGTGATTCTGTAAGTAGGGCATCCAAACATAGGCATCGATTAATCTTGGACACCCATACGTGTAGTGTAGTTCAGAGACTCTGAAGGTGGCGCGCCCATTAGTGTAGTGTAACCCAGTCATTCTGTAGGTAGAACATACAAACATTGGCTGCACTTAAGGTTGGTCACCCATTTGTGTGGTGTAAGGAAGTGATTCTTAAACTAGAGATAACCAACATAGTCTGCAGTAAAGGTGGCGTACCCATAAGTGTAGTGTATCTCAGTCATTCTGTAAGGAGACCTTACAATCATACGCTGCATTTAAGGCTGGACACCAATAAGTGTAGTCTATTTCAGTGATTCTGAAGGTACAGCTACTAAGCAGAAGCTTCAATTAAGGTAGGACAACAACAAGTGAAATGAAACCCAGTGATTCTGAAGGTAGAGGTTACAAACATAGGCTCTACTTAAAGTGGCGCACCCATAACTGTAGTGTAACCAGTCATTTTCTAGGTAGAGGTAACCAACATAGGGTACACTTAAGGTGCCGCATGCATAAGTGTAGGGTAAACCAGTTATTCTCTAGGTGGAGCTAACCAACTAATCGTGCCCTTACGGCTGGACACCCATATGTGTGGTGTAACCCAGTGATTCTCAAAATAGAGGTAAGCAACATAGGCTGCACTTAACGTGGCCCTCCCATAAGTCTGGTGTACCTTAGTGATTCAGTAGGTACAGCCGGACACCATTAAGTGTAGTGTCTTCCAGTCATTCTGAAGATACAGCTAAAACGCAGAAGCTTCAATTAAGGTTGGACACCCATACGTGTACTGTAGTTCAGTGATTCTGAAGGTAGAGGTAACCAATATAGACTCTACTTAAGGTGGCGCACCCATAACTAGAGTGTAACCAGTGATTCTCTAGGTAGAGGTAACCAACATAGCGTGCACTTAAGGTGGCGCATGCATAGGTGTTGCGTAAGCTAGTTATTCTGTAGCTGAAGCTAACAACAATAGACTAAACTTAACGTTACACACCAATAAGTGTAGTGTACTCAGTGATTCTTTAGGTAGAGCTAACCAACACAGGCTGCCCTTAAGGTTGCACACCCATATGTGTGGTGTAACGCTGATGGTGAGGCACCCATAATTCTAGTGTGATCCAGTGATTGTGTAAGTAGACAGAACAGTCATAGGCTGCACTTGAGGCTGGACACCAATAAGTGTAGTCTATTTCAGTGATTCAGAAGGTACAGCTAATAAGCAGAAGCTTCAATTAAGGTAGGACGCCAACAAGTAAAATAAAACCCAGTGATTTTCAAGGTAGAGGTTACAAACATATGCTCTACTTAAGGTGGCCCACCCATAACTAGAGTTTAACCAGTGATTCTCTAGGTAGAGGTAACCAACATAGCGTGCACTTAAGGTGGCCCATGCATAAGTGTAGCATAAGCCAGTTATTCTATAGCTGATGCTACCAACAATAGACTAAACTTAACGTTACAGACCAATAAGTGTAGTGTACTCAGTGATTCCTTGGGTAGAGCTAACCAACACAGGCTGCCCTTAAGGTTGCACACCCATATGTGTGGTGTAACGCTGATGGTGAGGCACCCATAATTTTTGTGTGATCCAGTGATTGTGTAAGTAGACATAACAGTCATAGGATGCACTCGAGGCTGGACACCAATAAGTGTAGTGTAACCCAGCGATTCTGTAGGTAGGGCTCCCAAACGAAGCCATCAATTAATCTTGGACACCCATACGTGTAGTGTAGTTCAGTGATTCTGAAGGTGGCGCACCCATAAGTGTAGTGTAACCCAGTCATTCTGTAGGTAGAACATACAAACATAGGCTGCACTTAAGGTTGGTCACACATTTCTGTGGTGTAAGCAAGTAATTCTTAAACTAGAGGTAACCAACATAGTCTGCACTAAAGGTGGCGTACCCATAAGTGTAGTGTCTCTCAGTCATTCTGTTAGGAGACCTTACAATCATACGCTGCACTTAAGGCTGGACACCACTAAGTGTAGTTTATTTCATTGATTCTAAAGGTACAGCTAATAAGCAGAAGCTTCAATTAAGGTAGGACACCAATAAGTGAAATGAAACCCAGTGATTCTGAAGGTAGAGGTTACAAACATAGGCTCTACTTAAGGTGGCGCACCCATAATTGTAGTGTAACCAGTCATTTTCTAGGTAGAGGTAACCAACATAGCCTGCACTGAAGGTGGCGCATGCATAAGTGTAGCGTAAGCCAGTTATTCTGTAGGTGAAGCTAACAACAATAGACTAAACTTAACGTTACACACCAGTAAGTGTAGTGTACTCAGTGATTCTTTGGGTAGAGCTAACCAACAAAGGCTGCCCATAAGGTTGCACACCCATATGTGTGGTGTAACGCTGATGGTGAGGCACCCATAATTCTAGTGTGATCCAGTGATTGTGTAAGTAGACTTAACAGTCATAGGCTGCACTTGAGGCTGGACACGAATAAGTGTAGTGTAACCCAGTGATTCTGTAAGTAGGGCATCCAAACATAGGCATCGATTAATCTTGGACACCCATACGTGTAGTGTAGTTCAGAGACTCTGAAGGTGGCGCGCCCATTAGTGTAGTGTAACCCAGTCATTCTGTAGGTAGAACATACAAACATTGGCTGCACTTAAGGTTGGTCACCCATTTGTGTGGTGTAAGGAAGTGATTCTTAAACTAGAGATAACCAACATAGTCTGCAGTAAAGGTGGCGTACCCATAAGTGTAGTGTATCTCAGTCATTCTGTAAGGAGACCTTACAATCATACGCTGCATTTAAGGCTGGACACCAATAAGTGTAGTCTATTTCAGTGATTCTGAAGGTACAGCTACTAAGCAGAAGCTTCAATTAAGGTAGGACAACAACAAGTGAAATGAAACCCAGTGATTCTGAAGGTAGAGGTTACAAACATAGGCTCTACTTAAAGTGGCGCACCCATAACTGTAGTGTAACCAGTCATTTTCTAGGTAGAGGTAACCAACATAGGGTACACTTAAGGTGCCGCATGCATAAGTGTAGGGTAAACCAGTTATTCTCTAGGTGGAGCTAACCAACTAATCGTGCCCTTACGGCTGGACACCCATATGTGTGGTGTAACCCAGTGATTCTCAAAATAGAGGTAAGCAACATAGGCTGCACTTAACGTGGCCCTCCCATAAGTCTGGTGTACCTTAGTGATTCAGTAGGTACAGCCGGACACCATTAAGTGTAGTGTCTTCCAGTCATTCTGAAGATACAGCTAAAACGCAGAAGCTTCAATTAAGGTTGGACACCCATACGTGTACTGTAGTTCAGTGATTCTGAAGGTAGAGGTAACCAATATAGACTCTACTTAAGGTGGCGCACCCATAACTAGAGTGTAACCAGTGATTCTCTAGGTAGAGGTAACCAACATAGCGTGCACTTAAGGTGGCGCATGCATAGGTGTTGCGTAAGCTAGTTATTCTGTAGCTGAAGCTAACAACAATAGACTAAACTTAACGTTACACACCAATAAGTGTAGTGTACTCAGTGATTCTTTAGGTAGAGCTAACCAACACAGGCTGCCCTTAAGGTTGCACACCCATATGTGTGGTGTAACGCTGATGGTAAGGCACCCATAATTCTAGTGTGATCCAGTGATTGTGTAAGTAGACAGAACAGTCATAGGCTGCACTTGAGGCTGGACACCAATAAGTGTAGTCTATTTCAGTGATTCAGAAGGTACAGCTAATAAGCAGAAGCTTCAATTAAGGTAGGACGCCAACAAGTAAAATAAAACCCAGTGATTTTCAAGGTAGAGGTTACAAACATATGCTCTACTTAAGGTGGCGCACCCATAACTAGAGTTTAACCAGTGATTCTCTAGGTAGAGGTAACCAACATAGCGTGCACTTAAGGTGGCCCATGCATAAGTGTAGCATAAGCCAGTTATTCTATAGCTGATGCTACCAACAATAGACTAAACTTAACGTTACAGACCAATAAGTGTAGTGTACTCAGTGATTCCTTGGGTAGAGCTAACCAACACAGGCTGCCCTTAAGGTTGCACACCCATATGTGTGGTGTAACGCTGATGGTGAGGCACCCATAATTTTTGTGTGATCCAGTGATTGTGTAAGTAGACATAACAGTCATAGGATGCACTCGAGGCTGGACACCAATAAGTGTAGTGTAACCCAGCGATTCTGTAGGTAGGGCTCCCAAACGAAGCCATCAATTAATCTTGGACACCCATACGTGTAGTGTAGTTCAGTGATTCTGAAGGTGGCGCACCCATAAGTGTAGTGTAACCCAGTCATTCTGTAGGTAGAACATACAAACATAGGCTGCACTTAAGGTTGGTCACACATTTCTGTGGTGTAAGCAAGTAATTCTTAAACTAGAGGTAACCAACATAGTCTGCACTAAAGGTGGCGTACCCATAAGTGTAGTGTCTCTCAGTCATTCTGTTAGGAGACCTTACAATCATACGCTGCACTTAAGGCTGGACACCACTAAGTGTAGTCTATTTCATTGATTCTAAAGGTACAGCTAATAAGCAGAAGCTTCAATTAAGGTAGGACACCAATAAGTGAAATGAAACCCAGTGATTCTGAAGGTAGAGGTTACAAACATAGGCTCTACTTAAGGTGGCGCACCCATAATTGTAGTGTAACCAGTCATTTTCTAGGTAGAGGTAACCAACATAGCCTGCACTGAAGGTGGCGCATGCATAAGTGTAGCGTAAGCCAGTTATTCTGTAGGTGAAGCTAACAACAATAGACTAAACTTAACGTTACACACCAGTAAGTGTAGTGTACTCAGTGATTCTTTGGGTAGAGCTAACCAACAAAGGCTGCCCATAAGGTTGCACACCCATATGTGTGGTGTAACGCTGATGGTGAGGCACCCATAATTCTAGTGTGATCCAGTGATTGTGTAAGTAGACTTAACAGTCATAGGCTGCACTTGAGGCTGGACACGAATAAGTGTAGTGTAACCCAGTGATTCTGTAAGTAGGGCATCCAAACATAGGCATCGATTAATCTTGGACACCCATACGTGTAGTGTAGTTCAGAGACTCTGAAGGTGGCGCGCCCATTAGTGTAGTGTAACCCAGTCATTCTGTAGGTAGAACATACAAACATTGGCTGCACTTAAGGTTGGTCACCCATTTGTGTGGTGTAAGGAAGTGATTCTTAAACTAGAGATAACCAACATAGTCTGCAGTAAAGGTGGCGTACCCATAAGTGTAGTGTATCTCAGTCATTCTGTAAGGAGACCTTACAATCATACGCTGCATTTAAGGCTGGACACCAATAAGTGTAGTCTATTTCAGTGATTCTGAAGGTACAGCTACTAAGCAGAAGCTTCAATTAAGGTAGGACAACAACAAGTGAAATGAAACCCAGTGATTCTGAAGGTAGAGGTTACAAACATAGGCTCTACTTAAAGTGGCGCACCCATAACTGTAGTGTAACCAGTCATTTTCTAGGTAGAGGTAACCAACATAGGGTACACTTAAGGTGCCGCATGCATAAGTGTAGGGTAAACCAGTTATTCTCTAGGTGGAGCTAACCAACTAATCGTGCCCTTACGGCTGGACACCCATATGTGTGGTGTAACCCAGTGATTCTCAAAATAGAGGTAAGCAACATAGGCTGCACTTAACGTGGCCCTCCCATAAGTCTGGTGTACCTTAGTGATTCAGTAGGTACAGCCGGACACCATTAAGTGTAGTGTCTTCCAGTCATTCTGAAGATACAGCTAAAACGCAGAAGCTTCAATTAAGGTTGGACACCCATACGTGTACTGTAGTTCAGTGATTCTGAAGGTAGAGGTAACCAATATAGACTCTACTTAAGGTGGCGCACCCATAACTAGAGTGTAACCAGTGATTCTCTAGGTAGAGGTAACCAACATAGCGTGCACTTAAGGTGGCGCATGCATAGGTGTTGCGTAAGCTAGTTATTCTGTAGCTGAAGCTAACAACAATAGACTAAACTTAACGTTACACACCAATAAGTGTAGTGTACTCAGTGATTCTTTAGGTAGAGCTAACCAACACAGGCTGCCCTTAAGGTTGCACACCCATATGTGTGGTGTAACGCTGATGGTGAGGCACCCATAATTCTAGTGTGATCCAGTGATTGTGTAAGTAGACAGAACAGTCATAGGCTGCACTTGAGGCTGGACACCAATAAGTGTAGTCTATTTCAGTGATTCAGAAGGTACAGCTAATAAGCAGAAGCTTCAATTAAGGTAGGACGCCAACAAGTAAAATAAAACCCAGTGATTTTCAAGGTAGAGGTTACAAACATATGCTCTACTTAAGGTGGCGCACCCATAACTAGAGTTTAACCAGTGATTCTCTAGGTAGAGGTAACCAACATAGCGTGCACTTAAGGTGGCCCATGCATAAGTGTAGCATAAGCCAGTTATTCTATAGCTGATGCTACCAACAATAGACTAAACTTAACGTTACAGACCAATAAGTGTAGTGTACTCAGTGATTCCTTGGGTAGAGCTAACCAACACAGGCTGCCCTTAAGGTTGCACACCCATATGTGTGGTGTAACGCTGATGGTGAGGCACCCATAATTTTTGTGTGATCCAGTGATTGTGTAAGTAGACATAACAGTCATAGGATGCACTCGAGGCTGGACACCAATAAGTGTAGTGTAACCCAGCGATTCTGTAGGTAGGGCTCCCAAACGAAGCCATCAATTAATCTTGGACACCCATACGTGTAGTGTAGTTCAGTGATTCTGAAGGTGGCGCACCCATAAGTGTAGTGTAACCCAGTCATTCTGTAGGTAGAACATACAAACATAGGCTGCACTTAAGGTTGGTCACACATTTCTGTGGTGTAAGCAAGTAATTCTTAAACTAGAGGTAACCAACATAGTCTGCACTAAAGGTGGCGTACCCATAAGTGTAGTGTCTCTCAGTCATTCTGTTAGGAGACCTTACAATCATACGCTGCACTTAAGGCTGGACACCACTAAGTGTAGTCTATTTCATTGATTCTAAAGGTACAGCTAATAAGCAGAAGCTTCAATTAAGGTAGGACACCAATAAGTGAAATGAAACCCAGTGATTCTGAAGGTAGAGGTTACAAACATAGGCTCTACTTAAGGTGGCGCACCCATAATTGTAGTGTAACCAGTCATTTTCTAGGTAGAGGTAACCAACATAGCGTGCACTTAAGGTGGCGCATGCATAGGTGTTGCGTAAGCTAGTTATTCTGTAGCTGAAGCTAACAACAATAGACTAAACTTAACGTTACACACCAATAAGTGTAGTGTACTCAGTGATTCTTTAGGTAGAGCTAACCAACACAGGCTGCCCTTAAGGTTGCACACCCATATGTGTGGTGTAACGCTGATGGTGAGGCACCCATAATTCTAGTGTGATCCAGTGATTGTGTAAGTAGACAGAACAGTCATAGGCTGCACTTGAGGCTGGACACCAATAAGTGTAGTCTATTTCAGTGATTCAGAAGGTACAGCTAATAAGCAGAAGCTTCAATTAAGGTAGGACGCCAACAAGTAAAATAAAACCCAGTGATTTTCAAGGTAGAGGTTACAAACATATGCTCTACTTAAGGTGGCGCACCCATAACTAGAGTTTAACCAGTGATTCTCTAGGTAGAGGTAACCAACATAGCGTGCACTTAAGGTGGCCCATGCATAAGTGTAGCATAAGCCAGTTATTCTATAGCTGATGCTACCAACAATAGACTAAACTTAACGTTACAGACCAATAAGTGTAGTGTACTCAGTGATTCCTTGGGTAGAGCTAACCAACACAGGCTGCCCTTAAGGTTGCACACCCATATGTGTGGTGTAACGCTGATGGTGAGGCACCCATAATTTTTGTGTGATCCAGTGATTGTGTAAGTAGACATAACAGTCATAGGATGCACTCGAGGCTGGACACCAATAAGTGTAGTGTAACCCAGCGATTCTGTAGGTAGGGCTCCCAAACGAAGCCATCAATTAATCTTGGACACCCATACGTGTAGTGTAGTTCAGTGATTCTGAAGGTGGCGCACCCATAAGTGTAGTGTAACCCAGTCATTCTGTAGGTAGAACATACAAACATAGGCTGCACTTAAGGTTGGTCACACATTTCTGTGGTGTAAGCAAGTAATTCTTAAACTAGAGGTAACCAACATAGTCTGCACTAAAGGTGGCGTACCCATAAGTGTAGTGTCTCTCAGTCATTCTGTTAGGAGACCTTACAATCATACGCTGCACTTAAGGCTGGACACCACTAAGTGTAGTCTATTTCATTGATTCTAAAGGTACAGCTAATAAGCAGAAGCTTCAATTAAGGTAGGACACCAATAAGTGAAATGAAACCCAGTGATTCTGAAGGTAGAGGTTACAAACATAGGCTCTACTTAAGGTGGCGCACCCATAATTGTAGTGTAACCAGTCATTTTCTAGGTAGAGGTAACCAACATAGCCTGCACTGAAGGTGGCGCATGCATAAGTGTAGCGTAAGCCAGTTATTCTGTAGGTGAAGCTAACAACAATAGACTAAACTTAACGTTACACACCAGTAAGTGTAGTGTACTCAGTGATTCTTTGGGTAGAGCTAACCAACAAAGGCTGCCCATAAGGTTGCACACCCATATGTGTGGTGTAACGCTGATGGTGAGGCACCCATAATTCTAGTGTGATCCAGTGATTGTGTAAGTAGACTTAACAGTCATAGGCTGCACTTGAGGCTGGACACGAATAAGTGTAGTGTAACCCAGTGATTCTGTAAGTAGGGCTTCCAAACATAGGCATCGATTAATCTTGGACACCCATACGTGTAGTGTAGTTCAGAGACTCTGAAGGTGGCGCGCCCATTAGTGTAGTGTAACCCAGTCATTCTGTAGGTAGAACATACAAACATTGGCTGCACTTAAGGTTGGTCACCCATTTGTGTGGTGTAAGGAAGTGATTCTTAAACTAGAGATAACCAACATAGTCTGCAGTAAAGGTGGCGTACCCATAAGTGTAGTGTATCTCGGTCATTCTGTAAGGAGACCTTACAATCATACGCTGCATTTAAGGCTGGACACCAATAAGTGTAGTCTATTTCAGTGATTCTGAAGGTACAGCTACTAAGCAGAAGCTTCAATTAAGGTAGGACAACAACAAGTGAAATGAAACCCAGTGATTCTGAAGGTAGAGGTTACAAACATAGGCTCTACTTAAAGTGGCGCACCCATAACTGTAGTGTAACCAGTCATTTTCTAGGTAGAGGTAACCAACATAGGGTACACTTAAGGCGGCGCATGCATAAGTGTAGTGTAAACCAGTTATTCTGTAGGTGGAGCTAACCAACAAAGCGTGCCCTTAGGGCTGGACACCTATATGTGTGGTGTAACCCAGTGATTCTCAAAATAGAGGTAAGCAACATTGGCTGCACTTAACGTGGCCTTACCATAAGTCTGGTGTGAACTTAGTGATTCTATAGGTACACCAATAAATCCGGACACCAATAAGTGTAGTGTATTCTTGTCATTCTGAAGGTACAGCTAAAAAGCAGAAGCTTCAATTAAGGTTGGACACCCATAAGTCTAGTGTAGTTCAGTGATTCTGAAGATAGCGGTAACCAATATAGACTCTACTTAAGGTGGCGCACCCATAACTAGAGTGTAACCAGTTATTCTCTAGGTAGAGGTAACCAAAATAACGTGCACTTAAGGTGGCGCATGCATAAGTGTAGCGTTAGCCAGTTATTCTGTAGGTGAAGCTAACAACAATAGACTAAACTTAACGTTACACGCCCATAATTCTTGTGTGATCCAGTGACTGTGTAAGTAGACATAACAGTCATAGGATGCACTTGAGGCTAGACAACAATAAGTGTAGTGTAACCCAGTGATTCTGTAGGTAGGGCTCCCAATCAAAGGCATCGATTAATGCTGGACACCCATACGTGACGTGTAGTTCAGTGATTCTGAAGGTGGCGAACCCATAAGTGTAATGTAACCCAGTCATTCTGTAGGTAGAACATACAAACATAGGCTGCACTTAAGGTTGGTCACACATTTGTGTGGTGTAAGCAAGTAATTCTTAAACTAGAGGTAACCAACATAGTCTGCACTAAAGGTGGCGTACCCATAAGTGTAGTGTATCTCAGTCATTCTGTTAGGAGACCCTACAATCATACGCTGCACTTAAGGCTGGACACCAATAAGTGTAGTCTATTTCATTGATTCTGAAGGTACAGCTAAAACGCAGAAGCTTCAATTAAGGTTGGACACCCATACGTGTAGTGTAGTTCAGTGATTCTGAAGGTAGAGGTAACCAATATAGACTCTACTTAAGGTGGCGCACCCATAACTGTAGTGTAATTAGTCATTTTCTAGGTAGAGGTAACCAACATAGGGTGCACTTAAGGTGCCGCATGCATAAGTGTAGGGTAAACCAGTTATTCTCTAGGTGGAGCTAACCAACTAATCGTGCCCTTACGGCTGGGCACCCATATGTGTGGTGTAACCCAGTGATTCTCAAAATAGAGGTAAGCAACATAGGCTGCACTTAACGTGGCCCTCCCATAAGTCTGGTGTACCTTAGTGATTCAGTAGGTACAGCCGGACACCATTAAGTGTAGTGTCTTCCAGTCATTCTGAAGATACAGCTAAAACGCAGAAGCTTCAATTAAGGTTGGACACCCATACGTGTACTGTAGTTCAGTGATTCTGAAGGTAGAGGTAACCAATATAGACTCTACTTAAGGTGGCGCACCCATAACTAGAGTGTAACCAGTGATTCTCTAGGTAGAGGTAACCAACATAGCGTGCACTTAAGGTGGCGCATGCATAGGTGTTGCGTAAGCTAGTTATTCTGTAGCTGAAGCTAACAACAATAGACTAAACTTAACGTTACACACCAATAAGTGTAGTGTACTCAGTGATTCTTTAGGTAGAGCTAACCAACACAGGCTGCCCTTAAGGTTGCACACCCATATGTGTGGTGTAACGCTGATGGTGAGGCACCCATAATTCTAGTGTGATCCAGTGATTGTGTAAGTAGACAGAACAGTCATAGGCTGCACTTGAGGCTGGACACCAATAAGTGTAGTCTATTTCAGTGATTCAGAAGGTACAGCTAATAAGCAGAAGCTTCAATTAAGGTAGGACGCCAACAAGTAAAATGAAACCCAGTGATTTTCAAGGTAGAGGTTACAAACATATGCTCTACTTAAGGTGGCGCACCCATAACTAGAGTTTAACCAGTGATTCTCTAGGTAGAGGTAACCAACATAGCGTGCAGTTAAGGTGGCGCATGCATAAGTGTAGCATAAGCCAGTTATTCTATAGCTGATGCTAACAACAATAGACTAAACTTAACGTTACAGACCAATAAGTGTAGTGTACTCAGTGATTCCTTGGGTAGAGCTAACCAACACAGGCTGCCCTTAAGGTTGCACACCCATATGTGTGGTGTAACGCTGATGGTGAGGCACCCATAATTTTTGTGTGATCCAGTGATTGTGTAAGTAGACATAACAGTCATAGGATGCACTCGAGGCTGGACACCAATAAGTGTAGTGTAACCCAGCGATTCTGTAGGTAGGGCTCCCAAACGAAGCCATCAATTAATCTTGGACACCCATACGTGTAGTGTAGTTCAGTGATTCTGAAGGTGGCGCACCCATAAGTGTAGTGTAACCCAGTCATTCTGTAGGTAGAACATACAAACATTGGCTGCACTTAAGGTTGGTCACCCATTTGTGTGGTGTAAACAAGTAATTCTTAAACTAGAGGTAACCAACATAGTCTGCAGTAAAGGTGGCGTACCCATAAGTGTAGTGTATCTCAGTCATTCCGTAAGGAGACCTTACAATCATACGCTGCATTTAAGGCTGGACACCACTAAGTGTAGTCTATTTCAGTGATTCAGAAGGTACAGCTAATAAGCAGAAGCTTCAATTAAGGTAGGACGCCAACAAGTAAAATGAAACCCAGTGATTTTCAAGGTAGAGGTTACAAACATATGCTCTACTTAAGGTGGCGCACCCATAACTAGAGTGTAACCAGTGATTCTCTAGGTAGAGGTAACCAAAATAACGTGCACTTAAGGTGGCGCATGCATAAGTGTAGCGTTAGCCAGTTATTCTGTAGGTGAAGCTAACAACAATAGACTAAACTTAACGTTACACACCCATAAGTGTAGTGTAGTCAGTGATTCTTTGGGTAGAGCTAACCAACACAGGCTGCCCTTAAGGTTGCACACCCATATGTGTGGTGGAACGGTGTTGGTGAGGCACCCATAATTCTTGTGTGATCCAGTGATTGTGTAAGTAGACATAACAGTCATAGGATGCACTTGAGGCTAGACAACAATAAGTGTAGTGTAACCCAGTGATTCTGTAGGTAGGGCTCCCAAACAAAGGCATCGATTAATGTTGGACACCCATACGTGACGTGTAGTTCAGTGATTCTGAAGGTGGCGAACCCATAAGTGTAGTGTAACCCAGTCATTCTGTAGGTAGAACATACAAACATAGGCTGCACTTAAGGTTGGTCACACATTTGTGTGGTGTAAGCAAGTAATTCTTAAACTAGAGGTAACCAACATAGTCTGCACTAAAGGTGGCGTACCCATAAGTGTAGTGTATCTCAGTCATTTTGTTAGGAGACCTTACAATCATACGCTGCACTTAAGGCTGGACACCAATAAGTGTAGTCTATTTCATTGATTCTGAAGGTACAGCTAATAAGCAGAAGCTTCAATTAAGGTAGGACACCAATAAGTGAAATGAAACCCAGTGATTCTAAAGGTAGAGGTTACAAACATAGGCCCTACTTAAGGTGGCGCACCCATAACTGTAGTGTAATTAGTCATTTTCTAGGTAGAGGTAACCAACATAGGGTGCACTTAAGGTGCCGCATGCATAAGTGTAGGGTAAACCAGTTATTCTCTAGGTGGAGCTAACCAACTAATCGTGCCCTTACGGCTGGACACCCATATGTGTGGTGTAACCCAGTGATTCTCAAAATAGAGGTAAGCAACATAGGCTGCACTTAACGTGGCCCTCCCATAAGTCTGGAATAACTTAGTGATTCAGTAGGGTAGAGCCGGACACCAATAAGAGTAGTGTCTTCCAGTCATTCTAAAGGTACAGCTAAAAAGCATTAGCTTTAATTAAGGTTGGACACCCATAAGTGTAGTGTACTTCAGTGATTCTGAAGGTAGAGGTAACCAATATAGACTCTACTTAAGGTGGCGCACCCATAACTAGAGTGTAACCAGTGATTCTCTAGGTAGAGGTAACCAACATAACGTGCACTTAAGCTGGCGCATGCATAAGTGTAGCGTAAGTCAGTTATTCTATAGGTCAAGCTAACAACAATAGACTAAACTTAACGTTACACACCAATAAGTGTAGTGTACTCAGTGATTCTTTGGGTAGACGTAACCAACACAGGCTGCCCTCAAGGTTGCACACCCATATGTGTGGTGTAACGCTGATGGTGAGGCACCCATAGTTCTAGTGTGATCCAGTGATTGTGTAAGTAGACATAACAGTCATAGGCTAAACTTGAGACTGGACACCAATAAGTGTAGTGTAACCCAGTGATTCTGTAGGTAGGGCTCCCAAACATTGGCATCGATTAATGTTGGACACCCATACGTGTAGTGTAGTTCAGTGATTCTGAAGGTAGAGGTAACAAATATAGACTCTACTTAAGGTGGCGCACCCATAACTAGAGTGTAACCAGTGATTCTCTAGGTAGAGGTAACCAACATAGCGTGCACTTAAGGTGACGTATGCATAAGTGTAGCGTAAGCCAGTTATTCTGTAGGTGAAGCTAACAACAATAGACTAAACTTAACGTTACACACCAATAAATGTAGTGTACTCAATGATTCTTTTGGTAGATCTAACCAACACAGGCTGCCCTTAAGGTTGCACATTCATATGTGTGGTGTAACGCTGATGGTGAGGCACCCATAATTCTAGTGTGATCCAGTAATTGTGTAAGTAGACATAACAGTCATAGGCTGCACTTGAGACTGGAAACCAATAAGTGTAGTGTAACCCAGTGATTCTGTAGGTAGGGCTCCCAAACATAGGCATCGATTAATGTTGGACACCCATACGTGTAGTGTACTTCAGTGATTCTGAAGGTGGCGCACCCATAGGTGTACTGTAAGCCAGTCATTCTGTAGGTAGAACATACAAACATAGGCTGCACTTAAGGTTGGTCACACATTTGTGTGGTGTAAGCAAGTAATTATTAAACTAGAGGTAACCGACATAGTCTGCACTAAACCTGGCCTACCCATAAGTGTAGTGTATCTCAGTCATTCTGTTAGGAGACCTTACAATCATACGCTTCACTTAAGGCTGCACACCAATAAGTGTAGTCTATTTCATTGATTCTAAAGGTACAGCTACTAAGCAGAAGCTTCAATTAAGGTAGGACAACAACAAGTGAAATGAAACCCAGTTATTCTGAAGGTAGAGGTAACAAACATAGGCTCTACTTAAGGTGGCGCACCCATAACTGTAGTGTAACCAGTCATTTTCTAGGTAGAGGTAACCAACATAGAATGCATTTAAGGTGGCGCATGCATAAGTGTAGTGTAAACCAGTTATTCTGTAGGTGGAGCTAACCAACAAAGCGTGCCCTTACGGCTGCACACCCATATGTGTGGTGTTACCTACAGATTCTTAAAATAGAGGTAAGCAACATAGGCTGATTTTAACTTGGCCTTCCCATAAGTGTGGTGTAACTTAGTGATACTGTAGGTAGAGCGGGACACCAATAAGTGTAGTCTATTTCAGTAATTCTGAAGGTACAGCTACTAAGCAGAAGCTACAATTAAGGTACGACACCAACAAGTAAAATAAAACCCAGTTATTCTGAAGGTAGAGGTTACAAACATAGGCCCTATTTAAGGTGGCGCACCCATAACTGTAGTGTAACCAGTCATTTTCTAGGTAGAGTTAACCAACATAGCGTGCACTGAAGGTGGCGCATGCATAAGCGTAGCGTAAGCCAGTTATTCTGTAGGTGAAGCTAACAACAATAGACTAAACTTAACGTTACACACCAATAAGTGTAGTGTACTCAGTGATTCTTTGGGTAGAGCTAACCAACACAGGCTGCCCTTAAGTTTCCACACCGATATGGGTGGTGTAACGCTGATGGTGAGGCACCCATAATTCTAGTGTGATCCAGTGATTGTGTAAGTAGACATAACAGTCATAGGCTGCACTTGAGACTGGAAACCAATAAGTGTAGTGTAACCCAGTGATTCTGTAGGTAGGGCTCCCAAACATAGGCATCGATTAATGTTGGACACCCATACGTGTAGTGTACTTCAGTGATTCTGAAGGTGGCGCACCAATAAATGTAGTGTAACCCAGTCATTCTGTAGGTAGAACATACAAACATAGGCTGCACTTAAGGTTGGTCACCCATTTGTGTGGTGTAAGGAAGTGATTCTTAAACTAGAGGTAACCAACATAGTCTGCAGTAAAGGTGGCGTACCCATAAGTGTAGTGTATCTCAGTCATTCTGTAAGGAGATCTTACAATCATACGCTGCACTTTAGACTGGACACCAATAAGTGTAGTCTATTTCAATGATTCTGAAGGAACAGCTAATAAGCAGAAGCTTCAATTAAGGTAGGACACCAATAAGTGAAATGAAACCCAGTGATTCTGAAGGTAGAGGTTACAAACATAGGCTCTACTTCAAGTGGCGCACCCATAACTGTAGTGTAACCAGTCATTTTCTAGGTAGAGGTAACGAACATAGGGTGCATTTAAGGTGGCGCATGCATAAGTGTAGTGTAAACCAGTTATTCTGTAGGTGGAGCTAACCAACAAAGCGTGCCCTTACGGTTGGACACCTATATGTGTGGTGTAACCCAGTGATTCTCAAAATACAGGTAAGCAACATAGGCTGCACTTAACGTGGCCTTACCATAAGTCTGGTGTAACTTAGTGATTCTGTAGGTACACCAATACAGTCGGAAACCAATAAGTGTAGTGTATTCTTGTCATTCTGAAGGTACAGCTGAAAAGCAGAAGCTTCAATTAAGGTTGGACACCCATAAGTGTAGTGTAGTTCAGTGATTCTGAAGATAGAGGTAACCAATATAGACTCTACTTAAGGTGGCGCACCCATAACTAGAGTGTAACCAGTGATTCTCTAGGTAGAGGTAACCAACATAGCGTGCACTTAAGGTGGCGCATGCATAAGTGTAGCGTAAGCCAGTTATTCTGTAGGTGAAGCTAACAACAATAGACTAAACTTAACGTTACACACCAATTAGTGTAGTGTACTCAGTGATTCTTTGGGTAGAGCTAACCAACACAGGCTGCCCTTAAGTTTGCACACCGATATGGGTGGTGTAACGCTGATGGTGAGGCACCCATAATTCTAGTGTGATCCAGTGATTGTGTAAGTAGACATAACAGTCATAGGCTGCACTTGAGACTGGAAACCAATAAGTGTAGTGTAACCCAGTGATTCTGTAGGTAGGGCTCCCAAACATAGGCATCGATTAATGTTGGACACCCATACGTGTAGTGTACTTCAGTGATTCTGAAGGTGGCGCACCCATAGGTGTACTGTAACCCAGTCATTCTGCAGGTAGAACATACAAACATAGGCTGCACTTAAGGTTGGTCACCCATTTGTGTGGTGTAAGCAAGTGATTCTTAAACTAGAGGTAACCAACATAGTCTGCAGTAAAGGTGGCGTACCCATAAGTGTAGTGTATTTCAGTCATTCTGTAAGGAGACCTTCCAATCATACGCTGCACTTAGGGCTGGACACCCATACGTGTAGTGTACTTCAGTGATTCTGAAGGTAACGCACCAATAAATGTAGCGTAACCCAGTCATTCTGTAGGTTGAACATACAAACATAGGCTGCACTTAAGGTTGGTCACGAATTTGTGTGGTGTAAGCAAGTGATTCTTACACTAGAGGTAACCAACATAGTCTGTGAAGTGTAGTCTATTTCAGTGATTCTAAAGGTACAGCTAATAAGCAGAAGCTTCAATTAAGGTAGGAAAACAACAACTGAAATAAAACCCAGTGATTCTGAAGGTAGAGATTACAAACACAGGCTCTACTAAAGGTGGCGCACCCATAACTGTAGTGTAACCAGTCATTTTCTCGGTAGAGGTAACGAACATAGGGTGCACTTAAGGTGGTGCATGCATAAGTGTAGTGTAAACCAGTTATTATGTAGGTGGAGCTAACCAACAAAGCGTTCCCTTACGACTGGACACCCATATGTGTGGTGTAACCTAGTGATTCTCAAAATAGAGGTAAGCAACATAGGCTGCACTTAACGTGGCCTTCTTATATGTGTGGTGTAACTTAGTGATTCTGCAGGTAGAGCCGGACACCAATAAGTGTAGTGGATTCTAGTCATTCTGAAGGTACAGCTAACAAGCAGAAGCTTCAATTAAGGTTGGACACCCATAAGTGTAGTGTAGTTCAGTGATTCTGAAGGTAGAGGTATCCAATATAGACTCTACTTAAGGTGGCGCACCCATAACTAGAGTGTAACCAGTGATTCTCTAGGGAGAGGTAACCAACATAGCGTGCACTTAAGGTGGCGCATGCATAAGTGTAGCGTAAGCCAGTTATTTTGTAGGTGAAGCTAACAACAATAGACTAAACTTAACGTTACACACCCATAAGTGTAGTGTAGTCAGTGATTCTTTGGGTAGAGCTAACCAACACAGGCTGCCCATAAGGTTGCACACCCATATGTGTGGTGTAACGCTGTTGGCGAGGCACCCATAATTCTTGTGTGATCCAGTGATTGTGTAACTAGACATAACAGTCATAGGATGCACTTGAGGCTGGACACCAATAAGTGTAGTGTAACCCAGTGATTCTGTAGGTAGGGCTTCCAAACAAAGGCATCGATTAATGTTGGACACCCATACGTGCAGTGTAGTTCAGTGATTCTGAAGGTGGCGCACCCATAAGTGTAGTGTAAACCAGTCATTCTGTAGGTAGAACATACAAACATAGGCTGCACTTAAGGTTGGTCACCCATTTGTGTGGTGTAAGCAAGTAATTCTTAAACTAGAAGTAACCAACATAGTCTGCACTAAAGGTGGCGTACCCATAAGTGTAGTGTATCTCAGTCATTCTGTTAGGAGACCTTACAATCATACGCTGCTCTTAACGCTGGACACCAATAAGTGTAGTCTATTTCATTGATTCTGTAGGTACAGCTAATAAGCAGAACCTTCAATTAAGGTACGACACCAATAAGTGAAATGAAACCCAGTGATTCTGAAGGTAGAGGTTACAAACATAGGCCCTACTTAAGGTGGCGCACCCATAACTGTAGTGTAACCAGTCATTTTCTAGGTAGAGGTAACCAACATAGGGTGCACTTAAGGTGCCGCATGCATAAGTGTGGGGTAAACCAGTTATTCTCTAGGTGGAGCTAACCAACAAAGCGTGCCCTTACGGCTGGACACCCATATGTGTGGTGTAACCCAGTGATTCTCAAAATAGAGGTAAGCAACATAGGCTGCACTTAACGAGGCAATCCCATAAGTCTGGTGTACCTTAGTGATTCAGTAGGTACAGCGGGACACCATTAAGTGTAGTGTCTTCCAGTCATTCTAAAGGTACAGCTAAAACGCAGAAGCTTCAATTAAGGTTGGACACCCATAAGTGTAGTGTAGTTCAGTGATTCTGAAGGTAGAGGTAACCAATATAGACTCTACTTAAGGTGGCGCACCCATAACTAGAGTGTAACCAGTGATTCTCTAGGTAGAGGTAACCAACATAGCGTGCACTTAAGCTGGCGCATGCATAAGTGTAGCGTAAGCCAGTTATTCTGTAGGTGAAGCTAACAACAATAGACTAAACTTAACGTTACACACCAATAAGTGTAGTGTAGTCAGTGATTCTTTGGGTAGAGCTAACCAACACGGGCTGCCCATAAGGTTGCACACCCATATGTGTGGTGTAACGCTGTTGGCGAGGCACCCATAATTCTTGTGTGATCCAGTGATTGTGTAACTAGACATAACAGTCATAGGATGCACTTGAGGCTGGACACCAATAAGTGTAGTGTAACCCAGTGATTCTGTAGGTAGGGCTTCCAAACAAAGGCATCGATTAATGTTGGACACCCATACGTGCAGTGTAGTTCAGTGATTCTGAAGGTGGCGCACCCATAAGTGTAGTGTAAACCAGTCATTCTGTAGGTAGAACATACAAACATAGGCTGCACTTAAGGTTGGTCACCCATTTGTGTGGTGTAAGCAAGGGATTCTTAAACTAGAGGTAACCAACATAGTCTGCAGTAAAGGTGGCGTACCCATAAGTGTAGTGTATCTCAGCCATTCTGTAAGGAGACCTTACAATCATACGCTGCATTTAGGGCTGGACACCAATAAGTGTAGTCTATTTCAGTGATTCTAAAGGTACAGCGAATAAGCAGAAGCTTCAATTAAGGTAGGACACCAATAAGTGAAATGAAACCCAGTGATTCTAAAGGTAGAGGTTACAAACATAGGCATAACTTAAGGTGGCGCACCCATAACTGTAGTGTAACCAGTCATTTTCTAGGTAGAGGTAACCAACATAGCTTACACTTAAGGTGGCGCATGCATAAGTGTAGCGTAAGCAAGTTATTCTATAGGTGAAGCTACCAACAAAAGACTAAACTTAACGTTACACACCAATAAGTGTAGTGTACTCAGTGATTCTTTGGGTAGAGCTAACCAACACAGGCTGCCCTTAAGGTTGCACACCCATATGTGTGGTGTAACGCTGATGGTGAGGCACCCATAATTCTAGTGTGATCCAGTGATCGTGTAAGTAGACATAACAGTCATAGGCTGCACTTGACGCTGGACACCAATGGGTGTAGTGTAACCCAGTGGTTCTGTACGTAGGGCTCCAACACATAGGCACGATTAATGTTGGACACCCATACGTGTAGTGTACTTCAGTGATTCTGAAGGTGGCGCACCAATAAATGTAGTGTAACCCAGTCATTCTGTAGGTAGAACATTCAAACATAGGCTGCACTTAAGGTTGGTCACCCATTTGTGTGGTGTAAGCAAGTGATTCTTAAACTAGAGGTAACCAACATAGTCTGCACTAAAGGTGGCGTACCCATAAGTGTAGTGTATCTCAGTCATTCTGTAAGGAAACCTTACAATCATACGCTGCAAGCCAGTTATTCTGTAGGTGAAGCTAACAACAATAGACTAAACTTAACGTTACACACCAGTAAGTGTAGTGTACTCAGTGATTCTTTGGGTAGAGCTAACCAACAAAGGCTGCCCATAAGGTTGCACACCCATATGTGTGGTGTAACGCTGATGGTGAGGCACCCATAATTCTAGTGTGATCCAGTGATTGTGTAAGTAGACTTAACAGCCATAGGCTGCACTTGAGGCTGGACACGAATAAGTGTAGTGTAACCCAGTGATTCTGTAAGTAGGGCTTCCAAACATAGGCATCGATTAATCTTGGACACTCATACGTGTAGTGTAGTTCAGAAACTCTGAAGGTGGCGCGCCCATTAGTGTAGTGTAACCCAGTCATTCTGTAGGTAGAACATACAAACATTGGCTGCACTTAAGGTTGGTCACCCATTTGTGTGGTGTAAGCAAGTGATTCTTAAACTAGAGGTAACCAACATAGTCTGCACTAAAGGTGGCGTACCCATAAGTGTAGTGTATCTCAGTCATTCTGTAAGGAAACCTTACAATCATACGCTGCAAGCCAGTTATTCTGTAGGTGAAGCTAACAACAATAGACTAAACTTAACGTTACACACCAGTAAGTGTAGTGTACTCAGTGATTCTTTGGGTAGAGCTAACCAACAAAGGCTGCCCATAAGGTTGCACACCCATATGTGTGGTGTAACGCTGATGGTGAGGCACCCATAATTCTAGTGTGATCCAGTGATTGTGTAAGTAGACTTAACAGTCATAGGCTGCACTTGAGGCTGGACACGAATAAGTGTAGTGTAACCCAGTGATTCTGTAAGTAGGGCTTCCAAACATAGGCATCGATTAATCTTGGACACCCATACGTGTAGTGTAGTTCAGAAACTCTGAAGGTGGCGCGCCCATTAGTGTAGTGTAACCCAGTCATTCTGTAGGTAGAACATACAAACATTGGCTGCACTTAAGGTTGGTCACCCATTTGTGTGGTGTAAGGAAGTGATTCTTAAACTAGAGATAACCAACATAGTCTGCAGTAAAGGTGGCGTACCCATAAGTGTAGTGTATCTCAGTCATTCTGTAAGGAGACCTTACAATCATACGCTGCATTTAAGGCTGGACACCAATAAGTGTAGTCTATTTCAGTGATTCTGAAGGTACAGCTACTAAGCAGAAGCTTCAATTAAGGTAGGACAACAACAAGTGAAATGAAACCCAGTGATTCTGAAGGTAGAGGTTACAAACATAGGCTCTACTTAAAGTGGCGCACCCATAACTGAAGTGTAACCAGTCATTTTCTAGGTAGAGGTAACCAACATAGGGTACACTTAAGGCGGCGCATGCATAAGTGTAGTGTAAACCAGTTATTCTGTAGGTGGAGCTAACCAACAAAGCGTGTCCTTAGCGCTGGACACCTATATGTGTGGTGTAACCCAGTGATTCTCAAAATAGAGGTAAGCAACATTGGCTGCACTTAACGTGGCCTTACCATAAGTCTGGTGTAACTTAGTGATTCTATAGGTACACCAATAAAGCCGGACACCAATAAGTGTAGTGTATTCTTGTCATTCTGAAGGTACAGCTAAAAAGCGGAAGCTTCAATTAAGGTTGGACACCCATAAGTCTAGTGTAGTTCAGTGATTCTGAAGATAGCGGTAACCAATATAGACTCTACTTAAGGTGGCGCACCCATAACTAGAGTGTAACCAGTGATTCTCTAGGTAGAGGTAACCAAAATAACGTGCACTTAAGGTGGCGCATGCATAAGTGTAGCGTTAGCCAGTTTTTCTGTAGGTGAAGGTAACAACAATAGACTAAACTTAACGTTACACACCCATAATTCTTGTGTGATCCAGTGACTGTGTAAGTAGACATAACAGTCATAGGATGCACTTGAGGCTAGACAACAATAAGTGTAGTGTAACCCAGTGATTCTGTAGGTAGGGCTCCCAAACAAAGGCATCGATTAATGTTGGACACCCATACGTGACGTGTAGTTCAGTGATTCTGAAGGTGGCGAACCCATAAGTGTAGTGTAATCCAGTCATTCTGTAGGTAGAACATACAAACATAGGCTGCACTTAAGGTTGGTCACACATTTGTGGGGTGTAAGCAAGTAATTCTTAAACTAGAGGTAACCAACATAGTCTGCACTAAAGGTGGCGTACCCATAAGTGTAGTGTATCTCAGTCATTCTGTTAGGAGACCCTACAATCATACGCTGCACTTAAGGCTGGACACCAATAAGTGTAGTCTATTTCATTGATTCTGAAGGTACAGCTAAAACGCAGAAGCTTCAATTAAGGTTGGAGACCCATACGTGTAGTGTAGTTCAGTGATTCTGAAGGTAGAGGTAACCAATATAGACTCTACTTAAGGTGGCGCACCCATAACTGTAGTGTAATTAGTCATTTTCTAGGTAGAGGTAACCAACCTAGGGTGCACTTAAGGTGCCGCATGCATAAGTGTAGGGTAAACCAGTTATTCTCTAGGTGGAGCTAACCAACTAATCGTGCCCTTACGGCTGGGCACCCATATGTGTGGTGTAACCCAGTGATTCTCAAAATAGAGGTAAGCAACATAGGGTGCACTTAACGTGGCCCTCCCATAAGTCTGGTGTACCTTAGTGATTCAGTAGGTACAGCCGGACACCATTAAGTGTAGTGTCTTCCAGTCATTCTGAAGATACAGCTAAAACGCAGAAGCTTCAATTAAGGTTGGACACCCATACGTGTAGTGTAGTTCAGTGATTCTGAAGGTAGAGGTAACCAATATAGACTCTACTTAAGGTGGCGCACCCATAACTAGAGTGTAACCAGTGATTCTCTAGGTAGAGGTAACCAACATAGCGTGCACTTAAGGTGGCGCATGCATAGGTGTTGCGTAAGCTAGTTATTCTGTAGCTGAAGCTAACAACAATAGACTAAACTTAACGTTACACACCAATAAGTGTAGTGTACTCAGTGATTCTTTAGGTAGAGCTAACCAACACAGGCTGCCCTTAAGGTTGCACACCCATATGTGTGGTGTAACGCTGATGGTGAGGCACCCATAATTCTAGTGTGATCCAGTGATTGTGTAAGTAGAAAGAACAGTCATAGGCTGCACTTGAGGCTGGACACCAATAAGTGTAGTCTATTTCAGTGATTCAGAAAGTACAGCTAATAAGCAGAAGCTTCAATTAAGGTAGGACGCCAACAAGTAAAATGAAACCCAGTGATTTTCAAGGTAGAGGTTACAAACATATGCTCTACTTAAGGTGGCGCACCCATAACTAGAGTTTAACCAGTGATTCTCTAGGTAGAGGTAACTAACATAGCGTGCACTTAAGGTGGCGCATGCATAAGTGTAGCATAAGCCAGTTATTCTATAGCTGATGCTAACAACAATAGACTAAACTTAACGTTACAGACCAATAAGTGTAGTGTACTCAGTGATTCCTTGGGTAGAGCTAACCAACACAGGCTGCCCTTAAGGTTGCACACCCATATGTGTGGTGTAACGCTGATGGTGAGGCACCCATAATTTTTGTGTGATCCAGTGATTGTGTAAGTAGACATAACAGTCATAGGATGCACTCGAGGCTGGACACCAATAAGTGTAGTGTAACCCAGCGATTCTGTAGGTAGGGCTCCCAAACGAAGCCATCAATTAATCTTGGACACCCATACGTGTAGTGTAGTTCAGTGATTCTGAAGGTGGCGCACCCATAAGTGTAGTGTAACCCAGTCATTCTGTAGGTAGAACATACAAACATTGGCTGCACTTAAGGTTGGTCACCCATTTGTGTGGTGTAAACAAGTAATTCTTAAACTAGAGGTAGCCAACATAGTCTGCACTAAAGGTGGCGTACCCATAAGTGTAGTGTATCTCAGTCATTCTGTAAGGAGACCTTACAATCATACGCTGCATTTAAGGCTGGACACCAATAAGTGTAGTCTATTTCAGTGATTCGGAAGGTACAGCTAATAAGCAGAAGCTTCAATTAAGGTAGGACGCCAACAAGTAAAATGAAACCCAGTGATTTTCAAGGTAGAGGTTACAAACATATGCTCTACTTAAGGTGGCGCACCCATAACTAGAGTGTAACCAGTGATTCTCTAGGTAGAGGTAACCAATATAACGTGCACTTAAGGTGGCGCATGCATAAGTGTAGCGTTAGCCAGTTATTCTGTAGGTGAAGCTAACAACAATAGATTAAACTTAACGTTACACAACCATAAGTGTAGTGTAGTCAGTGATTCTTTGGGTAGAGCTAACCAACACAGGCTGCCCTTAAGGTTGCACACCCATATGTGTGGTGTAACGGTGTTGGTGAGGCACCCATAATTCTTGTGTGATCCAGTGATTGTGTAAGTAGACATAACAGTCATAGGATGCACTTGAGGCTAGACAACAATAAGTGTAGTGTAACCCAGTGATTCTGTAGGTAGGGCTCCCAAACAAAGGCATCGATTAATGTTGGACACCCATACGTGACGTGTAGTTCAGTGATTCTGAAGGTGGCGAACCCATAAGTGTAGTGTAACCCAGTCATTCTGTAGGTAGAACATACAAACATAGGCTGCACTTAAGGTTGGTCACACATTTGTGTGGTGTAAGCAAGTAATTCTTAAACTAGAGGTAACCAACATAGTCTGCACTAAAGGTGGCGTACCCATAAGTGTAGTGTATCTCAGTCATTTTGTTAGGAGACCTTACAATCATACGCTGCACTTAAGGCTGGACACCAATAAGTGTAGTCTATTTCATTGATTCTCAAGGTACAGCTAATAAGCAGAAGCTTCAATTAAGGTAGGACACCAATAAGTGAAATGAAACCCAGTGATTCTAAAGGTAGAGGTTACAAACATAGGCCCTACTTAAGGTGGCGCACCCATAACTGTAGTGTAATTAGTCATTTTCTAGGTAGAGGTAACCAACATAGGGTGCACTTAAGGTGCCGCATGCATAAGTGTAGGGTAAACCAGTTATTCTCTAGGTGGAGCTAACCAACTAATCGTGCCCTTACGGCTGGACACCCATATGTGTGGTGTAACCCAGTGATTCTCAAAATAGAGGTAAGCAACATAGGCTGCACTTAACGTGGCCCTCCCATAAGTCTGGGGTAACTTAGTGATTCAGTAGGGTAGAGCCGGACACCAATAAGAGTAGTGTCTTCCAGTCATTCTAAAGGTACAGCTAAAAAGCATTAGCTTTAATTAAGGTTGGACACCCATAAGTGTAGTGTACTTCAGTGATTCTGAAGGTAGAGGTAACCAATATAGACTCTACTTAAGGTGGCGCACCCATAACTAGAGTGTAACCAGTGATTCTCTAGGTAGAGGTAACCAACATAACGTGCACTTAAGCTGGCGCATGCATAAGTGTAGCGTAAGTCAGTTATTCTATAGGTCAAGCTAACAACGATAGACTAAACTTAACGTTACACACCAATAAGTGTAGTGTACTCAGTGATTCTTTGGGTAGAGGTAACCAACACAGGCTGCCCTCAAGGTTGCACACCCATATGTGTGGTGTAACGCTGATGGTGAGGCACCCATAGTTCTAGTGTGATCCAGTGATTGTGTAAGTAGACATAACAGTCATAGGCTAAACTTGAGACTGGACACCAATAAGTGTAGTGTAACCCAGTGATTCTGTAGGTAGGGCTCCCAAACATTGGCATCGATTAATGTTGGACACCCATACGTGTAGTGTAGTTCAGTGATTCTGAAGGTAGAGGTAACAAATATAGACTCTACTTAAGGTGGCGCACCCATAACTAGAGTGTAACCAGTGATTCTCTAGGTAGAGGTAACCAACATAGCGTGCACTTAAGGTGACGTATGCATAAGTGTAGCGTAAGCCAGTTATTCTGTAGGTGAAGCTAACAACAATAGACTAAACTTAACGTTACACACCAATAAATGTAGTGTACTCAATGATTCTTTTGGTAGATCTAACCAACACAGGCTGCCCTTAAGGTTGCACATTCATATGTGTGGTGTAACGCTGATGGTGAGGCACCCATAATTCTAGTGTGATCCAGTAATTGTGTAAGTAGACATAACAGTCATAGGCTTCACTTGAGGCTGGACACCAATAAGCGTAGTGTAACCCAGCGATTCTGTAGGTAGGGCTCCCAAACAAAGGCATCAATTAATCTTGGACACCCATACGTGTAGTGTAGTTCAGTGATTCTGAAGGTGAGGTGGCGCACCCATAAGTGTAGTGTAACCCAGTCATTCTGTAGGTAGAACATACAAACATAGGCTGCACTTAAGGTTGGTCACACATTTGTGTGGTGTAAGCAAGTAATTATTAAACTAGAGGTAACCGACATATTCTGCACTAAACCTGGCCTACCCATAAGTGTAGTGTATCTCAGTCATTCTGTTAGGAGACCTTACAATCATACGCTGCACTTAAGGCTGCACACCAATAAGTGTAGTCTATTTCATTGATTCTAAAGGTACAGCTACTAAGCAGAAGCTTCAATTAAGGTAGGACAACAACAAGTGAAATGAAACCCAGTTATTCTGAAGGTAGAGGTAACAAACATAGGCTCTACTTAAGGTGGCGCACCCATAACTGTAGTGTAACCAGTCATTTTCTAGGTAGAGGTAACCAACATAGAATGCATTTAAGGTGGCGCATGCATAAGTGTAGTGTAAACCAGTTATTCTGTAGGTGGAGCTAACCAACAAAGCGTGCCCTTACGGCTGCACACCCATATGTGTGGTGTTACCTACAGATTCTTAAAATAGAGGTAAGCAACATAGGCTGATTTTAACTTGGCCTTCCCATAAGTGTGGTGTAACTTAGTGATACTGTAGGTAGAGCGGGACACCAATAAGTGTAGTCTATTTCAGTAATTCTGAAGGTACAGCTACTAAGCAGAAGCTACAATTAAGGTACGACACCAACAAGTAGAATAAAACCCAGTTATTCTGAAGGTAGAGGTTACAAACATAGGCCCTATTTAAGGTGGCGCACCCATAACTGTAGTGTAACCAGTCATTTTCTAGGTAGAGTTAACCAACATAGCGTGCACTGAAGGTGGCGCATGCATAAGCGTAGCGTAAGCCAGTTATTCTGTAGGTGAAGCTAACAACAATAGACTAAACTTAACGTTACACACCAATAAGTGTAGTGTACTCAGTGATTCTTTGGGTAGAGCTAACCAACACAGGCTGCCCTTAAGTTTCCACACCGATATGGGTGGTGTAACGCTGATGGTGAGGCACCCATAATTCTAGTGTGATCCAGTGATTGTGTAAGTAGACATAACAGTCATAGGCTGCACTTGAGACTGGAAACCAATAAGTTTAGTGTAACCCAGTGATTCTGTAGGTAGGGCTCCCAAACATAGGCATCGATTAATGTTGGACACCCATACGTGTAGTGTACTTCACCAATAAATGTAGTGTAACCCAGTCATTCTGTAGGTAGAACATACAAACATAGGCTGCACTTAAGGTTGGTCACCCATTTGTGTGGTGTAAGGAAGTGATTCTTAAACTAGAGGTAACCAACATAGTCTGCAGTAAAGGTGGCGTACCCATAAGTGTAGTGTATTTCAGTCATTCTGTAAGGAGACCTTACAATCATACGCTGCACTTAGGGCTGGACACCCATACGTGTAGTGTACTTCAGTGATTCTGAAGGTAACGCACCAACAAATGTAGCGTAACCCAGTCATTCTGTAGGTTGAACATACAAACATAGGCTGCACTTAAGGTTGGTCACGAATTTGTGTGGTGTAAGCAAGTGATTCTTACACTAGAGGTAACCAACATAGTCTGTGAAGTGTAGTCTATTTCAGTGATTCTAAAGGTAAAGCTAATAAGCAGAAGCTTCAATTAAGGTAGGAAAACAACAACTGAAATAAAACCCAGTGATTCTGAAGGTAGAGATTACAAACCCAGGCTCTACTTAAGGTAAGGCACCCATAACTGTAGTGTAACCAGTCATTTTCTCGGTAGAGGTAACCAACATAGGGTGCACTTAAGGTGGTGCATGCATAAGTGTAGTGTAAACCAGTTATTATGTAGGTGGAGCTAACCAACAAAGCGTTCCCTTACGACTGGACACCCATATGTGTGGTGTAACCTAGTGATTATAAAAATAGAGGTAAGCAACATAGGCTGCACTTAACGTGGCCTTCTTATATGTGTGGTGTAACTTAGTGATTCTGCAGGTAGAGCCGGACACCAATAAGTGTAGTGGATTCTAGTCATTCTGAAGGTACAGCTAACAAGCAGAAGCTTCAATTAAGGTTGGACACCCATAAGTGTAGTGTAGTTCAGTGATTCTGAAGGTAGAGGTATCCAATATAGACTCTAATTAAGGTGGCGCACCCATAACTAGAGTGTAACCAGTGATTCCCTAGGGAGAGGTAACCAACATAGCGTGCACTTAAGGTGGCGCATGCATAAGTGTAGCGTAAGCCAGTTATTCTGTAGGTGAAGCTAACAACAATAGACTAAACTTAACGTTACACACCCATAAGTGTAGTGTAGTCAGTGATTCTTTGGGTAGAGCTAACCAACACAGGCTGCCCATAAGGTTGCACACCCATATGTGTGGTGTAACGCTGTTGGTGAGGCACCCATAATTCTTGTGTGATCCAGTGATTGTGTAACTAGACATAACAGTCATAGGATGCACTTGAGGCTGGACACCAATAAGTGTAGTGTAACCCAGTGATTCTGTAGGTGGGGCTTCCAAACAAAGGCATCGATTAGTGTTGGACACCCATACGTGCAGTGTAGTTCAGTGATTCTGAAGGTGGCGCACCCATAAGTGTAGTGTAAACCAGTCATTCTGTAGGTAGAACATACAAACATAGGCTGCACTTAAGGTTGGTCACCCATTTGTGTGGTGTAAGCAAGTAATTCTTAAACTAGAAGTACCCAACATAGTCTGCACTAAAGGTGGCGTACCCATAAGTGTAGTGTATCTCAGTCATTCTGTTAGGAGACCTTACAATCATACGCTGCACTTAACGCTGGACACCAATAAGTGTAGTCTATTTCATTGATTCTGTAGGTACAGCTAATAAGCAGAACCTTCAATTAAGGTACGACACCAATAAGTGAAATGAAACCCAGTGATTCTGAAGGTAGAGGTTACAAACATAGGCCCTACTTAACGTGGCGCACCCATAACTGTAGTGTAACCAGTCATTTTCTAGGTAGAGGTAACCAACATAGGGTGCACTTAAGGTGCCGCATGCATAAGTGTAGGGTAAACCAGTTATTCTCTAGGTGGAGCTAACCAACAAAGCGTGCCCTTACGGCTGGACACCCATATGTGTGGTGTAACCCAGTGATTCTCAAAATAGAGGTAAGCAACATAGGCTGCACTTAACGAGGCAATCCCATAAGTCTGGTGTACCTTAGTGATTCAGTAGGTACAGCGGGACACCATTAAGTGTAGTGTCTTCCAGTCATTCTGAAGGTACAGCTAAAACGCAGAAGCTTCAATTAAGGTTGGACACCCATAAGTGTAGTGTAGTTCAGTGATTCTGAAGATAGAGGTAACCAATATAGACTCTACTTAAGGTGGCGCACCCATAACTAGAGTGTAACCAGATATTCTCTAGGTAGAGGTAACCAACATAGCGTACACTTAAGCTGGCGCATGCATAAGTGTAGCGTAAGCCAGTTATTCTGTAGGTGAAGCTAACAACAATAGACTAAACTTAACGTTACACACCAATAAGTGTAGTGTACTCAGTGATTCTTTGGGTAGAGCTAACCAACACAGGCTGCCCTTAAGGTTGCACACCCATATGTGTGGTGTAACGCTGATGGTGAGGCACCCATAATTCTAGTGTGATCCAGTGATCGTGTAAGTAGACATAACAGTCATAGGCTGCACTTGAGACTGGACACCAATAAGTGTAGTTTAACCCAGTGATTCTGTAGGTAGGGCTCCCAAACATAGGCATCGATTAATGTTGGACACCCATACGTTTAGTGTACTTCAGTGATTCTGAAGGTGGCGCACCAATAAATGTAGTGTAACCCAGTCATTCTGTAGGTAGAACATACAAACATAGGCTGCACTTAAGGTTGGTCACCCATTTGTGTGGTGTAAGCAAGGGATTCTTAAATTAGAGGTAACCAACATAGTCTGCAGTAAAGGTGGCGTACCCATAAGTGTAGTGTATCTCAGCCATTCTGTAAGGAGACCTTACAATCATACGCTGCAGTTAGGGCTGGACACCAATAAGTGTAGTCTATTTCAGTGATTCTAAAGGTACAGCGAATAAGCAGAAGCTTCAATTAAGGTAGGACACCAATAAGTGAAATGAAACCCAGTGATTCTAAAGGTAGAGGTTACAAACATAGGCATAACTTAAGGTGGCGCACCCATAACTGTAGTGTAACCAGTCATTTTCTAGGTAGAGGTAACCAACATAGCTTACACTTAAGGTGGCGCATGCATAAGTGTAGCGTAAGCCAGTTATTCTATAGGTGAAGCTACCAACAAAAGACTAAACTTAACGTTACACACCAATAAGTGTAGTGTACTAAGTGATTCTTTGGGTAGAGCTAACCAAACAGGCTGCCCTTAAGGTTGCACACCCATATGTATGGTGTAACGCTGATGGTGAGGCACACATAATACTAGTGTGATCCAGTGATCGTGTAAGTAGACATAACAGTCATAGGCTGCACTTGACGCTGGACACCAATGGGTGTAGTGTAACCCAGTGATTCTGTACGTAGGGCTCCAACACATAGGCATCGATTAATGTTGGACACCCATACGTGTAGCGTACTTCAGTGATTCTGAAGGTGGTGCACCAATAAATGTAGGGTAACCCAGTCATTCTGTAGGTAGAACATACAAACATAGGCTGCACTTAAGGTTGGTCACCCATTTGTGTGGTGTAAGCAAGTGATTCTTAAACTAGAGGTAACCAACATAGTCTGCAGTAAAGGTGGCGTACCCATAAGTGTAGTTTATCTCAGTCATTCTGTAAGGAAACCTTACAATCATACGCTGCATTTAGGGCTGGACACCAATAAGTGTAGTCTCTTTCAGTGATTCTAAAGGTACAGCTAATAAGCAGAAGCTTCAATTAAGGTAGGACAACAACAAGTGAAATGAAACCCAGTGATTCTGAAGGTAGAGGTTACAAACATAGGCTCTCCTTAAGGTGGCGCACCCATAACTGTAGTATAACCAGTCATTTTCTAGGTAGAGGTAGCCAACATAGGGTGCACTAAAGGTGGTGCATGCATAAGTGTAGTGTAAACCAGTTACTCTGTAGGTAGAGCTAACCAACAAAGCGTGCCCTTACGACTGAACACCCATATGTGTGGTGTAACTTAGTGATTCTCAAAATAGAGGTAAGCAACATAGGCTGCACTTAACGTGGTCTTCCTATATGTGCGGTGTAACTTAGTGATTCTGCAGGTAGAGCCGGACACCAATAAGTGTAGTGTATTCTAGTCATTCTGAAGGTACAGCTAACAAGCAGAAGCTTCAATTAAGGTTGGAAACCCATAAGTGTAGTGTAGGTCAGTGATTCTGAAGGTAGAGGTAACCAATATAGACTCTACTTAAGGTGGCGCACCCATAACTAGAGTTTAACCAGTGATTCTCTAGGTACAGGTAACCAACATAACGTGCACTTAAGGTGGCGCATGCATAAGTGTAGCGTAAGCCAGTTATTCTATAGGTGAAGCTAACAACAATAGACTAAACTTAACGTTACACACCAATAAGTGTAGTGTACTCAGTTATTCTTTGGGTAGAGCTAACCAACACAGGCTCCCCTCAAGGTTGCACACCCATATGTATGGTGTAACGCTGATGGTAAGGCACCCATAATTCCAGTGTGATCCAGTGATTGTGTAAGTAGACATAACAGTCATAGGCTGAACTTGAAACTGGACACCAATAAGTGTAGTGAAATCCAGTGATTCTGTAGGTAGGGATCCCAAAAATAGGCATCGATTAATGTTGGACACCCATACGTGTAGTGTAGGTCAGTGATTCTGAAGGTAGAGGTAACCAATATAGACTCTACTTAAGGTGGCCCACCCATAACTAGAGTGTAACCAGTGATTCTCTAGGTAGAGGTAACCAACATAGCGTGCACTTAAGGTGGCGTATGCATAAGTGTAGCGTAAGCCAGTTATTCTGTAGGTGAAGCTAACAACAATAGACTAAACTTAACGTTACACACCAATAAGTGTAGTGTACTCAGTGATTCTTTGGGTAGAGCTAACCAGCAAAGGCTGCCCTTAAGGTTGCACACCCATATGTGTGGTGTAACGCTGATGGTGAGGCACCCATAATTCTAGTGTGATCCAGTGATTGTGTAAGTAGACTTAACAGTCATAGGCTGCACTTGAGGCTGGACACCAATAAGTGTAGTGTAACCCAGTGATTCTGTACGTAGGGCTTCCAAACATAGGCATCGGTTAATCTTGGACACCCATACCTTTAGTGTAGTTCAGTGACCCTGAAGGTGGCGCACCCCTTAGTGTAGTGTAACCCAGTCATTCTGTAGGTAGAACATACAAACATTGGCTGCACTTAAGGTTGGTCACTTATTTGTGTGGTGTAAAACAGTGATTGTTAAACTAGAGGTAACCAACATAGTCTGCAGTAAAGGTGGCGTACCCATAAGTGTAGTGTATCTCAGTCATTCTGTAAGGAGACCTTACAATCAGACGCTGCACTTAAGGCTGGACACCAATAAGTGTAGTCTATTTCAGTGATACTGAAGGTACAGCTACTAGGCAGAAGCTTCAATTAAGGTAGGACAACAACAAGTGAAATGAAACCCAGTGATTCTGAAGGTAGAGGTTACAAACATAGGCTCTACTTAAAGTGGCGCACTCATAACTGTAGTGTAACCAGTCATTTTCTAGGTAGAGGTAACCAACATAGGGTGCACTTAAGGTGGCGCATGCATAAGTGTAGTGTAAACCAGTTATTCTGTAGGTGGAGCTAACCAACAAAGCGTGCCCTTACGGGTGGACACCTATATGTGTAGTGTAACCCAGTGATACTCAAAATAGAGGTAAGCAACATAGGCTGCACTTAACGTGGCCTTACCATAAGTCTGGTGTAACTTAGTGATTCTGTAGGTACACCAATACAGTCGGACACCAATAAGTGTAGTGTATTCTTGTTATTCTGAAGGTACAGCTAAAAAGCAGAAGCTTCAATTAAGGTTGGACACCCATAAGTGTAGTGTAGTTCAGTGATTCTGAAGATAGCGGTAACCAATATAGACTCTACTTAAGGTGGCCCACCCATAACTAGAGTGTAACCAGTGATTCTCTAGGTAGAGCTAACCAACATAGGGTGCACTTAAGGTGCCGCATGCATAAGTGTAGGGTAAACCAGTTATTCTCTAGGTGGAGCTAACAAACAAAGCGTGCCTTCATGGCTGGACACCCATATGTGTGGTGTAACCCAGTGATTCTCAAAATAGAGGTAACCAACATAGGCTGCACTTAACGTGGCCCTCCCATAAGTCTGGTGTAACTTAGTGATTCAGTAGGTAGAGCCGGACACCAATAAGTGTAGTGTCTTCCAGTCATTCTGAAGGTACAGCTAAAAAGCATTGGCTTTAATTTAGGTTGGACACCCATAAGTGTAGTGTAGTTCAGTGATTCTGAAGATAGAGGTAACCAATATAGACTCTACTTAAGGTGGCGCACCCATAACTAGAGTGTAACCAGTGATTCTCTAGGTAGAGGTAACCAACATAACGTGCACTTAAGCTGGCGCATGCATAAGTGCAGCATAGGCCAGTTATTCTGTAGTTAGTTAGTTATTATTCTGTAGTTAGTTAGTTATTCTGTAGTTATTCTGTAACAACAATAGACTAAACTTAACGTTACACACCAATAAGTGTAGTGTACTCAGTGATTCTTTGGGTAGAGCTAACCAACACAGGCTGCCCTTAAGGTTGCACACCCATATGTGTGGTGTAACGCTGATGGTGAGGTACCCATAATTCTAGTGTGATCCAGTGATTGTGTAAGTAGACATAACAGTCATAGGCTGCACTTGAGGCTGGACACCAATAAGTGTAGTGTAACCCAGTGATTCTGTAGGTAGGGCTTCCAAACATAGGCATCGATTAATGTGGGACACCTATACGTGTGGTGTAGTTCAGTGACTCTGAAGGTAGCACACCCATAAGTGTAGAATAACCCAATCATTTTGTAGGTAGAACATACAAACATAGGCTACACTTAAGGTTGGTCACCCATTTGTGTGATGTAAACAAAGGATTCTTAAACTAGAGGTAACCAACATAGTCTGCACTAAAGGTGGCGTACCCATAAGTATAGTGTATCTCAGTCATTCTGTTAGGAGACCTTACAATCATACGCTGCACTTAAGGCTGGACACCAATAAGTGTAGTCTATTTCATTGATTCTAAAGGTACAGCTAATAAGCAGAAGCTTCAATTAAGGTAGGACACCAATAAGTGAAATGAAACCCAGTGATTCTGAAGGTAGAGGTTACAAACATAGGCTCTACTTAAGGTGGCGCACCCATAACTGTAGTGTAACCAGTCATTTTCTAGGTAGAGGTAACCAAGATAGCGTGCACTGAAGGTGGCGCATGCATAAGTGTAGCGTAGGCCAGTTATTCTGTAGGTGAAGCTAACAACAATAGACTAAACTTAACGTTTCACACCAATAAGTGTAGTGTACTCAGTGCTTCTTTGGGTAGAGCTAACCAACAAAGGCTGCCCATAAGGTTGCACTCCCATATGTGTGGTGTAACGCTGATGGTGAGGCACCCATAATTCTAGTGTGATCCAGTGATTGTGTAAGTAGACTTAACAGTCATAGGCTGCACTTGAGGCTGGACACGAATAAGTGTAGTGTAACCCAGTGATTCTGTAGGTAGGGCTTCCAAACATAGGCATCGATTAATCTTGCACACCTATACGTGTAGTGTAGTTCAGAGACTCTGAAGGTGGCGCGCCCATTAGTGTAGTGTAACCCAGTCATTCTGTAGGTAGAACATACAAACATTGGCTGCACTTAAGGTTGGTCACCCATTTGTGTGGTGTAAGGAAGTGATTCTTAAACTAGAGCTAACCAACATAGTCTGCAGTAAAGGTGGCGTACCCATAAGTGTAGTGTATCTCAGTCATTCTGTAAGGAGACCTTACAATCATACGCTGCATTTAAGGCTGGACACCAATAAGTGTAGTCTATTTCAGTGATTCTGAAGGTACGGCTAACAAGCAGAAGCTTCAATTAAGGTAGGACACCAATAAGTGAACTGAAACCCAGTGATTCTGAAGGTAGAGGTTACAAACATAGGCTCTACTTAAGGTGGCGCACCCATAACTAGAGTGTAACCAGTGATTCTCTAGGTAGAGGTAACCACCATAGCGTGCACTTAAGGTGGCGCATGCATAAGTGTAGCATAAGCCAGTTATTCTATAGGTGATGCTAACAACAATAGACTAAACTTAACGTTACACACCAATAAGTGTAGTGTACTCAGTGATTCCTTGGGTAGAGCTAACCAACACAGGCTGCCCTTAAGGTTGCACATTCATATGTGTGGTGTAACGCTGATGGTGAGGCACCCATAATTCTAGTGTGATCCAGTGATTGTGTAAGTAGACATAACAGTCATAGGCTGCACTTGAGGCTGGACACCCATACGTGTAGTGTAGTTCAGTGATTCTGAAGGTGGCGAACCCATAGGTGTACTGTAACCCAGTCATTCTGTAGGTAGGACATACAAACATAGGCTGCACTTAAGGTTGGTCACCCATTTGTGTGGTGTAAGCAAGTGATTCTTAAACTAGAGGTAAGCAACATAGTCTGCACTAAACCTGGCCTACCCATAAGTGTAGTGTATCTCAGTCATTCTGTTAGGAGACCTTACAATCATACGCTGCACTTAAGGCTGGACACCAATAAGTGTAGTCTATTTCAGTAATTCTGAAGGTACAGCTACTAAGCAGAAGCTTCAATTAAGGTAGGACAACAACAAGTGAAATGAAACCCAGTTATTCTGAAGGTAGAGGTAACAAACATAGGCTCTACCTAAGGTGGCGCACCCATAACTGTAGTGTAACCAGTCATTTTCTAGGTAGAGGTAACCAACATAGAATGCACTTAAGGTGGCGCATGCATAAGTGTAGTGTAAACCAGTTATTCTGAAGGTGGAGCTAACCAACAAAGCGTGCCCTTACGGCTGCACACCCATATGTGTGGTGTTACCTACAGATTCTCAAAATAGAGGTAAGCAACATAGGCTGATTTTAACTTGGTCTTCCCATAAGTGTGGTGTAACTTAGTGATACTGTAGGTAGAGCGGGACACCAATAAGTGTAGTCTATTTCAGTAATTCTGAAGGTACAGCTACTAAGCAGAAGCTACAATTAAGGTACGACACCAACAAGTAAAATGAAACCCAGTTATTCTGAAGGTAGAGGTTACAAACATAGGCCCTATTTAAGGTGGCGCACCCATAACTGTAGTGTAACCAGTCATTTTCTAGGTAGAGGTAACCAACATAGCGTGCACTGAAGGTGGCGCATGCATAAGTGTAGCGTAAGCCAGTTATTCTGTAGGTGAAGCTAACAACAATAGACTAAACTTAACGTTACACACCAATAAGTGTAGTGTACTCAGTGATTCTTTGGGTAGAGCTAACCAACACAGGCTGCCCTTAAGGTTGCACAACCATATGTGTGGTGTAACGCTGATGGTGAGGCACCCATCATTCTAGTATGATCCAGTGATTGTGTAAGTAGACTTAACAGTCATAGGCTGCACTTGAGCCTGGAAGCCAATAAGTGTAGTGTAACCCAGTGATTCTGTAGGTAGGGCTCCCAAACATAGGGATCGATTAATGTTGGACACCCATACGTGTAGTGTACTTCAGTGATTCTGAAGGTGGCGCACCCATAGGTGTACTGTAACCCACTCATTCTGCAGGTAGAACATACAAACATAGGCTGCACTTAAGGTTGGTCACCCATTTGTGTGGTGTAAGGAAGTGATTCTTAAACTAGAGGTAACCAACATAGTCTGCAGTAAAGGTGGCGTACCCATAAGTGTAGTGTATTTCAGTCATTCTGTAAGGAGACCTTACAATCATACGCTGCACTTAGGGCTGGACACCCATACGTGTAGTGTACTTCAGTGATTCTGAAGGTGGCGCACCAATAAATGTAGTGTAACCCAGTCATTCTGTAGGTAGAACATACAAACATAGGCCGCACTTAAGGTTGGTCACGAATTTGTGTGGTGTAAGCAAGTGATTCTTAAACTAGAGGTAACCAACATAGTCTGTGAAGTGTAGTCTATTTCAGTAATTCTAAAGGTACAGCTAATAAGCAGAAGCTTCAATTAAGGTAGGAAAACAACAACTGAAATAAAACACAGTGATTCTGAAGGTAGAGGTTACAAACACAGGCTCTACTTAAGGTGGCGCACCCATAACTGTAGTGTAACCAGTCATTTTCTAGGTAGACGTAACCAACATAGGGTGCACTGAAGATGGCGCATGCATAAGTGTAGCGTAAGCCAGTTATTCTGTAGGTGAAGCTAACAACAATAGACTAAACTTAACGTTACACACCAATAAGTGTAGTGTACTCAGTGATTCTTTGGGTAGAGCTAACCAACACAGGCTTCCCTTAAGGTTGCACATCCATATGTGTGGTGTAACGCTGATGGTGAGGCACCCATCATTCTAGTATGATCCAGTAATTGTGTAAGTAGACATAACAGTCATAGGATGCACTTGAGGCTGGACACCAATAAGTGTAGTGTAACCCAGTGATTCTGTAGGTAGGGCTTCCAAACAAAGGCATCGATTAATGTTGGACACCCATACGTGCAGTGTAGTTCAGTGATTCTGAAGGTGGCGCACCCATAAGTGTAGTGTAAACCAGCCATTCTGTAGGTAGAACATACAAACATAGGCTGCACTTAAGGTTGGTCACCCATTTGTGTGGTGTAAGCAAGTAATTCTTAAACTAGAGGCAACCAACATAGTCTGCACCAAAGGTGGCGTATCCATAAGTGTAGTGTATCTCAGTCATTCTGTTAGGAGACCTTACAATCATACGCTGCACTTAAGGCTGGACACCAATAAGTGTAGTCTATTTCATTGATTCTGTAGGTACAGCTAATAAGCAGAAGTTTTAATTAAGGTAGGACACCAATAAGTGAAATGAAACCCAGTGATTCTGAAGGTAGAGGTTACAAACATAGGCCCTACTTAACGTGGCGCACCCATAAGTGTAGTGTAACCAGTCATTTTCTAGGTAGAGGTAACCAACATAGGGTGCCGCACGAATAAGTGTAGGGTAAACCAGTTATTCTCCGTACTTAACGTGGCGCACTCATAAGTGTAGTGTAACCAGTCATTTTCTAGGTAGAGGTAACCAACATAAGGTGCCGCATGCATAAGTGTAGGGTAAACCAGTTATTCTCTAGGTGGAGCTAACCAACAACGCGTGCCCTTACGGCTGGACACCCATATGTGTGGTGTAACCCAGTGATTCTCAAAATAGAGGTAAGTAACATAGGCTGCACTTAACGAGGCAATCCCATAAGTCTGGTGTACCTTAGTGATTCAGTAGGTACAGCCGGACACCATTAAGTGTAGTGTCTTCCAGTCATTCTGAAGGTACAGCTAAAATGCAGAAGCTTCAATTAAGGTTGGACACCAATAAGTGTAGTGTAGTTCAGTGATTCTGAAGGTAGAGGTAACCAATATAGACTCTACTTAAGGTGGCGCACCCATAACTAGAGTGTAACCAGTGATTCTCTAGGTAGAGGTAACCAACATAGCGTGCACTTAAGGTGGCGCATGCATAAGTGTAGCATAAGCCAGTTATTCTGTAGGTGAAGCTAACAACAATAGACTAAACTTAACGTTACACACCAATAAGTGTAGTGTACTTAGTGATTCTTTGGGTAGAGCTAACCAACACAGGCTGCCCTTAAGGTTGCACACCCATATGTGTGGTGTAACGCTGATGGTGGGGCACCCATAATTCTAGTGTGATCCAGTGATTGTGTAAGTAGACATAACAGTCATAGGCTGCACTTGAGACTGGACACCAATAAGTGTAGTTTAACCCAGTGATTCTGTAGGTAGGGCTCCCAAACATTGGCATCGATTAATGTTGGACACCCATACGTGTAGTGTACTTCAGTGATTCTGAAGGTGGCGCACCAATAAATGTAGTGTAACCCAGTCATTCTGTAGGTAGAACATACAAACATAGGCTGCACTGAAGGTTGGTCTCCCATTTGTGTGGTGTAAGCAAGGGATTCTTAAACTAGAGGTAACCAACTTAGTCTGCACTAAAGGTGGCGTACCCATAAGTGTAGTGTATCTCAGCCATTCTGTAAGGAGACCTTACAATCATACGCTGCATTTAGGGCTGGACACCAATAAGTGTAGTCTATTTCAGTGATTCTAAAGGTACAGCTAATAAGCAGAAGCTTCAATTAAGGTAGGACACCAATAAGTGAAATGAAACCCAGTGATTCTAAAGGTAGAGGTTACAAACATAGGCATAACTTAAGGTGGCGCACCCATAACTGTAGTGTAACCAGTCATTTTCTAGGTAGAGGTAACCAACATAGCTTACACTTAAGGTGGCGCATGCATAAGTGTAGCGTAAGCCAGTTATTCTATAGGTGAAGCTACCAACAAAAGACGAAACTTAACGTTACACACCAATAAGTGTAGTGTACTCAGTGATTCTTTTGGTAGATCTAACCAACACAGGCTGCCCTTAAGGTTGCACATTCATATGTGTGGTGTAACGCTGATGGTGAGGCACCCATAATTCTAGTGTGATCCAGTGATTGTGTAAGTAGACATAACAGTGATAGGCTGCACTTGAGGCTGGACACCAATAAGTGTAGTGTACCCAGCGATTCTGTAGGTAGGGCCACCAAACAAAGACATCAATTAATCTTGGACACCCATACGTGTAGTGTAGTTCAGTGATTCTGAAGGTGGCGCACCCATAAGTGTAGTGTAACCCAGTCATTCTGTAGGTAGAACATACAAACTTAGGCTGCACTTGAGGCTGGACACGAATAAGTGTAGTGTAACCCAGTGATTCTGTAGGTAGGGCTTCCAAACATAGGCATCGATTGATGTTGGACACCCATACGTGTAGTGTAGTTTAGTGACTCTGAAAGTAGCGCACCCATAACTGTAGTGTAACCCAGTCATTCTGTAGGTAGAACATACAAACATAGGCTACACTTAAGGTTGGTCTCCCATTTGTGTGATGTAAACAAGGGATTCTTAAACTAGAGGTAACCAACATAGTCTGCACTAAAGGTGGCGTACCCATAAGTGTAGTGTATCTCAGTGATTCTGTAAGCAGACCTTACAATCATAGGCTGCACTTAAGGCTGGACACCAATAAGTGTAGTCTATTTCAGTGATTCAGAAGGTACAGCTAACAAGCAAAAGCTTCAATTAAGGTAGGACACCAACAAGTAAAATGAAACTCAGTGATTTTCAAGGTAGAGGTTACAAACATAGGCTCCACTTAAGGTGGCGCACCCATAACTAGAGTGTAACCAGTGATTCTCTAGGTAGAGGTAACCAACATAGCGTGCACTTAAGGTGGCGCATGCATAAGTGTAGCATAAGCCAGTTATTCTATAGGTGATGCTAACAACAATAGACTAAACTTAACGTTACACACCAATAAGTGTAGTGTACTCAGTGATTCCTTGGGTAGAGCTAACCAACACAGGCTGCCCTTAAGGTTGCACACCCATATGTGTGGTGTAACGCTGATGGTGAGGCACCCATAATTATTGTGTGATCCAGTGATTGTGTAAGTAGACATAACAGTCATAGGATGCACTTGAGGCTGGACACCAATAAGTGTAGTGTACCCAGCGATTCTGTAGGTAGGGCCCCCAAACAAAGGCATCAATTAATCTTGGACACCCATACGTGTAGTGTAGTTCAGTGATTCTGAAGGTGGCGCACCCATAAGTGTAGTGTAATCCAGTCATTCTGTAGGTAGAACATACAAACATAGGCTGCACTTAAGGTTGGTCATACATTTCTGTGGTTTAAGCAAGTAATTCTTAAACTAGAGGTAACCAACATAGTCTGCACTAAAGGTTGCGTACCCATAAGTGTAGTGTATCTCAGTCATTCTGTTAGGAGACCTTACAATCATACGCTGCACTTCAGGCTGGACACCAATAAGTGTAGTCTATTTCATTGATTCTAAAGGTAGAGCTAATAAGCAGAAGCTTCAATTAAGGTAGGACACCAATAAGAGAAATGAAACCCAGTGATTCTGAAGGTAGAGATTAGAAACATAGGCCCTACTTATGCTGGCGCACCCATAACTGTAGTGTAACCAGTCATTTTCTAGGTAGAGGTAACCAACATAGGGTGCACTTAAGGTGGCGCATGCATAAGTGTAGTGTAAGCCAGTTATTCTGTAGGTGGAGCTAACCAACAAAGCGTGCCCTTAGGGCTGGACACCTATATGTGTGGTGTAACCCAGTGATTCTCAAAATAGAGGTAAGCAACATTGGCTGCACTTAACGTGGCCTTACAATAAGTCTGGTGTAACTTACTGATTCTGTAGGTACACCAATACAGTCGGACACCAATAAGTGTAGTGTATCCTTGTCATTCTGAAGGTACAGCTAAAAAGCAGAAGCTTCAATTAAGGTTGGACACCCATAAGTGTAGTGTAGTTCAGTGATTCTGAAGGTAGAGGTTACAAACATAGGCTCTACTTAAAGTTTCGCATCCTAACTGTAGTGTAACCAGTCATTTTCTAGGTAGAGGTAACCAACATAGGGTGCACTTAAGCTGGCGCATGCATAAGTGTAGTGTAAACCAGTTATTCTGTAGGTGGAGCTAACCAACAAAGCGTGCCCTTACGACTGGACACCCATATGTGTGGTGTAACCTAGTGATTCTCAAAATAGAGGTAAGCAACATAGGCTGCACTTAACGTGGCCTTCCTATATGTGTGGTGTAACTTAGTGATTCTGCAGGTAGAACCGGACACCAATAAGTGTAGTGTATTCTAGTCATTCTGATGGTACAGCTAACAAGCAGAAGCTTCAATTAAGGTTGGACACCCATAAGTGTAGTGTAGTTCAGTGATTCTGAAGGTAGAGGTAACCATTATAGACTCTACTTAAGGTGGTGCACCCATAACTAGAGTGTAACCAATGATTCTCTAGGTAGAGGTAACCAACATAGCGTGCACTTAAGGTGGCGCATGCATAACTGTAGCATAAGCCAGTTATTCTGTAGGTAAAGCTAACAACAATAGATTAAACTTAACGTTACACACCAATAAGTGTAGTGTATTCAGTGATTCTTTGGGTAGAGCTAACCAACACAAGCTGCCCTTAAGGTTGCACACCCATATGTGTGGTGTAACGCTGATGGTGAGGCACCCATAATTCTTGTGTGATCCAGTGATTGTGTAAGTAGACATAACAGTCATAGGATGCACTTGAGGCTGGACACCAATAAGTGTAGTGTAACCCAGTGATTCTGTAGGTAGGGCTCCCAAACAAAGGCATCGATTAATGTTGGACACCCATACGTGTAGTGTAGTTCAGTGATTCTGAAGATGGCGCACCCATAAGTGTAGTGTAACCCAGTCATTCTGTAGGTAGAACATACAAACAAAGGCTGCACTTAAGGTTGGTCACCCATTTGTGTGGTGTAAGCAAGTGATTCTTAAACTAGAGGTAACCAACATAGTCTGCACTAAAGGTGGCGTACCCATAAGTGTAGTGTATCTCAGTGATTCTGTAAGCAGACCTTACAATCATAGGCTGCACTTAAGGCTGGACACCAATAAGTGTAGTCTATTTCAGTGATTCAGAAGGTACAGCTAACAAGCAAAAGCTTCAATTAAGGTAGGACACCAACAAGTAAAATGAAACTCAGTGATTTTCAAGGTAGAGGTTACAAACATAGGCTCCACTTAAGGTGGCGCACCCATAACTAGAGTGTAACCTGTGATTCTCTAGGTAGAGGTAACCAACATAGCGTGCACTTAAGGTGGCGCATGCATAAGTGTAGCATAAGCCAGTTATTCTATAGGTGATGCTAACAACAATAGACTAAACTTAACGTTACACACCAATAAGTGTAGTGTACTCAGTGATTCCTTGGGTAGAGCTAACCAACACAGGCTGCCCTTAAGGTTGCACACCCATATGTGTGGTGTAACGCTGATGGTGAGGCACCCATAATTATTGTGTGATCCAGTGATTGTGTAAGTAGACATAACAGTCATAGGATGCACTTGAGGCTGGACACCAATAAGTGTAGTGTACCCAGCGATTCTGTAGGTAGGGCCCCCAAACAAAGGCATCAATTAATCTTGGACACCCATACGTGTAGTGTAGTTCAGTGATTCTGAAGGTGGCGCACCCATAAGTGTAGTGTAATCCAGTCATTCTGTAGGTAGAACATACAAACATAGGCTGCACTTAAGGTTGGTCATACATTTCTGTGGTTTAAGCAAGTAATTCTTAAACTAGAGGTAACCAACATAGTCTGCACTAAAGGTTGCGTACCCATAAGTGTAGTGTATCTCAGTCATTCTGTTAGGAGACCTTACAATCATACGCTGCACTTCAGGCTGGACACCAATAAGTGTAGTCTATTTCATTGATTCTAAAGGTAGAGCTAATAAGCAGAAGCTTCAATTAAGGTAGGACACCAATAAGAGAAATGAAACCCAGTGATTCTGAAGGTAGAGATTAGAAACATAGGCCCTACTTATGCTGGCGCACCCATAACTGTAGTGTAACCAGTCATTTTCTAGGTAGAGGTAACCAACATAGGGTGCACTTAAGGTGGCGCATGCATAAGTGTAGTGTAAGCCAGTTATTCTGTAGGTGGAGCTAACCAACAAAGCGTGCCCTTAGGGCTGGACACCTATATGTGTGGTGTAACCCAGTGATTCTCAAAATAGAGGTAAGCAACATTGGCTGCACTTAACGTGGCCTTACAATAAGTCTGGTGTAACTTACTGATTCTGTAGGTACACCAATACAGTCGGACACCAATAAGTGTAGTGTATCCTTGTCATTCTGAAGGTACAGCTAAAAAGCAGAAGCTTCAATTAAGGTTGGACACCCATAAGTGTAGTGTAGTTCAGTGATTCTGAAGGTAGAGGTTACAAACATAGGCTCTACTTAAAGTTTCGCATCCTAACTGTAGTGTAACCAGTCATTTTCTAGGTAGAGGTAACCAACATAGGGTGCACTTAAGCTGGCGCATGCATAAGTGTAGTGTAAACCAGTTATTCTGTAGGTGGAGCTAACCAACAAAGCGTGCCCTTACGACTGGACACCCATATGTGTGGTGTAACCTAGTGATTCTCAAAATAGAGGTAAGCAACATAGGCTGCACTTAACGTGGCCTTCCTATATGTGTGGTGTAACTTAGTGATTCTGCAGGTAGAACCGGACACCAATAAGTGTAGTGTATTCTAGTCATTCTGATGGTACAGCTAACAAGCAGAAGCTTCAATTAAGGTTGGACACCCATAAGTGTAGTGTAGTTCAGTGATTCTGAAGGTAGAGGTAACCATTATAGACTCTACTTAAGGTGGTGCACCCATAACTAGAGTGTAACCAATGATTCTCTAGGTAGAGGTAACCAACATAGCGTGCACTTAAGGTGGCGCATGCATAACTGTAGCATAAGCCAGTTATTCTGTAGGTAAAGCTAACAACAATAGATTAAACTTAACGTTACACACCAATAAGTGTAGTGTACTCAGTGATTCTTTGGGTAGAGCTAACCAACACAAGCTGCCCTTAAGGTTGCACACCCATATGTGTGGTGTAACGCTGATGGTGAGGCACCCATAATTCTTGTGTGATCCAGTGATTGTGTAAGTAGACATAACAGTCATAGGATGCACTTGAGGCTGGACACCAATAAGTGTAGTGTAACCCAGTGATTCTGTAGGTAGGGCTCCCAAACAAAGGCATCGATTAATGTTGGACACCCATACGTGTAGTGTAGTTCAGTGATTCTGAAGATGGCGCACCCATAAGTGTAGTGTAACCCAGTCATTCTGTAGGTAGAACATACAAACAAAGGCTGCATTTAAGGTTGGTCACCCATTTGTGTGGTGTAAGCAAGTGATTCTTAAACTAGAGGTAACCAACATAGTCTGCACTAAAGGTGGCGTACCCATAAGTGTAGTGTATCTCAGTCATTCTGTTAGGAGACCTTAAAATCATACGCTGCACTTAAGGCTGGACACCAATAAGTGTAGTCTATTTCATTGATTCTGAAGGTACAGCTTATAAGCAGAAGCTTCAACTAAGGTAGGACACCAATAAGTGAAATGAAACCCAGTGATTCTGAAGGTAGAGGTTACAAACATAGGCCCTACTTAAGGTGGCGCACCCATAACTGTAGTGTAACCAGTCATTTTCTAGGTAGAGGTAGCCAACATAGGGTGCACTTAAGGTGGTGCATGCATAAGTGTGGTGTAAACCAGTTACTCTGTAGGTAGAGCTAACCAACAAAGCGTGCCCTTACGACTGGACACCCATATGTGTGGTGTAACCTAGTGATTCTCAAAATAGAGGTAAGCAACATAGGCTGCACTTAACGAGGCCTTCCTATATGTGCGGTGTACCTTAGTGATTCTGCAGGTAGAGCCGGACACCAATAAGTGTAGTGTATTCTAGTCATTCTGAAGGTACAGCTAACAAGCAGAAGCTTCAATTAAGGTTGGAAACCCATAAGTGTAGTGTAGTTCAGTGATTCTGAAGGTAGAGGTAACCAATATAGACTCTACTTAAGGTGGCGCACCCATAACTAGAGTGTAATCAGTGATTCCCTAGGTAGAGGTAACCAACATAACGTGCACTTAAGGTGGCGCATGCATAAGTGTAGCGTAAGCCAGTTATTCTATAGGTGAAGCTAACAACAATAGACTAAACTTAACGTTACACACCAATAAGTGTAGTGTACTCAGTTATTCTTTGGGTAGAGCTAACCAACACAGGCTGCCCTCAAGGTTGCACTGTATAATAATAATTAAACCCATAATTCTAGTGTGATCCAGTGATTGTGTAAGTAGACATAACAGTCATAGGCTGAACTTGAGACTGGACACCAATAAGTGTAGTGTAATCCAGTGATTCTGTAGGTAGGGCTCCCAAACATAGGCATCGATTTATGTTGGACACCCATACGTGTAGTGTACTTCAGTGATTCTGAAGGTGGCGCACCAATAAATGTAGTGTAACCCAGTCATTCTGTAGGTAGAACATAGAAACATAGGCTGCACTTAAGGTTGGTCACCCATTTGTGTGGTGTAAGCAAGTGATTCTTAAACTAGAGGTAACCAACATAGTCTGCACTAAAGGTAGCGTACCCATAAGTGTAGTGTATCTCAGTGATTCTGTAAGGAGACCTTACAATCATACGCTGCATTTACGGCTGGACACCAATAAGTGTACTCTATTTCAGTGATTCTAAAGGTACAGCTACTAGCCAGAAGCTTCAATTAAGGTAGGACAACAACAAGTGAAATGAAACCCAGTGATTCTGAAGGTAGAGGTTACAAACATAGGGTGCACTTAAGGTGGCGCATGCATAAGTGTAGTGTAAACCAGTTATTCTGTAGGTGGAGCTAACCAACAAAGCGTGCCCTTACGGGTGGACACCTATATGTGTAGTGTAACCCAGTGATACTCAAAATAGAGGTAAGCAACATAGGCTGCACTTAACGTGGCCTTACAATAAGTCTGGTGTAACTTAGTGATTCTGTAGGTACACCAATACAGTCGGACACCAATAAGTGTAGTGTATTCTTGTCATTCTGAAGGTACAGCTAAAAAGCAGAAGCTTCAATTAAGGTTGGACACCCATAAGTGTAGTGTAGTTCAGTGATTCTGACGATAGAGGTAACCAATATAGACTCTACTTAAGGTGGCGCACACATAACTAGAGTGTAACCAGTGATTCTCTAGGTAGAGCTAACCAACATAGGGTGCACTTAAGGTGCCGCATGCATAAGTTTAGGGTAAACCAGTTATTCTCTAGGTGGAGCTAACCAACAAAGCGTGCCTTCATGGCTGGACACCCATATGTGTGGTGTAACCCGGTGATTCTCAAAATAGAGGTAACCAACATAGGCTGCACTTAACGTGGCCCTCCCATAAGTCTGGTGTAACTTAGTGATTCAGTAGGTAGAGCCGGACACCAATAAGTGTAGTGTCTTCCAGTCATTCTGAAGGTACAGCTAAAAAGCATTAGCTTCAATTAAGGATGGACACCCATAAGTGTAGTGTAGTTCAGTGATTCTGAAGATAGAGGTAACCAATATAGACTCTACTTAAGGTGGCGCACCCATAACTAGAGTGCAACCAGTGATTCTCTAGGTAGAGGTAACCAACATAACGTGCACTTAAGTTGGCGCATGCATAAGTGCAGCGTAGGGCAGTTATTCTGTAGTTAGTTAGTTATTATTCTGTAGTTAGTTAGTTATTCTGTAGTTATTCTGTAACAACAATAAACTTAACTTAACGTTACACACCAGTAAGTATAGTGTACTCAGTGATTCTTTGGGTAGAGCTAACCAACACAGGCTGCCCTTAAGGTTGCACACCCATATGTGTGGTGTAACGCTGATGGTGAGGCACCCATAATTCTAGTGTGATCCAGTGATTGTGTAAGTAGACATAACAGTCACAGGCTGAACTTGAGACCGGACACCAATTAGTGTAGTGTAACGCAGTGATTCTGTAGGTAGGGCTTCCAAACATAGGCATCGATTAATGTTGGACACCCATACGTGTAGTGTAGTTCAGTCACTCTGAAGGTAGCGCACCCATAAGTGTAGTGTAACCCAGTCATTCTGTAGGTAGAACATACAAACATAGGCTACACTTAAGGTTGGTCACCCATTTGTGCGATGTAAACAAGGGATTCTTAAACTAGAGGTAACCAACATAGTCTGCACTAAAGGTGGCGTACCCATAAGTGTAGTGTAACCCAGTGATTCTGTAGGTAGAACATACAAACATAGGCTGCACTTAAGGTTGGTCACCCATTTGTGTGGTGTAAGCAAGTGATTCATAAACTAGAGGTAACCAACATAGTCTGCAGTAAACGTCGCGTACCCAAAAGTGTAGTGTATCTCAGTGATTCTGTAAGGAGACCTTACAATCATACGCTGCACTTAAGGCTGGACACCAATAAGTGTAGTCTATTTCAGTGATTCAGAAGGTACAGCTAGTAAGCAGAAGCTTCAATTAAGGTAGGACACCAACAAGTAAAATAAAACCCAGTGATTCTGACGGTAGAGGTTACAAACATAGGCTCTACTTAAGGTGGCGCACATATAACTAGAGTGTAACCAGTGATTCTCTAGGTAGAGGTAACCAACATAGCGTGCACTTAAGGTGGCGCATGCATAAGTGTAGCGTAAGCCAGTTATTCTGTAGGTGATGGTAACAACAATAGACTAAACTTAACGTTACACACCAATAAGTGTAGTGTCCTCAGTGATTCTTTGGGTAGAGCTAACCATTACAGGCTGCCCTCAAGGTTGCACAGCCATATGTGTGGTGTAGCGCTGATGGTGAGGCACCCATAGTTCTAGTGTGATCCAGTGATTGTGTAAGTAGACATAACAGTCATAGGCTGCACTTGAGACTGGACACCAATAAGTGTAGTGTAACCCAGTGATTCTGTAGGTAGGGCTCCCAAACAAAGGCATCGATTAATGTTGGAAACCCATACGTGTAGTCTAGTTCAGTGATTCTGAAGGTAGAGGTAACCAATATACACTCTACTTAAGGTGGCGCACCCATAACTAGAGTGTAACCAGTGATTCTCTAGGTAGAGGTAACCAACACAGCGTGCACTTAAGGTGGCGTATGCATAAGTGTAGCGTAAGCCAGTTATTCTGTAGGTGAAGCTAACAACAATAGACTAAACTTATCATTACACACCAATAAGTGTAGTGTACTCAGTGATTCTTTTGGTAGATCTAACCAACACAGGCTGCCTTTAAGGTTGCACATTCATATGTGTGGTGTAACGCTGATGGTGAGGCACCCATAATTCTAGTGTGATCCAGTGATTGTGTAGGTAGGGCTCCCAAACAAAGCCATCAATTAATCTTGGACACCCATAGGTGTAGTGTAGTTCAGTGATTCTGAAGGTGGCGAACCCATAAGTGTAGTGTAACCCAGTCATTCTGTAGGTAGAACATACAAACATAGGCTGTACTTAAGGTTGGTCACCCATTTGTGTGGTGTAAGCAAGTAATTCTTAAACTAGAGGTAACCAACATAGTCTGCATTAAAGGTGGCGTACCCATAAGTGTAGTGTATTTCAGTCATTCTGTAAGGAGACCTTACAATCATACGCTGCACTTAAGGCTGGACACCAATAAGTGTAGTCTATTTCAGTGATTCTGAATGAGCAGCTAATAAGCAGAAGCTTCAATTGAGGTAGGACAACAACAAGTGAAATGAAACCCAGTGATTCTTAAGGTAGAGGTTACAAACATAGGCTCTACTTAAGATGGCGCACCCATAACTGTAGTGTAACCGGTCATTTTCTAGGTAGAGGTAACCAACATAGGGTGCACTTAAGGTGGCGCATGCATAAGTGTAGTGTAAACCAGTTATTCTGTAGGTGGAGCTAACCAGCAAAGCGTGCCCTTACGGCTGGACACCCATATGTGTGGTGTTACCTAGTGATTCTCAAAATAGAGCTAAGCAACATAGGCTCATTTTAACTTGGTCTTCCCATAAGTGTGGTGTAACTTAGTGATACTGTAGATAGAGCGGGACACCAATAAGTGTAGTGTCTTCCAGTGATTCTGAAGATACAGCTAAAAAGCATTAGCTTCAATTAAGGTTGGACACCCATAAGTGTAGTGTAGTTCAGTGATTCTGAAGATAGAGGTAACCAATATAGACTCTACTTAAGGTGGCGCACCCGTAACTAGAGTGTAACCAGTGATTCTCTAGGTAGAGGTAACCAACATAACGTGCAGTTAAGCTGGCGCATGCATAAGTGTAGCGTAGACCAGTTATTCTGAAGCTGAAGCTAACAACAATAGACTAAACTTAACGTTACACACCAATAAGTGTAGTGTACTCAGTGATTCTTTAGGTAGAGCTAACCAACACAGGCTGCCCTTAAGGTTGCACACCCATATGTGTGGTGTAACGCTGATGGTGAGACACCCATAATTCTAGTGTGATCCAGTGATTGTGTAAGTAGACATAACAGTCATAGGCTGCACTTGAGGCTGGACACCAATCAGTGTAGTGTAACCCAGTTATTCTGTAGGTAGGGCTTCCAAACATAGGCATCGATTAATGTTGGACACCCATACTTGTAGTGTAGTTCAGTGACTCTGAAGGTAGCGCACCCATAAGTGTAGTGTAACCCAGTCATTCTGTAGGTAGAACATACAAACATAGGCTACACTTAAGGTTGGTCACCCATTTGTGCGATGTAAACAAGGGATTCTTAAACTAGAGGTAACCAACATAGTCTGCACTAAAGGTGGCGTACCCATAAGTGTAGTGTAACCCAGTGATTCTGTAGGTAGGGATCTTACACATAGGCATCGATTATTGCTGGACACCCATACGTGTATTGTAGTTCATTGATTCTGAATTTGGCGAACCCATAAGTGTAGAGTAACCCAGTCATTCTGTAGGTAGAACATACAAACATAGGCTGCACTTAAGGTTGGTCACCCATTTGTGTGGTGTAAACAAGGGATTCTTAAACTAGAGGTAACCAACATAGTCTGCACTAAAGGTGGCGTACCCATAAGTGTAGTGTATCTCAGTGATTCTGTAAGCAGACCTTACAATCATAGGCTGCACTTAAGGCTGGACACCAATAAGGGTAGTCTATTTCAGTGATTCAGAAGGTACAGCTAATAATTAGAAGCTTCAATTAAGGTAGGACACCAACAAGTAAAATGAAACCCAGTGATTTTCAAGGTAGTGGTTACAAACATAGGCTCTACTTAAGTTGGCGCACCCATAACTAAAGTGTAACCAGTGATTCTCTAGGTAGAGGTAACCAACATAGCGTGCACTTAAGGTGGGGCATGCATAAGTGTAGCATAAGCCAGTTTTTCTATAGGTGATGCTAACAACAATAGACTAAACTTAACGTTACAGACCAATAAGTGTAGTATACTCAGTGATTCCTTGGGTAGAGCTAACCAACAAAGGCTGCCCTTAAGGTTGCACACCCATATGTGTGGTGTAACGCTGATGGTGAGGCACCCATAATTCTTGTGTGATCCAGTGATTGCGTAAGTAGACATAACAGTCATAGAATGCACTTGATGCTGGACACCAATAAGTGTAGTGTAACCCAGCGATTCTGTAGGTAGGGCTCCCAAACAGAGGCATCAATTAATCTTGGACACCCATACGTGTAGTGTAGATCAGTGATTCTAAAGGTGGCCCACCCATAAGTGTAGTGTAACCCAGTCATTCTGTCGGTAGAACATACAAACATAGGCTGCACTTAAGGTTGGTCACACATTTGTGTGGTGTAAGCAACTAATTCTTAAACTAGAGGTAACCAACATAGTCTGCACTAAAGGTGGCGTACCCATAAGTGTAGTGTATCTCAGTTATTCTGTTAGGAGACCTTACAATCATACGCTGCACTTAAGGCTCAACACCAATAAGTGTAGTCTATTTCATTGATTCTAAAGGTACAGCTAATAAGCAGAAGCTTTAATTAAGGTAGGACACCAATAAGTGAAATGAAACCCAGTGATTCTGAAGGTAGAGGTTACAAACATAGGCCCTACTTAAGGTAACGCACCCATAACTGTAGCGTAAAAAGTCATTTTCTAGGTAGAGGTAACCAACATATCGTGCACTGAAGGTGGCGCATGCATAAGTGTAGCGTAAGCCAGTTATTCTGTAGGTGAAGCTAACAACAATAGACTAAACTTAACGTTACACACCAATAAGTGTAGTGTCCTCAGTGATTCTTTGGGTAGAGCTAACCAACAAAAGCTGCCCTTAAGGTTGCACACCCATATGTGTGGTGTAACGCTGATGGTGAGGCACCCATAATTCTAGTGTGATCCAGTGATTGTGTAAGTAGACTTAACAGTCATAGGCTGCACTTGAGGCTGGACACGAATAAGTGTAGTGTAACCCAGTGATTCTGTAGGTAGGGCTTCCAAACATAGGCATCGATTAATCTTGGACACCCATACGTGTAGTGTAGTTCAGAGACTCTGAAGGTGGCGCGCCCATTAGTGTAGTGTAACCCAGTCATTCTATAGGTAGAACATACAAACATTGGCTGCACTTAAGGTTGGTCACCCATTTGTGTGGTGTAAGAAAGTAATTATTAAACTAGAGGTAACCAACATAGTCTGCACTAAAGGTGGCGTACCCATAAGTGTAGTGTATCTCAGTCATTCTGAAAGGAGACGTTACAATCATACGCTGCACTTAAGGCTGGACACCAATAAGTGTAGTCTATTTTAGTGATTCCCAAGGTACAGCTACTAAGCAGAAGCTTCAATTAAGGTGGGACAACAACAAGTGAAATGAAACCCAGTGATTCTGAAGGTAGAGGTTACAAACATAGGCTCTACTTAAAGTGGCGCACCCATAACTGTAGTGTAACCAGTCATTTTATAGGTAGAGGTAACCAACATAGGGTGCACTTAAGGTGGCGCATGCATAAGAGTAGTGTAAACCAGTTATTCTGTAGGTGGAGCTAACCAACAAAGCGTGCCCTTAGGGCTGGACACCTATATGTGTGGTGTAACCCAGTGATTTTCAAAATAGAGGTAAGCAACATAGGCTGCACTTAACGTGGCCTTACCATAAGTCTGGTGTAACTTAGTGATTCAGTAGGTACACCAATACAGCCGGACACCAATAAGTGTAGTGTATTCTTGTCATTCTGAAGGTACAGCTAAAAAGCAGAAGCTTCAATTAAGGTTGGACACCCATAAGTGTAGTGTAGTTCAGTGATTCTGAAGATAGAGGTAACCAATATAGACTCTACTTAAGGTGGCGCACCCATAATAAGAGTGTAACCAGTGATTCTCTAGGTAGAGGTAACCAACATAACGTGCACTTAAGGTGGCGCATGCATAAGTGTAGCGTAAGCCAGTTATTCTGTAGGTGAAGCTAACAACAATAGACTAAACTTAACGTTACACACCCATAAGTGTAGTGTACTCAGTGATTCTTTGGGTAGAGCTAACCAACACAGGCTGCCCTGCCATATGGCACACCCATATGTGTGGTGTAACGCTGATGGTAAGGCACCCATAATTCTTGTGTGATCCAGTGATTGTGTAAGTAGACATAAAAGTCATAGGATGCACTTGAAGCTGGACACGAATAAGTGTAGTGTAACCCAGTGATTCTGTAGGTAGGGCTCCCAAACAAAGGCATCGAGTAATGTTGGACACCCATACGTGCAGTGTAGTTCAGTGATTCTGAAGGTGGCGCACCCATAAGTGTAGTGTAACCCAGTCATTCTGTAGGTAGAACATACAAAAATAGGCTGCACTTAAGGTTGGTCACACATTTGTGTGGTGTAAGCAAGTAATTCTTAAACTAGAGGTAACCAACATAGTCTGCACTAAAGGTGGCGTACCCATAAGTGTAGTGTATCTCCGTCATTCTGTTAGGAGACCTTACAATCATACGCTGCACTTAAGGCTGGACACCAATAAGTGTAGTCTATTTCATTGATTCTGAAGGTACAGCTAATAAGCAGAAGCTTCAATTAAGGTAGGACACCAATAAGTGAAATGAAACCCAGCAATTCTGAAGGTAGAGGTTACAAACATAGGCCCTACTTAAGGTGGCGCACCCATAACAGTAGTGTAATTAGTCATTTTCTAGGTAGAGGTAACCAACATAGGGTCCACTTAAGGTGCCGCATGCATAAGTGTAGGGTAAACCAGTTATTCTCTAGGTGGAGCTAACCAACAAAGCGTGCCCTTACGGCTGGGCACCCATATGTGTGGTGTAACCCAGTGATTCTCAAAATAGAGGTAAGCAACATAGGGTGCACTTAACGTGGCCCTCCCATAAGTCTGGTGTACCTTAGTGATTCAGTAGGTACAGCCGGACACCATTAAGTGTAGTGTCTACCAGTCATTCTGAAGATACAGCTAAAACGCAGAAGCTTCAATTAAGGTTGGACACCCATACGTGTAGTGTAGTTCAGTGATTCTGAAGGTAGAGGTAACCAATATAGACTCTACTTAAGGTGGCGCACCCATAACTAGAGTGTAACCAGTGATTCTCTAGGTAGAGGTAACCAACATAGCGTGCACTTAAGGTGGCGCATGCATAGGTGTTGCGTAAGCTAGTTATTCTGTAGCTGAAGCTAACAACAATAGACTAAACTTAACGTTACACACCAATAAGTGTAGTGTACTCAGTGATTCTTTAGGTAGAGCTAACCAACACAGGCTGCCCTTAAGGTTGCACACCCATATGTGTGGTGTAACGCTGATGGTGAGGCACCCATAATTCTAGTGTGATCCAGTGATTGTGTAAGTAGAAAGAACAGTCATAGGCTGCACTTGAGGCTGGACACCAATAAGTGTAGTCTATTTCAGTGATTCAGAAGGTACAGCTAATAAGCAGAAGCTTCAATTAAGGTAGGACGCCAACAAGTAAAATGAAACCCAGTGATTTTCAAGGTAGAGGTTACAAACATATGCTCTACTTAAGGTGGCGCACCCATAACTAGAGTTTAACCAGTGATTCTCTAGGTAGAGGTAACTAACATAGCGTGCACTTAAGGTGGCGCATACATAAGTGTAGCATAAGCCAGTTATTCTATAGCTGATGCTAACAACAATAGACTAAACTTAACGTTACAGACCAATAAGTGTAGTGTACTCAGTGATTCCTTGGGTAGAGCTAACCAACACAGGCTGCCCTTAAGGTTGCACACCCATATGTGTGGTGTAACGCTGATGGTGAGGCACCCATAATTTTTGTGTGATCCAGTGATTGTGTAAGTAGACATAACAGTCATAGGATGCACTCGAGGCTGGACACCAATAAGTGTAGTGTAACCCAGCGATTCTGTAGGTAGGGCTCCCAAACGAAGCCATCAATTAATCTTGGACACCCATACGTGTAGTGTAGTTCAGTGATTCTGAAGGTGGCGCACCCATAAGTGTAGTGTAACCCAGTCATTCTGTAGGTAGAACATACAAACATTGGCTGCACTTAAGGTTGGTCACCCATTTGTGTGGTGTAAGCAACTAATTCTTAAACTAGAGGTAGCCAACATAGTCTGCACTAAAGGTGGCGTACCCATAAGTGTAGTGTATCTCAGTCATTCTGTAAGGAGACCTTACAATCATACGCTGCATTTAAGGCTGGACACCAATAAGTGTAGTCTATTTCAGTGATTCAGAAGGTACAGCTAATAAGCAGAAGCTTCAATTAAGGTAGGACGCCAACAAGTAAAATGAAACCCAGTGATTTTCAAGGTAGAGGTTACAAACATATGCTCTACTTAAGGTGGCGCACCCATAACTAGAGTGTAACCAGTGATTCTCTAGGTAGAGGTAACCAATATAACGTGCACTTAAGGTGGCGCATGCATAAGTGTAGCGTTAGCCAGTTATTCTGTAGGTGAAGCTAACAACAATAGATTAAACTTAACGTTACACAACCATAAGTGTAGTGTAGTCAGTGATTCTTTAGGTAGAGCTAACCAACACAGGCTGCCCTTAAGGTTGCACACCCATATGTGTGGTGTAACGGTGTTGGTGAGGCACCCATAATTCTTGTGTGATCCAGTGATTGTGTAACTAGACATAACAGTCATAGGATGCACTTGAGGCTAGACAACAATAAGTGTAGTGTAACCCAGTGATTCTGTAGGTAGGGCTCCCAAACAAAGGCATCGATTAATGTTGGACACCCATACGTGACGTGTAGTTCAGTGATTCTGAAGGTGGCGAACCCATAAGTGTAGTGTAACCCAGTCATTCTGTAGGTAGAACATACAAACATAGGCTGCACTTAAGGTTGGTCACACATTTGTGTGGTGTAAGCAAGTAATTCTTAAACTAGAGGTAACCAACATAGTCTGCACTAAAGGTGGCGTACCCATAAGTGTAGTGTATCTCAGTCATTTTGTTAGGAGACCTTACAATCATACGCTGCACTTAAGGCTGGACACCAATAAGTGTAGTCTATTTCATTGATTCTCAAGGTACAGCTAATAAGCAGAAGCTTCAATTAAGGTAGGACACCAATAAGTGAAATGAAACCCAGTGATTCTAAAGGTAGAGGTTACAAACATAGGCCCTACTTAAGGTGGCGCACCCATAACTGTAGTGTAATTAGTCATTTTCTAGGTAGAGGTAACCAACATAGGGTGCACTTAAGGTGCCGCATGCATAAGTGTAGGGTAAACCAGTTATTCTCTAGGTGGAGCTAACCAACTAATCGTGCCCTTACGGCTGGACACCCATATGTGTGGTGTAACCCAGTGATTCTCAAAATAGAGGTAAGCAACATAGGCTGCACTTAACGTGGCCCTCCCATAAGTCTGGGGTAACTTAGTGATTCAGTAGGGTAGAGCCGGACACCAATAAGAGTAGTGTCTTCCAGTCATTCTAAAGGTACAGCTAAAAAGCATTAGCTTTAATTAAGGTTGGACACCCATAAGTGTAGTGTACTTCAGTGATTCTGAAGGTAGAGGTAACCAAAATAGACTCTACTTAAGGTGGCGCACCCATAACTAGAGTGTAACCAGTGATTCTCTAGGTAGAGGTAACCAACATAACGTGCACTTAAGCTGGCGCATGCATAAGTGTAGCGTAAGTCAGTTATTCTATAGGTCAAGCTAACAACAATAGACTAAACTTAACGTTACACACCAATAAGTGTAGTGTACTCAGTGATTCTTTGGGTAGAGGTAACCAACACAGGCTGCCCTCAAGGTTGCACACCCATATGTGTGGTGTAACGCTGATGGTGAGGCACCCATAGTTCTAGTGTGATCCAGTGATTGTGTAAGTAGACATAACAGTCATAGGCTAAACTTGAGACTGGACACCAATAAGTGTAGTGTAACCCAGTGATTCTGTAGGTAGGGCTCCCAAACATTGGCATCGATTAATGTTGGACACCCATACGTGTAGTGTAGTTCAGTGATTCTGAAGGTAGAGGTAACAAATATAGACTCTACTTAAGGTGGCGCACCCATAACTAGAGTGTAACCAGTGATTCTCTAGGTAGAGGTAACCAACATAGCGTGCACTTAAGGTGACGTATGCATAAGTGTAGCGTAAGCCAGTTATTCTGTAGGTGAAGCTAACAACAATAGACTAAACTTAACGTTACACACCAATAAATGTAGTGTACTCAATGATTCTTTTGGTAGATCTAACCAACACAGGCTGCCCTTAAGGTTGCACATTCATATGTGTGGTGTAACGCTGATGGTGAGGCACCCATAATTCTAGTGTGATCCAGTAATTGTGTAAGTAGACATAACAGTCATAGGCTGCACTTGAGGCTGGACACCAATAAGCGTAGTGTAACCCAGCGATTCTGTAGGTAGGGCTCCCAAACAAAGGCATCAATTAATCTTGGACACCCATACGTGTAGTGTAGTTCAGTGATTCTGAAGGTGAGGTGGCGCACCCATAAGTGTAGTGTAACCCAGTCATTCTGTAGGTAGAACATACAAACATAGGCTGCACTTAAGGTTGGTCACACATTTGTGTGGTGTAAGCAAGTAATTATTAAACTAGAGGTAACCGACGTAGTCTGCACTAAACCTGGCCTACCCATAAGTGTAGTGTATCTCTGTCATTCTGTTAGGAGACCTTACAATCATACGCTGCACTTAAGGCTGCACACCAATAAGTGTAGTCTATTTCATTGATTCTAAAGGTACAGCTACTAAGCAGAAGCTTCAATTAAGGTAGGACAACAACAAGTGAAATGAAACCCAGTTATTCTGAAGGTAGAGGTAACAAACATAGGCTCTACTTAAGGTGGCGCACCCATAACTGTAGTGTAACCAGTCATTTTCTAGGTAGAGGTAACCAACATAGAATGCATTTAAGGTGGCGCATGCATAAGTGTAGTGTAAACCAGTTATTCTGTAGGTGGAGCTAACCAACAAAGCGTGCCCTTACGGCTGCACACCCATATGTGTGGTGTTACCTACAGATTCTTAAAATAGAGGTAAGCAACATAGGCTGATTTTAACTTGGCCTTCCCATAAGTGTGGTGTAACTTAGTGATACTGTAGGTAGAGCGGGACACCAATAAGTGTAGTCTATTTCAGTAATTCTGAAGGTACAGCTACTAAGCAGAAGCTACAATTAAGGTACGACACCAACAAGTAAAATAAAACCCAGTTATTCTGAAGGTAGAGGTTACAAACATAGGCCCTATTTAAGGTGGCGCACCCATAACTGTAGTGTAACCAGTCATTTTCTAGGTAGAGTTAACCAACATAGCGTGCACTGAAGGTGGCGCATGCATAAGCGTAGCGTAAGCCAGTTATTCTGTAGGTGAAGCTAACAACAATAGACTAAACTTAACGTTACACACCAATAAGTGTAGTGTACTCAGTGATTCTTTGGGTAGAGCTAACCAACACAGGCTGCCCTTAAGTTTCCACACCGATATGGGTGGTGTAACGCTGATGGTGAGGCACCCATAATTCTAGTGTGATCCAGTGATTGTGTAAGTAGACATAACAGTCATAGGCTGCACTTGAGACTGGAAACCAATAAGTGTAGTGTAACCCAGTGATTCTGTAGGTAGGGCTCCCAAACATAGGCATCGATTAATGTTGGACACCCATACGTGTAGTGTACTTCACCAATAAATGTAGTGTAACCCAGTCATTCTGTAGGTAGAACATACAAACATAGGCTGCACTTAAGGTTGGTCACCCATTTGTGTGGTGTAAGGAAGTGATTCTTAAACTAGAGGTAACCAACATAGTCTGCAGTAAAGGTGGCGTACCCATAAGTGTAGTGTATTTCAGTCATTCTGTAAGGACACCTTACAATCATACGCTGCACTTAGGGCTGGACACCCATACGTGTAGTGTACTTCAGTGATTCTGAAGGTAACGCACCAACAAATGTAGCGTAACCCAGTCATTCTGTAGGTTGAACATACAAACATAGGCTGCACTTAAGGTTGGTCACGAATTTGTGTGGTGTAAGCAAGTGATTCTTACACTAGAGGTAACCAACATAGTCTGTGAAGTGTAGTCTATTTCAGTGATTCTAAAGGTAAAGCTAATAAGCAGAAGCTTCAATTAAGGTAGGAAAACAACAACTGAAATAAAACCCAGTGATTCTGAAGCTAGAGATTACAAACCCAGGCTCTACTTAAGGTGGCGCACCCATAACTGTAGTGTAACCAGTCATTTTCTCGGTAGAGGTAACCAACATAGGGTGCACTTAAGGTGGTGCATGCATAAGTGTAGTGTAAACCAGTTATTATGTAGGTGGAGCTAACCAACAAAGCGTTCCCTTACGACTGGACACTCATATGTGTGGTGTAACCTAGTGATTCTAAAAATAGAGGTAAGCAACATAGGCTGCACTTAACGTGGCCTTCTTATATGTGTGGTGTAACTTAGTGATTCTGCAGGTAGAGCCGGACACCAATAAGTGTAGTGGATTCTAGTCATTCTGAAGGTACAGCTAACAAGCAGAAGCTTCAATTAAGGTTGGACACCCATAAGTGTAGTGTAGTTCAGTGATTCTGAAGGTAGAGGTATCCAATATAGACTCTAATTAAGGTGGCGCACCCATAACTAGAGTGTAACCAGTGATTCTCTAGGGAGAGGTAACCAACATAGCGTGCACTTAAGGTGGCGCATGCATAAGTGTAGCGTAAGCCAGTTATTCTGTAGGTGAAGCTAACAACAATAGACTAAACTTAACGTTACACACCCATAAGTGTAGTGTAGTCAGTGATTCTTTGGGTAGAGCTAACCAACACAGGCTGCCCATAAGGTTGCACACCCATATGTGTGGTGTAACGCTGTTGGTGAGGCACCCATAATTCTTGTGTGATCCAGTGATTGTGTAACTAGACATAACAGTCATAGGATGCACTTGAGGCTGGACACCAATAAGTGTAGTGTAACCCAGTGATTCTGTAGGTGGGGCTTCCAAACAAAGGCATCGATTAGTGTTGGACACCCATACGTGCAGTGTAGTTCAGTGATTCTGAAGGTGGCGCACCCATAAGTGTAGTGTAAACCAGTCATTCTGTAGGTAGAACATACAAACATAGGCTGCACTTAAGGTTGGTCACCCATTTGTGTGGTGTAAGCAAGTAATTCTTAAACTAGAAGTACCCAACATAGTCTGCACTAAAGGTGGCGTACCCATAAGTGTAGTGTATCTCAGTCATTCTGTTAGGAGACCTTACAATCATACGCTGCACTTAACGCTGGACACCAATAAGTGTAGTCTATTTCATTGATTCTGTAGGTACAGCTAATAAGCAGAACCTTCAATTAAGGTACGACACCAATAAGTGAAATGAAACCCAGTGATTCTGAAGGTAGAGGTTACAAACATAGGCCCTACTTAACGTGGCGCACCCATAACTGTAGTGTAACCAGTCATTTTCTAGGTAGAGGTAACCAACATAGGGTGCACTTAAGGTGCCGCATGCATAAGTGTAGGGTAAACCAGTTATTCTCTAGGTGGAGCTAACCAACAAAGCGTGCCCTTACGGCTGGACACCCATATGTGTGGTGTAACCCAGTGATTCTCAAAATAGAGGTAAGCAACATAGGCTGCACTTAACGAGGCAATCCCATAAGTCTGGTGTACCTTAGTGATTCAGTAGGTACAGCGGGACACCATTAAGTGTAGTGTCTTCCAGTCATTCTGAAGGTACAGCTAAAACGCAGAAGCTTCAATTAAGGTTGGACACCCATAAGTGTAGTGTAGTTCAGTGATTCTGAAGATAGAGGTAACCAATATAGACTCTACTTAAGGTGGCGCACCCATAACTAGAGTGTAACCAGATATTCTCTAGGTAGAGGTAACCAACATAGCGTACACTTAAGCTGGCGCATGCATAAGTGTAGCGTAAGCCAGTTATTCTGTAGGTGAAGCTAACAACAATAGACTAAACTTAACGTTACACACCAATAAGTGTAGTGTACTCAGTGATTCTTTGGGTAGAGCTAACCAACACAGGCTGCCCTTAAGGTTGCACACCCATATGTGTGGTGTAACGCTGATGGTGAGGCACCCATAATTCTAGTGTGATCCAGTGATCGTGTAAGTAGACATAACAGTCATAGGCTGCACTTGAGACTGGACACCAATAAGTGTAGTTTAACCCAGTGATTCTGTAGGTAGGGCTCCCAAACATAGGCATCGATTAATGTTGGACACCCATACGTGTAGTGTACTTCAGTGATTCTGAAGGTGGCGCACCAATAAATGTAGTGTAACCCAGTCATTCTGTAGGTAGAACATACAAACATAGGCTGCACTTAAGGTTGGTCACCCATTTGTGTGGTGTAAGCAAGGGATTCTTAAATTAGAGGTAACCAACATAGTCTGCAGTAAAGGTGGCGTACCCATAAGTGTAGTGTATCTCAGCCATTCTGTAAGGAGACCTTACAATCATACGCTGCAGTTAGGGCTGGACACCAATAAGTGTAGTCTATTTCAGTGATTCTAAAGGTACAGCGAATAAGCAGAAGCTTCAATTAAGGTAGGACACCAATAAGTGAAATGAAACCCAGTGATTCTAAAGGTAGAGGTTACAAACATAGGCATAACTTAAGGTGGCGCACCCATAACTGTAGTGTAACCAGTCATTTTCTAGGTAGAGGTAACCAACATAGCTTACACTTAAGGTGGCGCATGCATAAGTGTAGCGTAAGCCAGTTATTCTATAGGTGAAGCTACCAACAAAAGACTAAACTTAACGTTACACACCAATAAGTGTAGTGTACTAAGTGATTCTTTTGGTAGAGATAACCAAACAGGCTGCCCTTAAGGTTGCACACCCATATGTGTGGTGTAACGCTGATGGTGAGGCACCCATAATACTAGTGTGATCCAGTGATCGTATAAGTAGACATAACAGTCATAGGCTGCACTTGACGCTGGACACCAATGGGTGTAGTGTAACCCAGTGATTCTGTACGTAGGGCTCCAACACATAGGCATCGATTAATGTTGGACACCCATACGTGTAGCGTACTTCAGTGATTCTGAAGGTGGTGCACCAATAAATGTAGTGTAACCCAGTCATTCTGTAGGTAGAACATACAAACATAGGCTGCACTTAAGGTTGGTCACCCATTTGTGTGGTGTAAGCAAGTGATTCTTAAACTAGAGGTAACCAACATAGTCTGCAGTAAAGGTGGCGTACCCATAAGTGTAGTTTATCTCAGTCATTCTGTAAGGAAACCTTACAATCATACGCTGCATTTAGGGCTGGACACCAATAAGTGTAGTCTCTTTCAGTGATTCTAAAGGTACAGCTAATAAGCAGAAGCTTCAATTAAGGTAGGACAACAACAAGTGAAATGAAACCCAGTGATTCTGAAGGTAGAGGTTACAAACATAGGCTCTCCTTAAGGTGGCGCACCCATAACTGTAGTATAACCAGTCATTTTCTAGGTAGAGGTAGCCAACATAGGGTGCACTAAAGGTGGTGCATGCATAAGTGTAGTGTAAACCAGTTACTCTGTAGGTAGAGCTAACCAACAAAGCGTGCCCTTACGACTGAACACCCATATGTGTGGTGTAACCTAGTGATTCTCAAAATAGAGGTAAGCAACATAGGCTGCACTTAACGTGGCCTTCCTATATGTGCGGTGTAACTTAGTGATTCTGCAGGTAGAGCCGGACACCAATAAGTGTAGTGTATTCTAGTCATTCTGAAGGTACAGCTAACAAGCAGAAGCTTCAATTAAGGTTGGAAACCCATAAGTGTAGTGTAGGTCAGTGATTCTGAAGGTAGAGGTAACCAATATAGACTCTACTTAAGGTGGCGCACCCATAACTAGAGTTTAACCAGTGATTCTCTAGGTACAGGTAACCAACATAGCGTGCACTGAAGGTGGCGCATGCATAAGTGTAGCGTAAGCCAGTTATTCTGTAGGTGAAGCTAACAACAATAGACTAAACTTAACGTTACACACCAATAAGTGTAGTGTACTCAGTGATTCTTAGGATAGAGCTAGCCAACACAGGCTGCCCTTAAGGTTGCACATCCATATGTGTGGTGTAACGCTGATGGTGAGGCACCCATCATTCTACTATGATCCAGTGATTGTGTAAGTAGACAAATGTAAGCAGACACATGACTTAACAGTCATAGGCTGCACTTGAGACTGGAAACCAATAAGTGTAGTGTAACCCAGTGATTCTGTAGGTAGGGCTCCCAAACATAGGCATCGATTAATGTTGGACACCCATACGTGTAGTGTACTTCAGTGATTCTGAAGGTGGCGCACCCATAGGTGTACTGTAACCCAGTCATTCTGCAGGTAGAACATACAAACATAGGCTGCACTTAAGGTTGGTCACCCATTTGTGTGGTGTAAGCAAGTGATTCTTAAACTAGAGGTAACCAACATAGTCTGCAGTAAAGGTGGCGTACTCATAAGTGTAGTGTATTTCAGTCATTCTGTAAGGACACCTTACAATCATACGCTGCACTTAGGGCTGGACACCCATACGTGTAGTGTACTTCAGTGATTCTGAAGGTGGCGCACCAATAAATGTAGTGTAACCCAGTCATTCTGTAGGTAGAACATACAAACATAGGCTGCACTTAAGGTTGGTCACGGATTTGTGTGGTGTAAGCAAGTGATTCTTAAACTAGAGGTAACCAACATAGTCTGTGAAGTGTAGTCTATTTCAGTGATTCTAAAGGTACAGCTAATAAGCAGAAGCTTCAATTAAGGTAGGAAAACAACAACTGAAATAAAACCAAGTGATTCTGAAGGTAGAGGTTACAAACACAGGCTCTACTTAAGGTGGCGCACCCATAACTGTAGTGTAACGAGTCATTTTCTAGGTAGAGGTAACCAACATAGGGTGCACTTAAGGTGGTGCATGCATAAGTGTAGTGTAAACCAGTTATTCTGTAGGTGGAGCTAACCAACAAAGCGTTCCCTTACGACTGGACACCCATATGTGTGATGTAACCTAGTGATTCTCAAAATAGAGGTAAGCAACATAGGCTGCACTTAACGTGGCCTTCCTATATGTGTGGTGTAACTTAGTGATTCTGCAGGTAGAGCCGGACACCAAGAAGTGTAGTGGATTCTAGTCATTCTGAAGGTACAGCTAACAAGCAGAAGCTTCAATTAAGGTTGGACACCCATAAGTGTAGTGTAGTTCAGTGATTCTGAAGGTAGAGGTAACCAATATAGACTCTACTTAAGGTGGCGCACCCATAACTAGAGTGTAACCAGTGATTCTCTAGGGAGAGGTAACCAACATAGCGTGCACTTAAGGTGGCGTATGCATAAGTGTAGCGTAAGCCAGTTATTCTGTAGGTGAAGCTAACAACAATAGACTAAACTTAACGTTACACACCCATAAGTGTAGTGTAGTCAGTGATTCTATAGGTAGAGCTAACCAACACAGGCTGCCCTTAAGGTTGCACATTCATATGTGTGGTGTAACGCTGATAGTGAGGCACCCATAATTCTTGTGTGATCCAGTGATTGTGTAAGTAGACATAACAGTCATAGGATGCACTATAAGTGCAATAAGTGGAAGGCCACGTTAAGTATATGCAATAAGTGTAGTGTAACCCAGTCATTCTGTAGGTAGGGCTTCCAAACACAGGCATCGATTAATGTTGGACACCCATACGTGCAGTGTAGTTCAGTGATTCTGAAGGTGGCGCACCCATAAGTGTAGTGTAAACCAGTCATTCTGTAGGTACAACATACAAACATAGGCTGCACTTAAGGTTGGTCACGGATTTGTGTGGTGTAAGCAAGTAATTCTTAAACTAGAGGTAACCAACATAGTCTGCACTAAAGGTGGCGTACCCATAAGTGTAGTGTATCTCAGTCATTCTGTTAGGAGACCTTACAATCATACGCTGCACTTAAGGCTGGACACCAATAAGTGTAGTCTATTTCATTGATTCTGAAGGTACAGCTAATAAGCAGAAGCTTCAATTAAGGTAGGACACCAATAAGTGAAATGAAACCCAGTGATTCTGAAGGTAGAGGTTACAAACATAGGCCCTACTTAAGGTGGCGCACCCATAACTGTAGTGTAACCAGTCATTTTCTAGGTAGAGGTAACCAACATAGGGTGCACTTAAGGTGCCGCATGCATAAGTGTAGGGTAAACCAGTTATTCTCTAGGTGGAGCTAACCAACAAAGCGTGCCCTTACGGCTGGACACCTATATGTGTGGTGTAACCCAGTGATTCTCAAAATAGAGGTAAGCAACATAGGCTGCACTTAACGAGGCAATCCCATAAGTCTGGTGTACCTTAGTGATTCAGTAGGTACAGCCGGACACCATTAAGTGTAGTGTCTTCCAGTCATTCTGAAGGTACAGCTAAAACGCAGAAGCTTCAATTAAGGTTGGACACCCATAAGTGTAGTGTAGTTCAGTGATTCTGAAGGTAGAGGTAACCAATATAGACTCTACTTAAGGTGGCGCACCCATAACTAGAGTGTAACCAGTGATTCTCTAGGGAGAGGTAACCAACATAGTGTGCACTTAAGGTGGCGCATGCATAAGTGTAGCGTAAGCCAGTTATTCTGTAGGTGAAGCTAACAACAATAGACTAAACTTAACGTTACACACCAATAAGTGTAGTGTACTCAGTGATTCTTTGGGTAGAGCTAACCAGCAAAGGCTGCCCTTAAGGTTGCACACCCATATGTGTGGTGTAACGCTGATGGTGAGGCACCCATAATTCTAGTGTGATCCAGTGAATGTGTAAGTAGATTTAACAGTCATAGGCTGCACTTGAGGCTGGACACCAATAAGTGTAGTGTAACCCAGTGATTCTGTACGTAGGGCTTCCAAACATAGGCATCGATTAATCTTGGACACCCATACCTGTAGTGTAGTTCAGTGACTCTAAAGGTGGCGCACCCCTTAGTGTAGTGTAACCCAGTCATTCTGTAGGTAGAACATACAAACATAGGCTGCACTTAAGGTTGGTCACGGATTTGTGTGGTGTAAGCAAGTGATTCTTAAACTAGAGGTAACCAACATAGTCTGTGAAGTGTAGTCTATTTCAGTGATTCTAAAGGTACAGCTAATAAGCAGAAGCTTCAATTAAGGTAGGAAAACAACAACTGAAATAAAACCAAGTGATTCTGAAGGTAGAGGTTACAAACACAGGCTCTACTTAAGGTGGCGCACCCATAACTGTAGTGTAACCAGTCATTTTCTAGGTAGAGGTAACCAACATAGGGTGCACTTAAGGTGGTGCAAGCATAAGTGTAGTGTAAACCAGTTATTCTGTAGGTGACGCTAACCAACAAAGCGTTCCCTTACGACTGGACACCCATATGTGTGGTGTAACCTAGTGATTCTCAAAATAGAGGTAAGCAACATAGGCTGCACTTAACGTGGCCTTCCTATATGTGTGGTGTAACTTAGTGATTCTGCAGGTAGAGCCGGACACCAAGAAGTGTAGTGGATTCTAGTCATTCTGAAGGTACAGCTAACAAGCAGAAGCTTCAATTAAGGTTGGACACCCATAAGTGTAGTGTAGTTCAGTGATTCTGAAGGTAGAGGTAACCAATATAGACTCTACTTAAGGTGGCGCACCCATAACTAGAGTGTAACCAGTGATTCTCTAGGGAGAGGTAACCAACATAGCGTGCACTTAAGGTGGCGTATGCATAAGTGTAGCGTAAGCCAGTTATTCTGTAGGTGAAGCTAACAACAATAGACTAAACTTAACGTTACACACCCATAAGTGTAGTGTAGTTAGTGATTCTTTAGGTAGAGCTAACCAACACAGGCTACCCTTAAGGTTGCACATTCATATGTGTGGTGTAACGCTGATAGTGAGGCACCCATAATTCTTGTGTGATCCAGTGATTGTGTAAGTAGACATAACAGTCATAGGATGCACTTGAGGCTGGACACCAATAAGTGTAGTGTAACCCAGTCATTCTGTAGGTAGGGCTTCCAAACAAAGGCATCGATTAATGTTGGACACCCATACGTGCAGTGTAGTTCAGTGATTCTGAAGGTGGCGCACCCATAAGTGTAGTGTAAACCAGTCATTCTGTAGGTACAACATACAAACACAGGCTGCAATTAAGGTTGGTCACGGATTTGTGTGGTGTAAGCAAGTAATTCTTAAACTAGAGGTAACCAACATAGTCTGCACTAAAGGTGGCGTACCCATAAGTGTAGTGTATCTCAGTCATTCTGTTAGGAGACCTTACAATCATACGCTGCACTTAAGGCTGGACACCAATAAGTGTAGTCTATTTCATTGATTCTGAAGGTACAGCTAATAAGCAGAAGCTTCAATTAAGGTAGGACACCAATAAGTGAAATGAAACCCAGTGATTCTGAAGGTAGAGGTTACAAACATAGGCCCTACTTAAGGTGGCGCACCCATAACTGTAGTGTAACCAGTCATTTTCTAGGTAGAGGTAACCAACATAGGGTGCACTTAAGGTGCCGCATGCATAAGTGTAGGGTAAACCAGTTATTCTCTAGGTGGAGCTAACCAACAAAGCGTGCCCTTACGGCTGGACACCTATATGTGTGCTGTAACCCAGTGATTCTCAAAATAGAGGTAAGCAACATAGGCTGCACTTAACGAGGCAATTTCATAAGTCTGGTGTACCTTAGTGATTCAGTAGGTACAGCCGGACACCATTAAGTGTAGTGTCTTCCAGTCATTCTGAAGGTACAGCTAAAACGCAGAAGCTTCAATTAAGGTTGGACACCCATAAGTGTAGTGTAGTTCAGTGATTCTGAAGGTAGAGGTAACCAATATAGACTCTACTTAAGGTGGCGCACCCATAACTAGAGTGTAACCAGTGATTCTCTAGGTAGAGGTAACCAACATAGCGTGCACTTAAGGTGGCGCATGCATAAGTGTAGCGTAAGCCAGTTATTCTGTAGGTGAAGCTAACAACAATAGACTAAACTTAACGTTACACACCAATAAGTGTAGTGTACTCAGTGATTCTTTGGGTAGAGCTAACCAGCAAAGGCTGCCCTTAAGGTTGCACACCCATATGTGTGGTGTAACGCTGATGGTGAGGCACCCATAATTCTAGTGTGATCCAGTGAATGTGTAAGTAGACTTAACAGTCATAGGCTGCACTTGAGGCTGGAACCCAATAAGTGTAGTGTAACCCAGTGATTCTGTACGTAGGGCTTCCAAACATAGGCATCGATTAATCTTGGACACCCATACCTGTAGTGTAGTTCAGTGACTCTGAAGGTGGCGCACCCCTTAGTGTAGTGTAACCCAGTCATTCTGTAGGTAGAACATACAAACATTGGCTGCACTTAAGTTTAGTCACCCATTTGTGTGGTGTAAGGAAGTGATTCTTAAACTAGAGGTAACCAACATAGTCTGCAGTAAAGGTGGCGTACTCATAAGTGTAGTGTATCTCAGTCATTCTGTAAGGAGATCTTACAATCAGACGCTGCACTTAAGGCTGGACACCAATAAGTGTAGTCTATTTCAGTGATACTGAAGGTACAGCTACTAGGCAGAAGCTTCAATTAAGGTAGGACAACAACAAGTGAAATGAAACCCAGTGATTCTGAAAGTAGAGGTTACAAACATAGGCTCTACTTAAAGTGGCGCACCCATAACTGTAGTGTAACCAGTCATTCTCTAGGTAGAGGAAACCAACCTAGGGTGCAATTAAGGTGGCGCATGCATAAGTGTAGTGTAAACCAGTTATTCTGTAGGTGGAGCTAACCAACAAAGCGTGCCCTTACGGGTGGACACCTATATGTGTAGTGTAACCCAGTGATACTCAAAATAGAGGTAAGCAACATAGGCTGCACTTAACGTGGCCTTACCATAAGTCTGGTGTATCTTAGTGATTCTGTAGGTACACCAATACAGTCGGACACCAATAAGTGTAGTGTATTCTTGTCATTCTGAAGGTACAGCTAAAAAGCAGAAGCTTCAATTAAGGTTGGACACCCATAAGTGTAGTGTAGTTCAGTGATTCTGAAGATAGCGGTAACCAATATAGACTCTACTTAAGGTGGCGCACCCATAACTAGAGTGTAACCAGTGATTCTCTAGGTAGAGCTAACCAACATAGGGTGCACTTAAGGTGCCGCATGCATAAGTGTAGGGTAAACCAGTTATTCTCTAGGTGGAGCTAACCAACAAAGCGTGCCTTCATGGCTGGACACCCATATGTGTGGTGTAACCCACTGATTCTCAAAATAGAGGTAACCAACATAGGCTGCACTTAACGTGGCCCTCCCATAAGTCTGGTGTAACTTAGTGATTCAGTAGGTAGAGCCGGACACCATTAAGTGTAGTGTCTTCCAGTCATTCTGAAGGTACAGCTAAAACGCAGAAGCTTCAATTAAGGTTGGACACCCATAAGTGTAGTGTAGTTCAGTGATTCTGAAGGTAGAGGTAACCAATATAGACTCTACTTAAGGTGGCGCACCCATAACTAGAGTGTAACCAGTGATTCTCTAGGTAGAGGTAACCAACATAGTGTGCACTTAAGGTGGCGCATGCATAAGTGTAGCGTAAGCCAGTTATTCTGTAGGTGAAGCTAACAACAATAGACTAAACTTAACGTTACACACCAATAAGTGTAGTGTACTCAGTGATTCTTTGGGTAGAGCTAACCAGCAAAGGCTGCCCTTAAGATTGCACACCCATATGTGTGGTGTAACGCTGATGGTGAGGCACCCATAATTCTAGTGTGATCCAGTGAATGTGTAAGTAGATTTAACAGTCATAGGCTGCACTTGAGGCTGGACACCAATAAGTGTAGTGTAACCCAGTGATTCTGTACGTAGGGCTTCCAAACATAGGCATCGATTAATCTTGGACACCCATACCTGTAGTGTAGTTCAGTGACTCTAAAGGTGGCGCACCCCTTAGTGTAGTGTAACCCAGTCATTCTGTAGGTAGAACATACAAACATAGGCTGCACTTAAGGTTGGTCACGGATTTGTGTGGTGTAAGCAAGTGATTCTTAAACTAGAGGTAACCAACATAGTCTGTGAAGTGTAGTCTATTTCAGTGATTCTAAAGGTACAGCTAATAAGCAGAAGCTTCAATTAAGGTAGGAAAACAACAACTGAAATAAAACCAAGTGATTCTGAAGGTAGAGGTTACAAACACAGGCTCTACTTAAGGTGGCGCACCCATAACTGTAGTGTAACCAGTCATTTTCTAGGTAGAGGTAACCAACATAGGGTGCACTTAAGGTGGTGCATGCATAAGTGTAGTGTAAACCAGTTATTCTGTAGGTGACGCTAACCAACAAAGCGTTCCCTTACGACTGGACACCCATATGTGTGGTGTAACCTAGTGATTCTCAAAATAGAGGTAAGCAACATAGGCTGCACTTAACGTGGCCTTCCTATATGTGTGGTGTAACTTAGTGATTCTGCAGGTAGAGCCGGACACCAAGAAGTGTAGTGGATTCTAGTCATTCTGAAGGTACAGCTAACAAGCAGAAGCTTCAATTAAGGTTGGACACCCATAAGTGTAGTGTAGTTCAGTGATTCTGAAGGTAGAGGTAACCAATATAGACTCTACTTAAGGTGGCGCACCCATAACTAGAGTGTAACCAGTGATTCTCTAGGGAGAGGTAACCAACATAGCGTGCACTTAAGGTGGCGTATGCATAAGTGTAGCGTAAGCCAGTTATTCTGTAGGTGAAGCTAACAACAATAGACTAAACTTAACGTTACACACCCATAAGTGTAGTGTAGTCAGTGATTCTTTAGGTAGAGCTAACCAACACAGGCTGCCCTTAAGGTTGCACATTCATATGTGTGGTGCAACGCTGATAGTGAGGCACCCATAATTCTTGTGTGATCCAGTGATTGTGTAAGTAGACATAACAGTCATAGGATGCACTTGAGGCTGGACACCAATAAGTGTAGTGTAACCCAGTGATTCTGTACGTAGGGCTTCCAAACATAGGCATCGATTAATCTTGGACACCCATACCTGTAGTGTAGTTCAGTGACTCTGAAGGTGGCGCACCCCTTAGTGTAGTGTAACCCAGTCATTCTGTAGGTAGAACATACAAACATTGGCTGCACTTAAGGTTGGTCACCCATTTGTGTGGTGTAAGGAAGTGATTCTTAAACTAGAGGTAACCAACATAGTCTGCAGTAAAGGTGGCGTACTCATAAGTGTAGTGTATCTCAGTCATTCTGTAAGGAGATCTTACAATCAGACGCTGCACTTAAGGCTGGACACCAATAAGTGTAGTCTATTTCAGTGATACTGAAGGTACAGCTACTAGGCAGAAGCTTCAATTAAGGTAGGACAACAACAAGTGAAATGAAACCCAGTGATTCTGAAAGTAGAGGTTACAAACATAGGCTCTACTTAAAGTGGCGCACCCATAACTGTAGTGTAACCAGTCATTCTCTAGGTAGAGGAAACCAACCTAGGGTGCAATTAAGGTGGCGCATGCATAAGTGTAGTGTAAACCAGTTATTCTGTAGGTGGAGCTAACCAACAAAGCGTGCCCTTACGGGTGGACACCTATATGTGTAGTGTAACCCAGTGATACTCAAAATAGAGGTAAGCAACATAGGCTGCACTTAACGTGGCCTTACCATAAGTCTGGTGTAACTTAGTGATTCTGTAGGTACACCAATACAGTCGGACACCAATAAGTGTAGTGTTTTCTTGTCATTCTGAAGGTACAGCTAAAAAGCAGAAGCTTCAATTAAGGTTGGACACCCATAAGTGTAGTGTAGTTCAGTGATTCTGAAGATAGAGGTAACCAATATAGACTCTACTTAAGGTGGCGCACCCATAACTAGAGTGTAACCAGTGATTCTCTAGGTAGAGGTAACCAACATAACGTGCACTTAAGCTGGCGCATGCATAAGTGCAGCGTAGGCCAGTTATTCTGTAGTTAGTTAGTTATTATTCTGTAGTTAGTTATTCTGTAGTTATTCTGTAACAACAATAGACTAAACTTAACGTTACACACCCATAAGTGTAGTGTAGTCAGTGATTCTTTAGGTAGAGCTAACCAACACAGGCTGCCCTTAAGGTTGCACATTCATATGTGTGGTGCAACGCTGATAGTGAGGCACCCATAATTCTTGTGTGATCCAGTGATTGTGTAAGTAGACATAACAGTCATAGGATGCACTTGAGGCTGGACACCAATAAGTGTAGTGTAACCCAGTGATTCTGTACGTAGGGCTTCCAAACATAGGCATCGATTAATCTTGGACACCCATACCTGTAGTGTAGTTCAGTGACTCTGAAGGTGGCGCACCCCTTAGTGTAGTGTAACCCAGTCATTCTGTAGGTAGAACATACAAACATTGGCTGCACTTAAGGTTGGTCACCCATTTGTGTGGTGTAAGGAAGTGATTCTTAAACTAGAGGTAACCAACATAGTCTGCAGTAAAGGTGGCGTACTCATAAGTGTAGTGTATCTCAGTCATTCTGTAAGGAGATCTTACAATCAGACGCTGCACTTAAGGCTGGACACCAATAAGTGTAGTCTATTTCAGTGATACTGAAGGTACAGCTACTAGGCAGAAGCTTCAATTAAGGTAGGACAACAACAAGTGAAATGAAACCCAGTGATTCTGAAAGTAGAGGTTACAAACATAGGCTCTACTTAAAGTGGCGCACCCATAACTGTAGTGTAACCAGTCATTCTCTAGGTAGAGGAAACCAACCTAGGGTGCAATTAAGGTGGCGCATGCATAAGTGTAGTGTAAACCAGTTATTCTGTAGGTGGAGCTAACCAACAAAGCGTGCCCTTACGGGTGGACACCTATATGTGTAGTGTAACCCAGTGATACTCAAAATAGAGGTAAGCAACATAGGCTGCACTTAACGTGGCCTTACCATAAGTCTGGTGTAACTTAGTGATTCTGTAGGTACACCAATACAGTCGGACACCAATAAGTGTAGTGTTTTCTTGTCATTCTGAAGGTACAGCTAAAAAGCAGAAGCTTCAATTAAGGTTGGACACCCATAAGTGTAGTGTAGTTCAGTGATTCTGAAGATAGAGGTAACCAATATAGACTCTACTTAAGGTGGCGCACCCATAACTAGAGTGTAACCAGTGATTCTCTAGGTAGAGGTAACCAACATAACGTGCACTTAAGCTGGCGCATGCATAAGTGCAGCGTAGGCCAGTTATTCTGTAGTTAGTTAGTTATTATTCTGTAGTTAGTTATTCTGTAGTTATTCTGTAACAACAATAGACTAAACTTAACGTTACACACCAATAAGTGTAGTGTACTCAGTGATTCTTTGGGTAGAGCTAACCAACACAGGCTGCCCTTAAGATTGCACACCCATATGTGTGGTGTAACGCTGATGGTGAGGTACCCATAATTCTAGTGTGATCCAGTGATTGTGTAAGTAGACATAACAGTCATAGGCTGCACTTGAGGCTGGACACCAATAAGTGTAGTGTAACCCAGTGATTCTGTAGGTAGGGCTTCCAAACAAAGGCATCGATTAATGTGGGACACCTATACGTGTGGTGTAGTTCAGTGATTCTGAAGGTAGCACACCCATAAGTGTAGTGTAACCCAGTCATTCTGTAGGTAAAACATACAAACAAAGGCTGCACTTAAGGTTGGTCACCCATTTGTGTGGTGTAAGCAAGTGATTCTTAAACTAGAGGTAACCAACATAGTCTGCACTAAAGGTGGCGTACCCATAAGTGTAGTGTATCTCAGTGATTCTGTAAGCAGACCTTACAATCATAGGCTGCACTTAAGGCTGGACACCAATAAGTGTAGTCTATTTCAGTGATTCAGAAGGTACAGCTAACAAGCAAAAGCTTCAATTAAGGTAGGACACCAACAAGTAAAATGAAACTCAGTGATTTTCAAGGTAGAGGTTACAAACATAGGCTCCACTTAAGGTGGCGCACCCATAACTAGAGTGTAACCAGTGATTCTCTAGGTAGAGGTAACCAACATAGCGTGCACTTAAGGTGGCGCATGCATAAGTGTAGCATAAGCCAGTTATTCTATAGGTGATGCTAACAACAATAGACTAAACTTAACGTTACACACCAATAAGTGTAGTGTACTCAGTGATTCCTTGGGTAGAGCTAACCAACACAGGCTGCCCTTAAGGTTGCACACCCATATGTGTGGTGTAACGCTGATGGTGAGGCACCCATAATTATTGTGTGATCCAGTGATTGTGTAAGTAGACATAACAGTCATAGGATGCACTTGAGGCTGGACACCAATAAGTGTAGTGTACCCAGCGATTCTGTAGGTAGGGCCCCCAAACAAAGGCATCAATTAATCTTGGACACCCATACGTGTAGTGTAGTTCAGTGATTCTGAAGGTGGCGCACCCATAAGTGTAGTGTAATCCAGTCATTCTGTAGGTAGAACATACAAACATAGGCTGCACTTAAGGTTGGTCATACATTTCTGTGGTTTAAGCAAGTAATTCTTAAACTAGAGGTAACCAACATAGTCTGCACTAAAGGTTGCGTACCCATAAGTGTAGTGTATCTCAGTCATTCTGTTAGGAGACCTTACAATCATACGCTGCACTTCAGGCTGGACACCAATAAGTGTAGTCTATTTCATTGATTCTAAAGGTAGAGCTAATAAGCAGAAGCTTCAATTAAGGTAGGACACCAATAAGACAAATGAAACCCAGTGATTCTGAAGGTAGAGATTAGAAACATAGGCCCTACTTATGCTGGCGCACCCATAACTGTAGTGTAACCAGTCATTTTCTAGGTAGAGGTAACCAACATAGGGTGCACTTAAGGTGGCGCATGCATAAGTGTAGTGTAAGCCAGTTATTCTGTAGGTGGAGCTAACCAACAAAGCGTGCCCTTAGGGCTGGACACCTATATGTGTGGTGTAACCCAGTGATTCTCAAAATAGAGGTAAGCAACATTGGCTGCACTTAACGTGGCCTTACAATAAGTCTGGTGTAACTTACTGATTCTGTAGGTACACCAATACAGTCGGACACCAATAAGTGTAGTGTATCCTTGTCATTCTGAAGGTACAGCTAAAAAGCAGAAGCTTCAATTAAGGTTGGACACCCATAAGTGTAGTGTAGTTCAGTGATTCTGACGATAGAGGTAACCAATATAGACTCTACTTAAGGTGGCGCACACATAACTAGAGTGTAACCAGTGATTCTCTAGGTAGAGCTAACCAACATAGGGTGCACTTAAGGTGCCGCATGCATAAGTTTAGGGTAAACCAGTTATTCTCTAGGTGGAGCTAACCAACAAAGCGTGCCTTCATGGCTGGACACCCATATGTGTGGTGTAACCCGGTGATTCTCAAAATAGAGGTAACCAACATAGGCTGCACTTAACGTGGCCCTCCCATAAGTCTGGTGTAACTTAGTGATTCAGTAGGTAGAGCCGGACACCAATAAGTGTAGTGTCTTCCAGTCATTCTGAAGGTACAGCTAAAAAGCATTAGCTTCAATTAAGGATGGACACCCATAAGTGTAGTGTAGTTCAGTGATTCTGAAGATAGAGGTAACCAATATAGACTCTACTTAAGGTGGCGCACCCATAACTAGAGTGCAACCAGTGATTCTCTAGGTAGAGGTAACCAACATAACGTGCACTTAAGTTGGCGCATGCATAAGTGCAGCGTAGGGCAGTTATTCTGTAGTTAGTTAGTTATTATTCTGTAGTTAGTTAGTTATTCTGTAGTTATTCTGTAACAACAATAAACTTAACTTAACGTTACACACCAGTAAGTATAGTGTACTCAGTGATTCTTTGGGTAGAGCTAAGCAACACAGGCTGCCCTTAAGGTTGCACACCCATATGTGTGGTGTAACGCTGATGGTGAGGCACCCATAATTCTAGTGTGATCCAGTGATTGTGTAAGTAGACATAACAGTCACAGGCTGAACTTGAGACCGGACACCAATTAGTGTAGTGTAACGCAGTGATTCTGTAGGTAGGGCTTCCAAACATAGGCATCGATTAATGTTGGACACCCATACGTGTAGTGTAGTTCAGTCACTCTGAAGGTAGCGCACCCATAAGTGTAGTGTAACCCAGTCATTCTGTAGGTAGAACATACAAACATAGGCTACACTTAAGGTTGGTCACCCATTTGTGCGATGTAAACAAGGGATTCTTAAACTAGAGGTAACCAACATAGTCTGCACTAAAGGTGGCGTACCCATAAGTGTAGTGTAACCCAGTGATTCTGTAGGTAGAACATACAAACATAGGCTGCACTTAAGGTTGGTCACCCATTTGTGTGGTGTAAGCAAGTGATTCATAAACTAGAGGTAACCAACATAGTCTGCAGTAAACGTCGCGTACCCAAAAGTGTAGTGTATCTCAGTGATTCTGTAAGGAGACCTTACAATCATACGCTGCACTTAAGGCTGGACACCAATAAGTGTAGTCTATTTCAGTGATTCAGAAGGTACAGCTAGTAAGCAGAAGCTTCAATTAAGGTAGGACACCAACAAGTAAAATAAAACCCAGTGATTCTGACGGTAGAGGTTACAAACATAGGCTCTACTTAAGGTGGCGCACATATAACTAGAGTGTAACCAGTGATTCTCTAGGTAGAGGTAACCAACATAGCGTGCACTTAAGGTGGCGCATGCATAAGTGTAGCGTAAGCCAGTTATTCTGTAGGTGATGGTAACAACAATAGACTAAACTTAACGTTACACACCAATAAGTGTAGTGTCCTCAGTGATTCTTTGGGTAGAGCTAACCATTACAGGCTGCCCTCAAGGTTGCACAGCCATATGTGTGGTGTAGCGCTGATGGTGAGGCACCCATAGTTCTAGTGTGATCCAGTGATTGTGTAAGTAGACATAACAGTCATAGGCTGCACTTGAGACTGGACACCAATAAGTGTAGTGTAACCCAGTGATTCTGTAGGTAGGGCTCCCAAACAAAGGCATCGATTAATGTTGGACACCCATACGTGTAGTCTAGTTCAGTGATTCTGAAGGTAGAGGTAACCAATATACACTCTACTTAAGGTGGCGCACCCATAACTAGAGTGTAACCAGTGATTCTCTAGGTAGAGGTAACCAACACAGCGTGCACTTAAGGTGGCGTATGCATAAGTGTAGCGTAAGCCAGTTATTCTGTAGGTGAAGCTAACAACAATAGACTAAACTTATCATTACACACCAATAAGTGTAGTGTACTCAGTGATTCTTTTGGTAGATCTAACCAACACAGGCTGCCTTTAAGGTTGCACATTCATATGTGTGGTGTAACGCTGATGGTGAGGCACCCATAATTCTAGTGTGATCCAGTGATTGTGTAGGTAGGGCTCCCAAACAAAGCCATCAATTAATCTTGGACACCCATAGGTGTAGTGTAGTTCAGTGATTCTGAAGGTGGCCAACCCATAAGTGTAGTGTAACCCAGTCATTCTGTAGGTAGAACATACAAACATAGGCTGTACTTAAGGTTGGTCACCCATTTGTGTGGTGTAAGCAAGTAATTCTTAAACTAGAGGTAACCAACATAGTCTGCATTAAAGGTGGCGTACCCATAAGTGTAGTGTATTTCAGTCATTCTGTAAGGAGACCTTACAATCATACGCTGCACTTAAGGCTGGACACCAATAAGTGTAGTCTATTTCAGTGATTCTGAATGAACAGCTAATAAGCAGAAGCTTCAATTGAGGTAGGACAACAACAAGTGAAATGAAACCCAGTGATTCTTAAGGTAGAGGTTACAAACATAGGCTCTACTTAAGATGGCGCACCCATAACTGTAGTGTAACCGGTCATTTTCTAGGTAGAGGTAACCAACATAGGGTGCACTTAAGGTGGCGCATGCATAAGTGTAGTGTAAACCAGTTATTCTGTAGGTGGAGCTAACCAGCAAAGCGTGCCCTTACGGCTGGACACCCATATGTGTGGTGTTACCTAGTGATTCTCAAAATAGAGCTAAGCAACATAGGCTCATTTTAACTTGGCCTTCCCATAAGTGTGGTGTAACTTAGTGATACTGTAGATAGAGCGGGACACCAATAAGTGTAGTGTCTTCCAGTGATTCTGAAGATACAGCTAAAAAGCATTAGCTTCAATTAAGGTTGGACACCCATAAGTGTAGTGTAGTTCAGTGATTCTGAAGATAGAGGTAACCAATATAGACTCTACTTAAGGTGGCGCACCCGTAACTAGAGTGTAACCAGTGATTCTCTAGGTAGAGGTAACCAACATAACGTCCAGTTAAGCTGGCGCATGCATAAGTGTAGCGTAGACCAGTTATTCTGTAGCTGAAGCTAACAACAATAGACTAAACTTAACGTTACACACCAATAAGTGTAGTGTACTCAGTGATTCTTTAGGTAGAGCTAACCAACACAGGCTGCCCTTAAGGTTGCACACCCATATGTGTGGTGTAACGCTGATGGTGAGGCACCCATAATTCTAGTGTGATCCAGTGATTGTGTAAGTAGACATAACAGTCATAGGCTGCACTTGAGGCTGGACACCAATCAGTGTAGTGTAACCCAGTTATTCTGTAGGTAGGGCTTCCAAACATAGGCATCGATTAATGTTGGACACCCATACTTGTAGTGTAGTTCAGTGACTCTGAAGGTAGCGCACCCATAAGTGTAGTGTAACCCAGTCATTCTGTAGGTAGAACATACAAACATAGGCTACACTTAAGGTTGGTCACCCATTTGTGCGATGTAAACAAGGGATTCTTAAACTAGAGGTAACCAACATAGTCTGCACTAAAGGTGGCGTACCCATAAGTGTAGTGTAACCCAGTGATTCTGTAGGTAGGGATCTTACACATAGGCATCGATTATTGCTGGACACCCATACGTGTATTGTAGTTCATTGATTCTGAATTTGGCGAACCCATAAGTGTAGAGTAACCCAGTCATTCTGTAGGTAGAACATACAAACATAGGCTGCACTTAAGGTTGGTCACCCATTTGTGTGGTGTAAACAAGGGATTCTTAAACTAGAGGTAACCAACATAGTCTGCACTAAAGGTGGCGTACCCATAAGTGTAGTGTATCTCAGTGATTCTGTAAGCAGACCTTACAATCATAGGCTGCACTTAAGGCTGGACACCAATAAGGGTAGTCTATTTCAGTGATTCAGAAGGTACAGCTAATAATTAGAAGCTTCAATTAAGGTAGGACACCAACAAGTAAAATGAAACCCAGTGATTTTCAAGGTAGTGGTTACAAACATAGGCTCTACTTAAGGTGGCGCACCCATAACTAAAGTGTAACCAGTGATTCTCTAGGTAGAGGTAACCAACATAGCGTGCACTTAAGGTGGGGCATGCATAAGTGTAGCATAAGCCAGTTTTTCTATAGGTGATGCTAACAACAATAGACTAAACTTAACGTTACAGACCAATAAGTGTAGTATACTCAGTGATTCCTTGGGTAGAGCTAACCAACAAAGGCTGCCCTTAAGGTTGCACACCCATATGTGTGGTGTAACGCTGATGGTGAGGCACCCATAATTCTTGTGTGATCCAGTGATTGCGTAAGTAGACATAACAGTCATAGAATGCACTTGATGCTGGACACCAATAAGTGTAGTGTAACCCAGCGATTCTGTAGGTAGGGCTCCCAAACAGAGGCATCAATTAATCTTGGACACCCATACGTGTAGTGTAGATCAGTGATTCTAAAGGTGGCCCACCCATAAGTGTAGTGTAACCCAGTCATTCTGTCGGTAGAACATACAAACATAGGCTGCACTTAAGGTTGGTCACACATTTGTGTGGTGTAAGCAACTAATTCTTAAACTAGAGGTAACCAACATAGTCTGCACTAAAGGTGGCGTACCCATAAGTGTAGTGTATCTCAGTTATTCTGTTAGGAGACCTTACAATCATACGCTGCACTTAAGGCTCAACACCAATAAGTGTAGTCTATTTCATTGATTCTAAAGGTACAGCTAATAAGCAGAAGCTTTAATTAAGGTAGGACACCAATAAGTGAAATGAAACCCAGTGATTCTGAAGGTAGAGGTTACAAACATAGGCCCTACTTAAGGTAACGCACCCATAACTGTAGCGTAAAAAGTCATTTTCTAGGTAGAGGTAACCAACATATCGTGCACTGAAGGTGGCGCATGCATAAGTGTAGCGTAAGCCAGTTATTCTGTAGGTGAAGCTAACAACAATAGACTAAACTTAACGTTACACACCAATAAGTGTAGTGTCCTCAGTGATTCTTTGGGTAGAGCTAACCAACAAAAGCTGCCCTTAAGGTTGCACACCCATATGTGTGGTGTAACGCTGATGGTGAGGCACCCATAATTCTAGTGTGATCCAGTGATTGTGTAAGTAGACTTAACAGTCATAGGCTGCACTTGAGGCTGGACACGAATAAGTGTAGTGTAACCCAGTGATTCTGTAGGTAGGGCTTCCAAACATAGGCATCGATTAATCTTGGACACCCATACGTGTAGTGTAGTTCAGAGACTCTGAAGGTGGCGCGCCCATTAGTGTAGTGTAACCCAGTCATTCTATAGGTAGAACATACAAACATTGGCTGCACTTAAGGTTGGTCACCCATTTGTGTGGTGTAAGAAAGTAATTATTAAACTAGAGGTAACCAACATAGTCTGCACTAAAGGTGGCGTACCCATAAGTGTAGTGTATCTCAGTCATTCTGAAAGGAGACGTTACAATCATACGCTGCACTTAAGGCTGGACACCAATAAGTGTAGTCTATTTTAGTGATTCCCAAGGTACAGCTACTAAGCAGAAGCTTCAATTAAGGTGGGACAACAACAAGTGAAATGAAACCCAGTGATTCTGAAGGTAGAGGTTACAAACATAGGCTCTACTTAAAGTGGCGCACCCATAACTGTAGTGTAACCAGTCATTTTATGGGTAGAGGTAACCAACATAGGGTGCACTTAAGGTGGCGCATGCATAAGAGTAGTGTAAACCAGTTATTCTGTAGGTGGAGCTAACCAACAAAGCGTGCCCTTAGGGCTGGACACCTATATGTGTGGTGTAACCCAGTGATTTTCAAAATAGAGGTAAGCAACATAGGCTGCACTTAACGTGGCCTTACCATAAGTCTGGTGTAACTTAGTGATTCAGTAGGTACACCAATACAGCCGGACACCAATAAGTGTAGTGTATTCTTGTCATTCTGAAGGTACAGCTAAAAAGCAGAAGCTTCAATTAAGGTTGGACACCCATAAGTGTAGTGTAGTTCAGTGATTCTGAAGATAGAGGTAACCAATATAGACTCTACTTAAGGTGGCGCACCCATAATAAGAGTGTAACCAGTGATTCTCTAGGTAGAGGTAACCAACATAACGTGCACTTAAGGTGGCGCATGCATAAGTGTAGCGTAAGCCAGTTATTCTGTAGGTGAAGCTAACAACAATAGACTAAACTTAACGTTACACACCCATAAGTGTAGTGTACTCAGTGATTCTTTGGGTAGAGCTAACCAACACAGGCTGCCCTGCCATATGGCACACCCATATGTGTGGTGCAACGCTGATGGTGAGGCACCCATAATTCTTGTGTGATCCAGTGATTGTGTAAGTAGACATAACAGTCATAGGATGCACTTGAAGCTGGACACGAATAAGTGTAGTGTAACCCAGTGATTCTGTAGGTAGGGCTCCCAAACAAAGGCATCGAGTAATGTTGGACACCCATACGTGCAGTGTAGTTCAGTGATTCTGAAGGTGGCGCACCCATAAGTGTAGTGTAACCCAGTCATTCTGTAGGTAGAACATACAAAAATAGGCTGCACTTAAGGTTGGTCACACATTTGTGTGGTGTAAGCAAGTAATTCTTAAACTAGAGGTAACCAACATAGTCTGCACTAAAGGTGGCGTACCCATAAGTGTAGTGTATCTCCGTCATTCTGTTAGGAGACCTTACAATCATACGCTGCACTTAAGGCTGGACACCAATAAGTGTAGTCTATTTCATTGATTCTGAAGGTACAGCTAATAAGCAGAAGCTTCAATTAAGGTAGGACACCAATAAGTGAAATGAAACCCAGCAATTCTGAAGGTAGAGGTTACAAACATAGGCCCTACTTAAGGTGGCGCACCCATAACAGTAGTGTAATTAGTCATTTTCTAGGTAGAGGTAACCAACATAGGGTCCACTTAAGGTGCCGCATGCATAAGTGTAGGGTAAACCAGTTATTCTCTAGGTGGAGCTAACCAACAAAGCGTGCCCTTACGGCTGGGCACCCATATGTGTGGTGTAACCCAGTGATTCTCAAAATAGAGGTAAGCAACATAGGGTGCACTTAACGTGGCCCTCCCATAAGTCTGGTGTACCTTAGTGATTCAGTAGGTACAGCCGGACACCATTAAGTGTAGTGTCTTCCAGTCATTCTGAAGATACAGCTAAAACGCAGAAGCTTCAATTAAGGTTGGACACCCATACGTGTAGTGTAGTTCAGTGATTCTGAAGGTAGAGGTAACCAATATAGACTCTACTTAAGGTGGCGCACCCATAACTAGAGTGTAACCAGTGATTCTCTAGGTAGAGGTAACCAACATAGCGTGCACTTAAGGTGGCGCATGCATAGGTGTTGCGTAAGCTAGTTATTCTGTAGCTGAAGCTAACAACAATAGACTAAACTTAACGTTACACACCAATAAGTGTAGTGTACTCAGTGATTCTTTAGGTAGAGCTAACCAACACAGGCTGCCCTTAAGGTTGCACACCCATATGTGTGGTGTAACGCTGATGGTGAGGCACCCATAATTCTAGTGTGATCCAGTGATTGTGTAAGTAGAAAGAACAGTCATAGGCTGCACTTGAGGCTGGACACCAATAAGTGTAGTCTATTTCAGTGATTCAGAAGGTACAGCTAATAAGCAGAAGCTTCAATTAAGGTAGGACGCCAACAAGTAAAATGAAACCCAGTGATTTTCAAGGTAGAGGTTACAAACATATGCTCTACTTAAGGTGGCGCACCCATAACTAGAGTTTAACCAGTGATTCTCTAGGTAGAGGTAACTAACATAGCGTGCACTTAAGGCGGCGCATGCATAAGTGTAGCATAAGCCAGTTATTCTATAGCTGATGCTAACAACAATAGACTAAACTTAACGTTACAGACCAATAAGTGTAGTGTACTCAGTGATTCCTTGGGTAGAGCTAACCAACACAGGCTGCCCTTAAGGTTGCACACCCATATGTGTGGTGTAACGCTGATGGTGAGGCACCCATAATTTTTGTGTGATCCAGTGATTGTGTAAGTAGACATAACAGTCATAGGATGCACTCGAGGCTGGACACCAATAAGTGTAGTGTAACCCAGCGATTCTGTAGGTAGGGATCCCAAACGAAGCCATCAATTAATCTTGGACACCCATACGTGTAGTGTAGTTCAGTGATTCTGAAGGTGGCGCACCCATAAGTGTAGTGTAACCCAGTCATTCTGTAGGTAGAACATACAAACATTGGCTGCACTTAAGGTTGGTCACCCATTTGTGTGGTGTAAACAAGTAATTCTTAAACTAGAGGTAGCCAACATAGTCTGCACTAAAGGTGGCGTACCCATAAGTGTAGTGTATCTCAGTCATTCTGTAAGGAGACCTTACAATCATACGCTGCATTTAAGGCTGGACACCAATAAGTGTAGTCTATTTCAGTGATTCAGAAGGTACAGCTAATAAGCAGAAGCTTCAATTAAGGTAGGACGCCAACAAGTAAAATGAAACCCAGTGATTTTCAAGGTAGAGGTTACAAACATATGCTCTACTTAAGGTGGCGCACCCATAACTAGAGTGTAACCAGTGATTCTCTAGGTAGAGGTAACCAATATAACGTGCACTTAAGGTGGCGCATGCATAAGTGTAGCGTTAGCCAGTTATTCTGTAGGTGAAGCTAACAACAATAGATTAAACTTAACGTTACACAACCATAAGTGTAGTGTAGTCAGTGATTCTTTAGGTAGAGCTAACCAACACAGGCTGCCCTTAAGGTTGCACACCCATATGTGTGGTGTAACGGTGTTGGTGAGGCACCCATAATTCTTGTGTGATCCAGTGATTGTGTAACTAGACATAACAGTCATAGGATGCACTTGAGGCTAGACAACAATAAGTGTAGTGTAACCCAGTGATTCTGTAGGTAGGGCTCCCAAACAAAGGCATCGATTAATGTTGGACACCCATACGTGACGTGTAGTTCAGTGATTCTGAAGGTGGCGAACCCATAAGTGTAGTGTAACCCAGTCATTCTGTAGGTAGAACATACAAACATAGGCTGCACTTAAGGTTGGTCACACATTTGTGTGGTGTAAGCAAGTAATTCTTAAACTAGAGGTAACCAACATAGTCTGCACTAAACGTGGCCTACCCATAAGTGTAGTGTATCTCAGTCATTTTGTTAGGAGACCTTACAATCATACGCTGCACTTAAGGCTGGACACCAATAAGTGTAGTCTATTTCATTGATTCTCAAGGTACAGCTAATAAGCAGAAGCTTCAATTAAGGTAGGACACCAATAAGTGAAATGAAACCCAGTGATTCTAAAGGTAGAGGTTACAAACATAGGCCCTACTTAAGGTGGCGCACCCATAACTGTAGTGTAATTAGTCATTTTCTAGGTAGAGGTAACCAACATAGGGTGCACTTAAGGTGCCGCATGCATAAGTGTAGGGTAAACCAGTTATTCTCTAGGTGGAGCTAACCAACTAATCGTGCCCTTACGGCTGGACACCCATATGTGTGGTGTAACCCAGTGATTCTCAAAATAGAGGTAAGCAACATAGGCTGCACTTAACGTGGCCCTCCCATAAGTCTGGGGTAACTTAGTGATTCAGTAGGGTAGAGCCGGACACCAATAAGAGTAGTGTCTTCCAGTCATTCTAAAGGTACAGCTAAAAAGCATTAGCTTTAATTAAGGTTGGACACCCATAAGTGTAGTGTACTTCAGTGATTCTGAAGGTAGAGGTAACCAAAATAGACTCTACTTAAGGTGGCGCACCCATAACTAGAGTGTAACCAGTGATTCTCTAGGTAGAGGTAACCAACATAACGTGCACTTAAGCTGGCGCATGCATAAGTGTAGCGTAAGTCAGTTATTCTATAGGTCAAGCTAACAACAATAGACTAAACTTAACGTTACACACCAATAAGTGTAGTGTACTCAGTGATTCTTTGGGTAGAGGTAACCAACACAGGCTGCCCTCAAGGTTGCACACCCATATGTGTGGTGTAACGCTGATGGTGAGGCACCCATAGTTCTAGTGTGATCCAGTGATTGTGTAAGTAGACATAACAGTCATAGGCTAAACTTGAGACTGGACACCAATAAGTGTAGTGTAACCCAGTGATTCTGTAGGTAGGGCTCCCAAACATTGGCATCGATTAATGTTGGACACCCATACGTGTAGTGTAGTTCAGTGATTCTGAAGGTAGAGGTAACAAATATAGACTCTACTTAAGGTGGCGCACCCATAACTAGAGTGTAACCAGTGATTCTCTAGGTAGAGGTAACCAACATAGCGTGCACTTAAGGTGACGTATGCATAAGTGTAGCGTAAGCCAGTTATTCTGTAGGTGAAGCTAACAACAATAGACTAAACTTAACGTTACACACCAATAAATGTAGTGTACTCAATGATTCTTTTGGTAGATCTAACCAACACAGGCTGCCCTTAAGGTTGCACATTCATATGTGTGGTGTAACGCTGATGGTGAGGCACCCATAATTCTAGTGTGATCCAGTAATTGTGTAAGTAGACATAACAGTCATAGGCTGCACTTGAGGCTGGACACCAATAAGCGTAGTGTAACCCAGCGATTCTGTAGGTAGGGCTCCCAAACAAAGGCATCAATTAATCTTGGACACCCATACGTGTAGTGTAGTTCAGTGATTCTGAAGGTGAGGTGGCGCACCCATAAGTGTAGTGTAACCCAGTCATTCTGTAGGTAGAACATACAAACATAGGCTGCACTTAAGGTTGGTCACACATTTGTGTGGTGTAAGCAAGTAATTATTAAACTAGAGGTAACCGACGTAGTCTGCACTAAACCTGGCCTACCCATAAGTGTAGTGTATCTCTGTCATTCTGTTAGGAGACCTTACAATCATACGCTGCACTTAAGGCTGCACACCAATAAGTGTAGTCTATTTCATTGATTCTAAAGGTACAGCTACTAAGCAGAAGCTTCAATTAAGGTAGGACAACAACAAGTGAAATGAAACCCAGTTATTCTGAAGGTAGAGGTAACAAACATAGACTCTACTTAAGGTGGCGCACCCATAACTGTAGTGTAACCAGTCATTTTCTAGGTAGAGGTAACCAACATAGAATGCATTTAAGGTGGCGCATGCATAAGTGTAGTGTAAACCAGTTATTCTGTAGGTGGAGCTAACCAACAAAGCGTGCCCTTACGGCTGCACACCCATATGTGTGGTGTTACCTACAGATTCTTAAAATAGAGGTAAGCAACATAGGCTGATTTTAACTTGGCCTTCCCATAAGTGTGGTGTAACTTAGTGATACTGTAGGTAGAGCGGGACACCAATAAGTGTAGTCTATTTCAGTAATTCTGAAGGTACAGCTACTAAGCAGAAGCTACAATTAAGGTACGACACCAACAAGTAGAATAAAACCCAGTTATTCTGAAGGTAGAGGTTACAAACATAGGCCCTATTTAAGGTGGCGCACCCATAACTGTAGTGTAACCAGTCATTTTCTAGGTAGAGTTAACCAACATAGCGTGCACTGAAGGTGGCGCATGCATAAGCGTAGCGTAAGCCAGTTATTCTGTAGGTGAAGCTAACAACAATAGACTAAACTTAACGTTACACACCAATAAGTGTAGTGTACTCAGTGATTCTTTGGGTAGAGCTAACCAACACAGGCTGCCCTTAAGTTTCCACACCGATATGGGTGGTGTAACGCTGATGGTGAGGCACCCATAATTCTAGTGTGATCCAGTGATTGTGTAAGTAGACATAACAGTCATAGGCTGCACTTGAGACTGGAAACCAATAAGTGTAGTGTAACCCAGTGATTCTGTAGGTAGGGCTCCCAAACATAGGCATCGATTAATGTTGGACACCCATACGTGTAGTGTACTTCACCAATAAATGTAGTGTAACCCAGTCATTCTGTAGGTAGAACATACAAACATAGGCTGCACTTAAGGTTGGTCACCCATTTGTGTGGTGTAAGGAAGTGATTCTTAAACTAGAGGTAACCAACATAGTCTGCAGTAAAGGTGGCGTACCCATAAGTGTAGTGTATTTCAGTCATTCTGTAAGGACACCTTACAATCATACGCTGCACTTAGGGCTGGACACCCATACGTGTAGTGTACTTCAGTGATTCTGAAGGTAACGCACCAACAAATGTAGCGTAACCCAGTCATTCTGTAGGTTGAACATACAAACATAGGCTGCACTTAAGGTTGGTCACGAATTTGTGTGGTGTAAGCAAGTGATTCTTACACTAGAGGTAACCAACATAGTCTGTGAAGTGTAGTCTATTTCAGTGATTCTAAAGGTAAAGCTAATAAGCAGAAGCTTCAATTAAGGTAGGAAAACAACAACTGAAATAAAACCCAGTGATTCTGAAGCTAGAGATTACAAACCCAGGCTCTACTTAAGGTGGCGCACCCATAACTGTAGTGTAACCAGTCATTTTCTCGGTAGAGGTAACCAACATAGGGTGCACTTAAGGTGGTGCATGCATAAGTGTAGTGTAAACCAGTTATTATGTAGGTGGAGCTAACCAACAAAGCGTTCCCTTACGACTGGACACTCATATGTGTGGTGTAACCTAGTGATTCTAAAAATAGAGGTAAGCAACATAGGCTGCACTTAACGTGGCCTTCTTATATGTGTGGTGTAACTTAGTGATTCTGCAGGTAGAGCCGGACACCAATAAGTGTAGTGGATTCTAGTCATTCTGAAGGTACAGCTAACAAGCAGAAGCTTCAATTAAGGTTGGACACCCATAAGTGTAGTGTAGTTCAGTGATTCTGAAGGTAGAGGTATCCAATATAGACTCTAATTAAGGTGGCGCACCCATAACTAGAGTGTAACCAGTGATTCTCTAGGGAGAGGTAACCAACATAGCGTGCACTTAAGGTGGCGCATGCATAAGTGTAGCGTAAGCCAGTTATTCTGTAGGTGAAGCTAACAACAATAGACTAAACTTAACGTTACACACCCATAAGTGTAGTGTAGTCAGTGATTCTTTGGGTAGAGCTAACCAACACAGGCTGCCCATAAGGTTGCACACCCATATGTGTGGTGTAACGCTGTTGGTGAGGCACCCATAATTCTTGTGTGATCCAGTGATTGTGTAACTAGACATAACAGTCATAGGATGCACTTGAGGCTGGACACCAATAAGTGTAGTGTAACCCAGTGATTCTGTAGGTGGGGCTTCCAAACAAAGGCATCGATTAGTGTTGGACACCCATACGTGCAGTGTAGTTCAGTGATTCTGAAGGTGGCGCACCCATAAGTGTAGTGTAAACCAGTCATTCTGTAGGTAGAACATACAAACATAGGCTGCACTTAAGGTTGGTCACCCATTTGTGTGGTGTAAGCAAGTAATTCTTAAACTAGAAGTACCCAACATAGTCTGCACTAAAGGTGGCGTACCCATAAGTGTAGTGTATCTCAGTCATTCTGTTAGGAGACCTTACAATCATACGCTGCACTTAACGCTGGACACCAATAAGTGTAGTCTATTTCATTGATTCTGTAGGTACAGCTAATAAGCAGAACCTTCAATTAAGGTACGACACCAATAAGTGAAATGAAACCCAGTGATTCTGAAGGTAGAGGTTACAAACATAGGCCCTACTTAACGTGGCGCACCCATAACTGTAGTGTAACCAGTCATTTTCTAGGTAGAGGTAACCAACATAGGGTGCACTTAAGGTGCCGCATGCATAAGTGTAGGGTAAACCAGTTATTCTCTAGGTGGAGCTAACCAACAAAGCGTGCCCTTACGGCTGGACACCCATATGTGTGGTGTAACCCAGTGATTCTCAAAATAGAGGTAAGCAACATAGGCTGCACTTAACGAGGCAATCCCATAAGTCTGGTGTACCTTAGTGATTCAGTAGGTACAGCGGGACACCATTAAGTGTAGTGTCTTCCAGTCATTCTGAAGGTACAGCTAAAACGCAGAAGCTTCAATTAAGGTTGGACACCCATAAGTGTAGTGTAGTTCAGTGATTCTGAAGATAGAGGTAACCAATATAGACTCTACTTAAGGTGGCGCACCCATAACTAGAGTGTAACCAGATATTCTCTAGGTAGAGGTAACCAACATAGCGTACACTTAAGCTGGCGCATGCATAAGTGTAGCGTAAGCCAGTTATTCTGTAGGTGAAGCTAACAACAATAGACTAAACTTAACGTTACACACCAATAAGTGTAGTGTACTCAGTGATTCTTTGGGTAGAGCTAACCAACACAGGCTGCCCTTAAGGTTGCACACCCATATGTGTGGTGTAACGCTGATGGTGAGGCACCCATAATTCTAGTGTGATCCAGTGATCGTGTAAGTAGACATAACAGTCATAGGCTGCACTTGAGACTGGACACCAATAAGTGTAGTTTAACCCAGTGATTCTGTAGGTAGGGCTCCCAAACATAGGCATCGATTAATGTTGGACACCCATACGTGTAGTGTACTTCAGTGATTCTGAAGGTGGCGCACCAATAAATGTAGTGTAACCCAGTCATTCTGTAGGTAGAACATACAAACATAGGCTGCACTTAAGGTTGGTCACCCATTTGTGTGGTGTAAGCAAGGGATTCTTAAATTAGAGGTAACCAACATACTCTGCAGTAAAGGTGGCGTACCCATAAGTGTAGTGTATCTCAGCCATTCTGTAAGGAGACCTTACAATCATACGCTGCAGTTAGGGCTGGACACCAATAAGTGTAGTCTATTTCAGTGATTCTAAAGGTACAGCGAATAAGCAGAAGCTTCAATTAAGGTAGGACACCAATAAGTGAAATGAAACCCAGTGATTCTAAAGGTAGAGGTTACAAACATAGGCATAACTTAAGGTGGCGCACCCATAACTGTAGTGTAACCAGTCATTTTCTAGGTAGAGGTAACCAACATAGCTTACACTTAAGGTGGCGCATGCATAAGTGTAGCGTAAGCCAGTTATTCTATAGGTGAAGCTACCAACAAAAGACTAAACTTAACGTTACACACCAATAAGTGTAGTGTACTAAGTGATTCTTTTGGTAGAGCTAACCAAACAGGCTGCCCTTAAGGTTGCACACCCATATGTGTGGTGTAACGCTGATGGTGAGGCACCCATAATACTAGTGTGATCCAGTGATCGTGTAAGTAGACATAACAGTCATAGGCTGCACTTGACGCTGGACACCAATGGGTGTAGTGTAACCCAGTGATTCTGTACGTAGGGCTCCAACACATAGGCATCGATTAATGTTGGACACCCATACGTGTAGCGTACTTCAGTGATTCTGAAGGTGGTGCACCAATAAATGTAGTGTAACCCAGTCATTCTGTAGGTAGAACATACAAACATAGGCTGCACTTAAGGTTGGTCACCCATTTGTGTGGTGTAAGCAAGTGATTCTTAAACTAGAGGTAACCAACATAGTCTGCAGTAAAGGTGGCGTACCCATAAGTGTAGTTTATCTCAGTCATTCTGTAAGGAAACCTTACAATCATACGCTGCATTTAGGGCAGGACACCAATAAGTGTAGTCTCTTTCAGTGATTCTAAAGGTACAGCTAATAAGCAGAAGCTTCAATTAAGGTAGGAAAACAACAACTGAAATAAAACCAAGTGATTCTGAAGGTAGAGGTTACAAACACAGGCTCTACTTAAGGTGGCGCACCCATAACTGTAGTAAAACCAGTCATTTTCTAGGTAGAGGTAACCAACATAGGGTGCACTTAAGGTGGTGCATGCATAAGTGTAGTGTAAACCAGTTATTCTGTAGGTGGAGCTAACCAACAAAGCGTGCCCTTACGGCTGGACACCCATATGTGTGGTGTAACCCAGTGATTCTCAAAATAGAGGTAAGCAAAATAGGCTGCACTTAACGAGGCAATCCCATAAGTCTGGTGTACCTTAGTGATTCAGTAGGTACAGCGGGACACCATTAAGTGTAGTGTCTTCCAGTCATTCTGAAGGTACAGCTAAAACGCAGAAGCTTCAATTAAGGTTGGACACCCATAAGTGTAGTGTAGTTCAGTGATTCTGAAGGTAGAGGTAACCAATATAGACTCTACTTAAGGTGGCGCACCCATAACTAGAGTGTAACCAGTGATTCTCTAGATAGAGGTAACCAACATAGCGTGCACTTAAGGTGGCGCATGCATAAGTGTAGCGTAAGCCACTTATTCTGTAGGTGAAGCTAACAACAATAGACTAAACTTAACGTTACACACCAATAAGTGTAGTGTACTCAGTGATTCTTTGGGTAGAGCTAACCAGCAAAGGCTGCCCTTAAGGTTGCACACCCATATGTGTGGTGTAACGCTGATGGTGAGGCACCCATAATTCTAGTGTGATCCAGTGATTGTGTAAGTAGACTTAACAGTCATAGGCTGCACTTGAGGCTGGACACCAATAAGTGTAGTTTAACCCAGTTATTCTGTACGTAGGGCTTCCAAAGATAGGCATCGATTAATCTTGGACACCCATACCTGTAGTGTAGTTCAGTGACTCTGAAGGTGGCGCACCCCTTAGTGTAGTGTAACCCAGTCATTCTGTAGGTAGAACATACAAACATTGGCTGCACTTAAGGTTGGTCACCCATTTGTGTGGTGTAAGGAAGTGATTCTTAAACTAGAGGTAACCAACATAGTCTGCAGTAAAGGTGGCGTACCCATAAGTGTAGTGTATCTCAGTCATTCTGTAAGGAGACCTTACAATCAGACGCTGCACTTAAGGCTGGACACCAATAAGTGTAGTCTATTTCAGTGATACTGAACGTACAGCTACTAGGCAGAAGCTTCAATTAAGGTAGGACAACAACAAGTGAAATGAAACCCAGTGATTCTAAAGGTAGAGGTTACAAACATAGGCTCTACTTAAAGTGGCGCACCCATAACTGTAGTGTAACCAGTCATTTTCTAGGTAGAGGTAACCAACATAGGGTGCACTTAAGGTGGCGCATGCATAAGTGTAGTGTAAACCAGTTATTCTGTAGGTGGAGCTAACCAACAAAGCGTGCCCTTACGGGTGGACACCTATATGTGTAGTGTAACCCAGTGATTCTCAAAATAGAGGTAAGCAACATAGGCTGCACTTAACGTGGCCTTACCATAAGTCTGGTGTAACTTAGTGATTCAGTAGGTACACCAATACAGCCGGACACCAATAAGTGTAGTGTATTCTTGTCATTCTGAAGGTACAGCTAAAAAGGAGAAGCCTCAATTAAGGTTGGACACCCATAAGTGTAGTGTAGTTCAGTGATTCTGAAGATAGAGGTAACCAATATAGACTCTACTTAAGGTGGCGCACCCATAACAAGAGTGTAACCAGTGATTCTCTAGGTAGAGGTAACCAACATAACGTGCACTTAAGGTGGCGCATGCATAAGTGTAGCGTAAGCCAGTTATTCTGTAGGTGAAGCTAACAACAATAGACTAAACTTAACGTTACACACCCATAAGTGTAGTGTACTCAGTGATTCTTTGGGTAGAGCTAACCAACACAGGCTGCCCTGCCATATGGCACACCCATATGTGTGGTGTAACGCTGATGGTGAGGCACCCATAATTCTTGTGTGATCCAGTGATTGTGTAAGTAGACATAACAGTCATAGGATGCACTTGAGGCTGGACACGAATAAGTGTAGTGTAACCCAGTGATTCTGTAGGTAGGGCTCCCAAACAAAGGCATCGAGTAATGTTGGACACCCATACGTGCAGTGTAGTTCAGTGATTCTGAAGGTGGCGCACCCATAAGTGTAGTGTAACCCAGTCATTCTGTAGGTAGAACATACAAAAATAGGCTGCACTTAAGGTTGGTCACACATTTGTGTGGTGTAAGCAAGTAATTCTTAAACTAGAGGTAACCAACATAGTCTGCACTAGAGGTGGCGTACCCATAAGTGTAGTGTATCTCAGTCATTCTGTTAGGAGACCTTACAATCATACGCTGCACTTAAGGCTGGACACCAATAAGTGTAGTCTATTTCATTGATTCTGAAGGTACAGCTAATAAGCAGAAGCTTCAATTAAGGTAGGACACCAATAAGTGAAATGAAACCCAGTGATTCTGAAGGTAGAGGTTACAAACATAGGCCCTACTTAAGGTGGCGCACCCATAACAGTAGTGTAATTAGTCATTTTCTAGGTAGAGGTAACCAACATAGGGTCCACTTAAGGTGCCGCATGCATAAGTGTAGGGTAAACCAGTTATTCTCTAGGTGGAGCTAACCAACAAAGCGTGCCCTTAGGGCTGGACACCTATATGTGTGCTGTAACCCAGTGATTCTCAAAATAGAGGTAAGCAACATAGGCTGCACTTAACGAGGCAATCCCATAAGTCTGGTGTACCTTAGTGATTCAGTAGGTACAGCCGGACACCATTAAGTGTAGTGTCTTCCAGTCATTCTGAAGGTACAGCTAAAACGCAGAAGCTTCAATTAAGGTTGGACACCCATAAGTGTAGTGTAGTTCAGTGATTCTGAAGGTAGAGGTAACCAATATAGACTCTACTTAAGGTGGCGCACCCATAACTAGAGTGTAACCAGTGATTCTCTAGGTAGAGGTAACCAACATAGTGTGCACTTAAGGTGGCGCATGCATAAGTGTAGCGTAAGCCAGTTATTCTGTAGGTGAAGCTAACAACAATAGACTAAACTTAACGTTACACACCAATAAGTGTAGTGTACTCAGTGATTCTTTGGGTAGAGCTAACCAGCAAAGGCTGCCCTTAAGATTGCACACCCATATGTGTGGTGTAACGCTGATGGTGAGGCACCCATAATTCTAGTGTGATCCAGTGAATGTGTAAGTAGATTTAACAGTCATAGGCTGCACTTGAGGCTGGACACCAATAAGTGTAGTGTAACCCAGTGATTCTGTACGTAGGGCTTCCAAACATAGGCATCGATTAATCTTGGACACCCATACCTGTAGTGTAGTTCAGTGACTCTAAAGGTGGCGCACCCCTTAGTGTAGTGTAACCCAGTCATTCTGTAGGTAGAACATACAAACATAGGCTGCACTTAAGGTTGGTCACGGATTTGTGTGGTGTAAGCAAGTGATTCTTAAACTAGAGGTAACCAACATAGTCTGTGAAGTGTAGTCTATTTCAGTGATTCTAAAGGTACAGCTAATAAGCAGAAGCTTCAATTAAGGTAGGAAAACAACAACTGAAATAAAACCAAGTGATTCTGAAGGTAGAGGTTACAAACACAGGCTCTACTTAAGGTGGCGCACCCATAACTGTAGTGTAACCAGTCATTTTCTAGGTAGAGGTAACCAACATAGGGTGCACTTAAGGTGGTGCATGCATAAGTGTAGTGTAAACCAGTTATTCTGTAGGTGACGCTAACCAACAAAGCGTTCCCTTACGACTGGACACCCATATGTGTGGTGTAACCTAGTGATTCTCAAAATAGAGGTAAGCAACATAGGCTGCACTTAACGTGGCCTTCCTATATGTGTGGTGTAACTTAGTGATTCTGCAGGTAGAGCCGGACACCAAGAAGTGTAGTGGATTCTAGTCATTCTGAAGGTACAGCTAACAAGCAGAAGCTTCAATTAAGGTTGGACACCCATAAGTGTAGTGTAGTTCAGTGATTCTGAAGGTAGAGGTAACCAATATAGACTCTACTTAAGGTGGCGCACCCATAACTAGAGTGTAACCAGTGATTCTCTAGGGAGAGGTAACCAACATAGCGTGCACTTAAGGTGGCGTATGCATAAGTGTAGCGTAAGCCAGTTATTCTGTAGGTGAAGCTAACAACAATAGACTAAACTTAACGTTACACACCCATAAGTGTAGTGTAGTCAGTGATTCTTTAGGTAGAGCTAACCAACACAGGCTGCCCTTAAGGTTGCACATTCATATGTGTGGTGTAACGCTGATAGTGAGGCACCCATAATTCTTGTGTGATCCAGTGATTGTGTAAGTAGACATAACAGTCATAGGATGCACTTGAGGCTGGACACCAATAAGTGTAGTGTAACCCAGTGATTCTGTACGTAGGGCTTCCAAACATAGGCATCGATTAATCTTGGACACCCATACCTGTAGTGTAGTTCAGTGACTCTGAAGGTGGCGCACCCCTTAGTGTAGTGTAACCCAGTCATTCTGTAGGTAGAACATACAAACATTGGCTGCACTTAAGGTTGGTCACCCATTTGTGTGGTGTAAGGAAGTGATTCTTAAACTAGAGGTAACCAACATAGTCTGCAGTAAAGGTGGCGTACTCATAAGTGTAGTGTATCTCAGTCATTCTGTAAGGAGATCTTACAATCAGACGCTGCACTTAAGGCTGGACACCAATAAGTGTAGTCTATTTCAGTGATACTGAAGGTACAGCTACTAGGCAGAAGCTTCAATTAAGGTAGGACAACAACAAGTGAAATGAAACCCAGTGATTCTGAAAGTAGAGGTTACAAACATAGGCTCTACTTAAAGTGGCGCACCCATAACTGTAGTGTAACCAGTCATTCTCTAGGTAGAGGAAACCAACCTAGGGTGCAATTAAGGTGGCGCATGCATAAGTGTAGTGTAAACCAGTTATTCTGTAGGTGGAGCTAACCAACAAAGCGTGCCCTTACGGGTGGACACCTATATGTGTAGTGTAACCCAGTGATACTCAAAATAGAGGTAAGCAACATAGGCTGCACTTAACGTGGCCTTACCATAAGTCTGGTGTAACTTAGTGATTCTGTAGGTACACCAATACAGTCGGACACCAATAAGTGTAGTGTTTTCTTGTCATTCTGAAGGTACAGCTAAAAAGCAGAAGCTTCAATTAAGGTTGGACACCCATAAGTGTAGTGTAGTTCAGTGATTCTGAAGATAGAGGTAACCAATATAGACTCTACTTAAGGTGGCGCACCCATAACTAGAGTGTAACCAGTGATTCTCTAGGTAGAGGTAACCAACATAACGTGCACTTAAGCTGGCGCATGCATAAGTGCAGCGTAGGCCAGTTATTCTGTAGTTAGTTAGTTATTATTCTGTAGTTAGTTATTCTGTAGTTATTCTGTAACAACAATAGACTAAACTTAACGTTACACACCAATAAGTGTAGTGTACTCAGTGATTCTTTGGGTAGAGCTAACCAACACAGGCTGCCCTTAAGATTGCACACCCATATGTGTGGTGTAACGCTGATGGTGAGGTACCCATAATTCTAGTGTGATCCAGTGATTGTGTAAGTAGACATAACAGTCATAGGCTGCACTTGAGGCTGGACACCAATAAGTGTAGTGTAACCCAGTGATTCTGTAGGTAGGGCTTCCAAACAAAGGCATCGATTAATGTGGGACACCTATACGTGTGGTGTAGTTCAGTGATTCTGAAGGTAGCACACCCATAAGTGTAGTGTAACCCAGTCATTCTGTAGGTAGAACATACAAACAAAGGCTGCACTTAAGGTTGGTCACCCATTTGTGTGGTGTAAGCAAGTGATTCTTAAACTAGAGGTAACCAACATAGTCTGCACTAAAGGTGGCGTACCCATAAGTGTAGTGTATCTCAGTGATTCTGTAAGCAGACCTTACAATCATAGGCTGCACTTAAGGCTGGACACCAATAAGTGTAGTCTATTTCAGTGATTCAGAAGGTACAGCTAACAAGCAAAAGCTTCAATTAAGGTAGGACACCAACAAGTAAAATGAAACTCAGTGATTTTCAAGGTAGAGGTTACAAACATAGGCTCCACTTAAGGTGGCGCACCCATAACTAGAGTGTAACCAGTGATTCTCTAGGTAGAGGTAACCAACATAGCGTGCACTTAAGGTGGCGCATGCATAAGTGTAGCATAAGCCAGTTATTCTATAGGTGATGCTAACAACAATAGACTAAACTTAACGTTACACACCAATAAGTGTAGTGTACTCAGTGATTCCTTGGGTAGAGCTAACCAACACAGGCTGCCCTTAAGGTTGCACACCCATATGTGTGGTGTAACGCTGATGGTGAGGCACCCATAATTATTGTGTGATCCAGTGATTGTGTAAGTAGACATAACAGTCATAGGATGCACTTGAGGCTGGACACCAATAAGTGTAGTGTACCCAGCGATTCTGTAGGTAGGGCCCCCAAACAAAGGCATCAATTAATCTTGGACACCCATACGTGTAGTGTAGTTCAGTGATTCTGAAGGTGGCGCACCCATAAGTGTAGTGTAATCCAGTCATTCTGTAGGTAGAACATACAAACATAGGCTGCACTTAAGGTTGGTCATACATTTCTGTGGTTTAAGCAAGTAATTCTTAAACTAGAGGTAACCAACATAGTCTGCACTAAAGGTTGCGTACCCATAAGTGTAGTGTATCTCAGTCATTCTGTTAGGAGACCTTACAATCATACGCTGCACTTCAGGCTGGACACCAATAAGTGTAGTCTATTTCATTGATTCTAAAGGTAGAGCTAATAAGCAGAAGCTTCAATTAAGGTAGGACACCAATAAGAGAAATGAAACCCAGTGATTCTGAAGGTAGAGATTAGAAACATAGGCCCTACTTATGCTGGCGCACCCATAACTGTAGTGTAACCAGTCATTTTCTAGGTAGAGGTAACCAACATAGGGTGCACTTAAGGTGGCGCATGCATAAGTGTAGTGTAAGCCAGTTATTCTGTAGGTGGAGCTAACCAACAAAGCGTGCCCTTAGGGCTGGACACCTATATGTGTGGTGTAACCCAGTGATTCTCAAAATAGAGGTAAGCAACATTGGCTGCACTTAACGTGGCCTTACAATAAGTCTGGTGTAACTTACTGATTCTGTAGGTACACCAATACAGTCGGACACCAATAAGTGTAGTGTATCCTTGTCATTCTGAAGGTACAGCTAAAAAGCAGAAGCTTCAATTAAGGTTGGACACCCATAAGTGTAGTGTAGTTCAGTGATTCTGAAGGTAGAGGTTACAAACATAGGCTCTACTTAAAGTTTCGCATCCTAACTGTAGTGTAACCAGTCATTTTCTAGGTAGAGGTAACCAACATAGGGTGCACTTAAGCTGGCGCATGCATAAGTGTAGTGTAAACCAGTTATTCTGTAGGTGGAGCTAACCAACAAAGCGTGCCCTTACGACTGGACACCCATATGTGTGGTGTAACCTAGTGATTCTCAAAATAGAGGTAAGCAACATAGGCTGCACTTAACGTGGCCTTCCTATATGTGTGGTGTAACTTAGTGATTCTGCAGGTAGAACCGGACACCAATAAGTGTAGTGTATTCTAGTCATTCTGATGGTACAGCTAACAAGCAGAAGCTTCAATTAAGGTTGGACACCCATAAGTGTAGTGTAGTTCAGTGATTCTGAAGGTAGAGGTAACCATTATAGACTCTACTTAAGGTGGTGCACCCATAACTAGAGTGTAACCAATGATTCTCTAGGTAGAGGTAACCAACATAGCGTGCACTTAAGGTGGCGCATGCATAACTGTAGCATAAGCCAGTTATTCTGTAGGTAAAGCTAACAACAATAGATTAAACTTAACGTTACACACCAATAAGTGTAGTGTACTCAGTGATTCTTTGGGTAGAGCTAACCAACACAAGCTGCCCTTAAGGTTGCACACCCATATGTGTGGTGTAACGCTGATGGTGAGGCACCCATAATTCTTGTGTGATCCAGTGATTGTGTAAGTAGACATAACAGTCATAGGATGCACTTGAGGCTGGACACCAATAAGTGTAGTGTAACCCAGTGATTCTGTAGGTAGGGCTCCCAAACAAAGGCATCGATTAATGTTGGACACCCATAGGTGTAGTGTAGTTCAGTGATTCTGAAGATGGCGCACCCATAAGTGTAGTGTAACCCAGTCATTCTGTAGGTAGAACATACAAACAAAGGCTGCACTTAAGGTTGGTCACCCATTTGTGTGGTGTAAGCAAGTGATTCTTAAACTAGAGGTAACCAACATAGTCTGCACTAAAGGTGGCGTACCCATAAGTGTAGTGTATCTCAGTCATTCTGTTAGGAGACCTTAAAATCATACGCTGCACTTAAGGCTGGACACCAATAAGTGTAGTCTATTTCATTGATTCTGAAGGTACAGCTTATAAGCAGAAGCTTCAATTAAGGTAGGACACCAATAAGTGAAATGAAACCCAGTGATTCTGAAGGTAGAGGTTACAAACATAGGCCCTACTTAAGGTGGCGCACCCATAACTGTAGTGTAACCAGTCATTTTCTAGGTAGAGGTAGCCAACATAGGGTGCACTTAAGGTGGTGCATGCATAAGTGTGGTGTAAACCAGTTACTCTGTAGGTAGAGCTAACCAACAAAGCGTGCCCTTACGACTGGACACCCATATGTGTGGTGTAACCTAGTGATTCTCAAAATAGAGGTAAGCAACATAGGCTGCACTTAACGAGGCCTTCCTATATGTGCGGTGTACCTTAGTGATTCTGCAGGTAGAGCCGGACACCAATAAGTGTAGTGTATTCTAGTCATTCTGAAGGTACAGCTAACAAGCAGAAGCTTCAATTAAGGTTGGAAACCCATAAGTGTAGTGTAGTTCAGTGATTCTGAAGATAGAGGTAACCAATATAGACTCTACTTAAGGTGGCGCACCCATAACTAGAGTGTAATCAGTGATTCCCTAGGTAGAGGTAACCAACATAACGTGCACTTAAGGTGGCGCATGCATAAGTGAAGCGTAAGCCAGTTATTCTATAGGTGAAGCTAACAACAATAGACTAAACTTAACGTTACACACCAATAAGTGTAGTGTACTCAGTGATTCTTTGGGTAGAGCTAACCAACACAGGCTGCCCTCAAGGTTGCACTGTATAATAATAATTAAACCCATAATTCTAGTGTGATCCAGTGATTGTGTAAGTAGACATAACAGTCATAGGCTGAACTTGAGACTGGACACCAATAAGTGTAGTGTAATCCAGTGATTCTGTAGGTAGGGCTCCCAAACATAGGCATCGATTTATGTTGGACACCCATACGTGTAGTGTACTTCAGTGATTCTGAAGGTGGCGCACCAATAAATGTAGTGTAACCCAGTCATTCTGTAGGTAGAACATAGAAACATAGGCTGCACTTAAGGTTGGTCACCCATTTGTGTGGTGTAAGCAAGTGATTCTTAAACTAGAGGTAACCAACATAGTCTGCACTAAAGGTAGCGTACCCATAAGTGTAGTGTATCTCAGTGATTCTGTAAGGAGACCTTACAATCATACGCTGCATTTACGGCTGGACACCAATAAGTGTACTCTATTTCAGTGATTCTAAAGGTACAGCTACTAGGCAGAAGCTTCAATTAAGGTAGGACAACAACAAGTGAAATGAAACCCAGTGATTCTGAAGGTAGAGGTTACAAACATAGGGTGCACTTAAGGTGGCGCATGCATAAGTGTAGTGTAAACCAGTTATTCTGTAGGTGGAGCTAACCAACAAAGCGTGCCCTTACGGGTGGACACCTATATGTGTAGTGTAACCCAGTGATACTCAAAATAGAGGTAAGCAACATAGGCTGCACTTAACGTGGCCTTACAATAAGTCTGGTGTAACTTAGTGATTCTGTAGGTACACCAATACAGTCGGACACCAATAAGTGTAGTGTATTCTTGTCATTCTGAAGGTACAGCTAAAAAGCAGAAGCTTCAATTAAGGTTGGACACCCATAAGTGTAGTGTAGTTCAGTGATTCTGACGATAGAGGTAACCAATATAGACTCTACTTAAGGTGGCGCACACATAACTAGAGTGTAACCAGTGATTCTCTAGGTAGAGCTAACCAACATAGGGTGCACTTAAGGTGCCGCATGCATAAGTTTAGGGTAAACCAGTTATTCTCTAGGTGGAGCTAACCAACAAAGCGTGCCTTCATGGCTGGACACCCATATGTGTGGTGTAACCCGGTGATTCTCAAAATAGAGGTAACCAACATAGGCTGCACTTAACGTGGCCCTCCCATAAGTCTGGTGTAACTTAGTGATTCAGTAGGTAGAGCCGGACACCAATAAGTGTAGTGTCTTCCAGTCATTCTGAAGGTACAGCTAAAAAGCATTAGCTTCAATTAAGGATGGACACCCATAAGTGTAGTGTAGTTCAGTGATTCTGAAGATAGAGGTAACCAATATAGACTCTACTTAAGGTGGCGCACCCATAACTAGAGTGCAACCAGTGATTCTCTAGGTAGAGGTAACCAACATAACGTGCACTTAAGTTGGCGCATGCATAAGTGCAGCGTAGGGCAGTTATTCTGTAGTTAGTTAGTTATTATTCTGTAGTTAGTTAGTTATTCTGTAGTTATTCTGTAACAACAATAAACTTAACTTAACGTTACACACCAGTAAGTATAGTGTACTCAGTGATTCTTTGGGTAGAGCTAAGCAACACAGGCTGCCCTTAAGGTTGCACACCCATATGTGTGGTGTAACGCTGATGGTGAGGCACCCATAATTCTAGTGTGATCCAGTGATTGTGTAAGTAGACATAACAGTCACAGGCTGAACTTGAGACCGGACACCAATTAGTGTAGTGTAACGCAGTGATTCTGTAGGTAGGGCTTCCAAACATAGGCATCGATTAATGTTGGACACCCATACGTGTAGTGTAGTTCAGTCACTCTGAAGGTAGCGCACCCATAAGTGTAGTGTAACCCAGTCATTCTGTAGGTAGAACATACAAACATAGGCTACACTTAAGGTTGGTCACCCATTTGTGCGATGTAAACAAGGGATTCTTAAACTAGAGGTAACCAACATAGTCTGCACTAAAGGTGGCGTACCCATAAGTGTAGTGTAACCCAGTGATTCTGTAGGTAGAACATACAAACATAGGCTGCACTTAAGGTTGGTCACCCATTTGTGTGGTGTAAGCAAGTGATTCATAAACTAGAGGTAACCAACATAGTCTGCAGTAAACGTCGCGTACCCAAAAGTGTAGTGTATCTCAGTGATTCTGTAAGGAGACCTTACAATCATACGCTGCACTTAAGGCTGGACACCAATAAGTGTAGTCTATTTCAGTGATTCAGAAGGTACAGCTAGTAAGCAGAAGCTTCAATTAAGGTAGGACACCAACAAGTAAAATAAAACCCAGTGATTCTGACGGTAGAGGTTACAAACATAGGCTCTACTTAAGGTGGCGCACATATAACTAGAGTGTAACCAGTGATTCTCTAGGTAGAGGTAACCAACATAGCGTGCACTTAAGGTGGCGCATGCATAAGTGTAGCGTAAGCCAGTTATTCTGTAGGTGATGGTAACAACAATAGACTAAACTTAACGTTACACACCAATAAGTGTAGTGTCCTCAGTGATTCTTTGGGTAGAGCTAACCATTACAGGCTGCCCTCAAGGTTGCACAGCCATATGTGTGGTGTAGCGCTGATGGTGAGGCACCCATAGTTCTAGTGTGATCCAGTGATTGTGTAAGTAGACATAACAGTCATAGGCTGCACTTGAGACTGGACACCAATAAGTGTAGTGTAACCCAGTGATTCTGTAGGTAGGGCTCCCAAACAAAGGCATCGATTAATGTTGGACACCCATACGTGTAGTCTAGTTCAGTGATTCTGAAGGTAGAGGTAACCAATATACACTCTACTTAAGGTGGCGCACCCATAACTAGAGTGTAACCAGTGATTCTCTAGGTAGAGGTAACCAACACAGCGTGCACTTAAGGTGGCGTATGCATAAGTGTAGCGTAAGCCAGTTATTCTGTAGGTGAAGCTAACAACAATAGACTAAACTTATCATTACACACCAATAAGTGTAGTGTACTCAGTGATTCTTTTGGTAGATCTAACCAACACAGGCTGCCTTTAAGGTTGCACATTCATATGTGTGGTGTAACGCTGATGGTGAGGCACCCATAATTCTAGTGTGATCCAGTGATTGTGTAGGTAGGGCTCCCAAACAAAGCCATCAATTAATCTTGGACACCCATAGGTGTAGTGTAGTTCAGTGATTCTGAAGGTGGCCAACCCATAAGTGTAGTGTAACCCAGTCATTCTGTAGGTAGAACATACAAACATAGGCTGTACTTAAGGTTGGTCACCCATTTGTGTGGTGTAAGCAAGTAATTCTTAAACTAGAGGTAACCAACATAGTCTGCATTAAAGGTGGCGTACCCATAAGTGTAGTGTATTTCAGTCATTCTGTAAGGAGACCTTACAATCATACGCTGCACTTAAGGCTGGACACCAATAAGTGTAGTCTATTTCAGTGATTCTGAATGAACAGCTAATAAGCAGAAGCTTCAATTGAGGTAGGACAACAACAAGTGAAATGAAACCCAGTGATTCTTAAGGTAGAGGTTACAAACATAGGCTCTACTTAAGATGGCGCACCCATAACTGTAGTGTAACCGGTCATTTTCTAGGTAGAGGTAACCAACATAGGGTGCACTTAAGGTGGCGCATGCATAAGTGTAGTGTAAACCAGTTATTCTGTAGGTGGAGCTAACCAGCAAAGCGTGCCCTTACGGCTGGACACCCATATGTGTGGTGTTACCTAGTGATTCTCAAAATAGAGCTAAGCAACATAGGCTCATTTTAACTTGGCCTTCCCATAAGTGTGGTGTAACTTAGTGATACTGTAGATAGAGCGGGACACCAATAAGTGTAGTGTCTTCCAGTGATTCTGAAGATACAGCTAAAAAGCATTAGCTTCAATTAAGGTTGGAAACCCATAAGTGTAGTGTAGTTCAGTGATTCTGAAGGTAGAGGTAACCAATATAGACTCTACTTAAGGTGGCGCACCCGTAACTAGAGTGTAACCAGTGATTCTCTAGGTAGAGGTAACCAACATAACGTGCAGTTAAGCTGGCGCATGCATAAGTGTAGCGTAGACCAGTTATTCTGTAGCTGAAGCTAACAACAATAGACTAAACTTAACGTTACACACCAATAAGTGTAGTGTACTCAGTGATTCTTTAGGTAGAGCTAACCAACACAGGCTGCCCTTAAGGTTGCACACCCATATGTGTGGTGTAACGCTGATGGTGAGGCACCCATAATTCTAGTGTGATCCAGTGATTGTGTAAGTAGACATAACAGTCATAGGCTGCACTTGAGGCTGGACACCAATCAGTGTAGTGTAACCCAGTTATTCTGTAGGTAGGGCTTCCAAACATAGGCATCGATTAATGTTGGACACCCATACTTGTAGTGTAGTTCAGTGACTCTGAAGGTAGCGCACCCATAAGTGTAGTGTAACCCAGTCATTCTGTAGGTAGAACATACAAACATAGGCTACACTTAAGGTTGGTCACCCATTTGTGCGATGTAAACAAGGGATTCTTAAACTAGAGGTAACCAACATAGTCTGCACTAAAGGTGGCGTACCCATAAGTGTAGTGTAACCCAGTGATTCTGTAGGTAGGGATCTTACACATAGGCATCGATTATTGCTGGACACCCATACGTGTATTGTAGTTCATTGATTCTGAATTTGGCGAACCCATAAGTGTAGAGTAACCCAGTCATTCTGTAGGTAGAACATACAAACATAGGCTGCACTTAAGGTTGGTCACCCATTTGTGTGGTGTAAACAAGGGATTCTTAAACTAGAGGTAACCAACATAGTCTGCACTAAAGGTGGCGTACCCATAAGTGTAGTGTATCTCAGTGATTCTGTAAGCAGACCTTACAATCATAGGCTGCACTTAAGGCTGGACACCAATAAGGGTAGTCTATTTCAGTGATTCAGAAGGTACAGCTAATAATTAGAAGCTTCAATTAAGGTAGGACACCAACAAGTAAAATGAAACCCAGTGATTTTCAAGGTAGTGGTTACAAACATAGGCTCTACTTAAGGTGGCGCACCCATAACTAAAGTGTAACCAGTGATTCTCTAGGTAGAGGTAACCAACATAGCGTGCACTTAAGGTGGGGCATGCATAAGTGTAGCATAAGCCAGTTTTTCTATAGGTGATGCTAACAACAATAGACTAAACTTAACGTTACAGACCAATAAGTGTAGTATACTCAGTGATTCCTTGGGTAGAGCTAACCAACAAAGGCTGCCCTTAAGGTTGCACACCCATATGTGTGGTGTAACGCTGATGGTGAGGCACCCATAATTCTTGTGTGATCCAGTGATTGCGTAAGTAGACATAACAGTCATAGAATGCACTTGATGCTGGACACCAATAAGTGTAGTGTAACCCAGCGATTCTGTAGGTAGGGCTCCCAAACAGAGGCATCAATTAATCTTGGACACCCATACGTGTAGTGTAGATCAGTGATTCTAAAGGTGGCCCACCCATAAGTGTAGTGTAACCCAGTCATTCTGTCGGTAGAACATACAAACATAGGCTGCACTTAAGGTTGGTCACACATTTGTGTGGTGTAAGCAACTAATTCTTAAACTAGAGGTAACCAACATAGTCTGCACTAAAGGTGGCGTACCCATAAGTGTAGTGTATCTCAGTTATTCTGTTAGGAGACCTTACAATCATACGCTGCACTTAAGGCTCAACACCAATAAGTGTAGTCTATTTCATTGATTCTAAAGGTACAGCTAATAAGCAGAAGCTTTAATTAAGGTAGGACACCAATAAGTGAAATGAAACCCAGTGATTCTGAAGGTAGAGGTTACAAACATAGGCCCTACTTAAGGTAACGCACCCATAACTGTAGCGTAAAAAGTCATTTTCTAGGTAGAGGTAACCAACATATCGTGCACTGAAGGTGGCGCATGCATAAGTGTAGCGTAAGCCAGTTATTCTGTAGGTGAAGCTAACAACAATAGACTAAACTTAACGTTACACACCAATAAGTGTAGTGTCCTCAGTGATTCTTTGGGTAGAGCTAACCAACAAAAGCTGCCCTTAAGGTTGCACACCCATATGTGTGGTGTAACGCTGATGGTGAGGCACCCATAATTCTAGTGTGATCCAGTGATTGTGTAAGTAGACTTAACAGTCATAGGCTGCACTTGAGGCTGGACACGAATAAGTGTAGTGTAACCCAGTGATTCTGTAGGTAGGGCTTCCAAACATAGGCATCGATTAATCTTGGACACCCATACGTGTAGTGTAGTTCAGAGACTCTGAAGGTGGCGCGCCCATTAGTGTAGTGTAACCCAGTCATTCTATAGGTAGAACATACAAACATTGGCTGCACTTAAGGTTGGTCACCCATTTGTGTGGTGTAAGAAAGTAATTATTAAACTAGAGGTAACCAACATAGTCTGCACTAAAGGTGGCGTACCCATAAGTGTAGTGTATCTCAGTCATTCTGAAAGGAGACGTTACAATCATACGCTGCACTTAAGGCTGGACACCAATAAGTGTAGTCTATTTTAGTGATTCCCAAGGTACAGCTACTAAGCAGAAGCTTCAATTAAGGTGGGACAACAACAAGTGAAATGAAACCCAGTGATTCTGAAGGTAGAGGTTACAAACATAGGCTCTACTTAAAGTGGCGCACCCATAACTGTAGTGTAACCAGTCATTTTATAGGTAGAGGTAACCAACATAGGGTGCACTTAAGGTGGCGCATGCATAAGAGTAGTGTAAACCAGTTATTCTGTAGGTGGAGCTAACCAACAAAGCGTGCCCTTAGGGCTGGACACCTATATGTGTGGTGTAACCCAGTGATTTTCAAAATAGAGGTAAGCAACATAGGCTGCACTTAACGTGGCCTTACCATAAGTCTGGTGTAACTTAGTGATTCAGTAGGTACACCAATACAGCCGGACACCAATAAGTGTAGTGTATTCTTGTCATTCTGAAGGTACAGCTAAAAAGCAGAAGCTTCAATTAAGGTTGGACACCCATAAGTGTAGTGTAGTTCAGTGATTCTGAAGATAGAGGTAACCAATATAGACTCTACTTAAGGTGGCGCACCCATAATAAGAGTGTAACCAGTGATTCTCTAGGTAGAGGTAACCAACATAACGTGCACTTAAGGTGGCGCATGCATAAGTGTAGCGTAAGCCAGTTATTCTGTAGGTGAAGCTAACAACAATAGACTAAACTTAACGTTACACACCCATAAGTGTAGTGTACTCAGTGATTCTTTGGGTAGAGCTAACCAACACAGGCTGCCCTTAAGGTTGCACATTCATATGTGTGGTGTAACGCTGATAGTGAGGCACCCATAATTCTTGTGTGATCCAGTGATTGTGTAAGTAGACATAACAGTCATAGGATGCACTTGAGGCTGGACACCAATAAGTGTAGTGTAACCCAGTGATTCTGTACGTAGGGCTTCCAAACATAGGCATCGATTAATCTTGGACACCCATACCTGTAGTGTAGTTCAGTGACTCTGAAGGTGGCGCACCCCTTAGTGTAGTGTAACCCAGTCATTCTGTAGGTAGAACATACAAACATTGGCTGCACTTAAGGTTGGTCACCCATTTGTGTGGTGTAAGGAAGTGATTCTTAAACTAGAGGTAACCAACATAGTCTGCAGTAAAGGTGGCGTACTCATAAGTGTAGTGTATCTCAGTCATTCTGTAAGGAGATCTTACAATCAGACGCTGCACTTAAGGCTGGACACCAATAAGTGTAGTCTATTTCAGTGATACTGAAGGTACAGCTACTAGGCAGAAGCTTCAATTAAGGTAGGACAACAACAAGTGAAATGAAACCCAGTGATTCTGAAAGTAGAGGTTACAAACATAGGCTCTACTTAAAGTGGCGCACCCATAACTGTAGTGTAACCAGTCATTCTCTAGGTAGAGGAAACCAACCTAGGGTGCAATTAAGGTGGCGCATGCATAAGTGTAGTGTAAACCAGTTATTCTGTAGGTGGAGCTAACCAACAAAGCGTGCCCTTACGGGTGGACACCTATATGTGTAGTGTAACCCAGTGATACTCAAAATAGAGGTAAGCAACATAGGCTGCACTTAACGTGGCCTTACCATAAGTCTGGTGTAACTTAGTGATTCTGTAGGTACACCAATACAGTCGGACACCAATAAGTGTAGTGTTTTCTTGTCATTCTGAAGGTACAGCTAAAAAGCAGAAGCTTCAATTAAGGTTGGACACCCATAAGTGTAGTGTAGTTCAGTGATTCTGAAGATAGAGGTAACCAATATAGACTCTACTTAAGGTGGCGCACCCATAACTAGAGTGTAACCAGTGATTCTCTAGGTAGAGGTAACCAACATAACGTGCACTTAAGCTGGCGCATGCATAAGTGCAGCGTAGGCCAGTTATTCTGTAGTTAGTTAGTTATTATTCTGTAGTTAGTTATTCTGTAGTTATTCTGTAACAACAATAGACTAAACTTAACGTTACACACCAATAAGTGTAGTGTACTCAGTGATTCTTTGGGTAGAGCTAACCAACACAGGCTGCCCTTAAGATTGCACACCCATATGTGTGGTGTAACGCTGATGGTGAGGTACCCATAATTCTAGTGTGATCCAGTGATTGTGTAAGTAGACATAACAGTCATAGGCTGCACTTGAGGCTGGACACCAATAAGTGTAGTGTAACCCAGTGATTCTGTAGGTAGGGCTTCCAAACAAAGGCATCGATTAATGTGGGACACCTATACGTGTGGTGTAGTTCAGTGATTCTGAAGGTAGCACACCCATAAGTGTAGTGTAACCCAGTCATTCTGTAGGTAGAACATACAAACAAAGGCTGCACTTAAGGTTGGTCACCCATTTGTGTGGTGTAAGCAAGTGATTCTTAAACTAGAGGTAACCAACATAGTCTGCACTAAAGGTGGCGTACCCATAAGTGTAGTGTATCTCAGTGATTCTGTAAGCAGACCTTACAATCATAGGCTGCACTTAAGGCTGGACACCAATAAGTGTAGTCTATTTCAGTGATTCAGAAGGTACAGCTAACAAGCAAAAGCTTCAATTAAGGTAGGACACCAACAAGTAAAATGAAACTCAGTGATTTTCAAGGTAGAGGTTACAAACATAGGCTCCACTTAAGGTGGCGCACCCATAACTAGAGTGTAACCAGTGATTCTCTAGGTAGAGGTAACCAACATAGCGTGCACTTAAGGTGGCGCATGCATAAGTGTAGCATAAGCCAGTTATTCTATAGGTGATGCTAACAACAATAGACTAAACTTAACGTTACACACCAATAAGTGTAGTGTACTCAGTGATTCCTTGGGTAGAGCTAACCAACACAGGCTGCCCTTAAGGTTGCACACCCATATGTGTGGTGTAACGCTGATGGTGAGGCACCCATAATTATTGTGTGATCCAGTGATTGTGTAAGTAGACATAACAGTCATAGGATGCACTTGAGGCTGGACACCAATAAGTGTAGTGTACCCAGCGATTCTGTAGGTAGGGCCCCCAAACAAAGGCATCAATTAATCTTGGACACCCATACGTGTAGTGTAGTTCAGTGATTCTGAAGGTGGCGCACCCATAAGTGTAGTGTAATCCAGTCATTCTGTAGGTAGAACATACAAACATAGGCTGCACTTAAGGTTGGTCATACATTTCTGTGGTTTAAGCAAGTAATTCTTAAACTAGAGGTAACCAACATAGTCTGCACTAAAGGTTGCGTACCCATAAGTGTAGTGTATCTCAGTCATTCTGTTAGGAGACCTTACAATCATACGCTGCACTTCAGGCTGGACACCAATAAGTGTAGTCTATTTCATTGATTCTAAAGGTAGAGCTAATAAGCAGAAGCTTCAATTAAGGTAGGACACCAATAAGAGAAATGAAACCCAGTGATTCTGAAGGTAGAGATTAGAAACATAGGCCCTACTTATGCTGGCGCACCCATAACTGTAGTGTAACCAGTCATTTTCTAGGTAGAGGTAACCAACATAGGGTGCACTTAAGGTGGCGCATGCATAAGTGTAGTGTAAGCCAGTTATTCTGTAGGTGGAGCTAACCAACAAAGCGTGCCCTTAGGGCTGGACACCTATATGTGTGGTGTAACCCAGTGATTCTCAAAATAGAGGTAAGCAACATTGGCTGCACTTAACGTGGCCTTACAATAAGTCTGGTGTAACTTACTGATTCTGTAGGTACACCAATACAGTCGGACACCAATAAGTGTAGTGTATCCTTGTCATTCTGAAGGTACAGCTAAAAAGCAGAAGCTTCAATTAAGGTTGGACACCCATAAGTGTAGTGTAGTTCAGTGATTCTGAAGGTAGAGGTTACAAACATAGGCTCTACTTAAAGTTTCGCATCCTAACTGTAGTGTAACCAGTCATTTTCTAGGTAGAGGTAACCAACATAGGGTGCACTTAAGCTGGCGCATGCATAAGTGTAGTGTAAACCAGTTATTCTGTAGGTGGAGCTAACCAACAAAGCGTGCCCTTACGACTGGACACCCATATGTGTGGTGTAACCTAGTGATTCTCAAAATAGAGGTAAGCAACATAGGCTGCACTTAACGTGGCCTTCCTATATGTGTGGTGTAACTTAGTGATTCTGCAGGTAGAACCGGACACCAATAAGTGTAGTGTATTCTAGTCATTCTGATGGTACAGCTAACAAGCAGAAGCTTCAATTAAGGTTGGACACCCATAAGTGTAGTGTAGTTCAGTGATTCTGAAGGTAGAGGTAACCATTATAGACTCTACTTAAGGTGGTGCACCCATAACTAGAGTGTAACCAATGATTCTCTAGGTAGAGGTAACCAACATAGCGTGCACTTAAGGTGGCGCATGCATAACTGTAGCATAAGCCAGTTATTCTGTAGGTAAAGCTAACAACAATAGATTAAACTTAACGTTACACACCAATAAGTGTAGTGTACTCAGTGATTCTTTGGGTAGAGCTAACCAACACAAGCTGCCCTTAAGGTTGCACACCCATATGTGTGGTGTAACGCTGATGGTGAGGCACCCATAATTCTTGTGTGATCCAGTGATTGTGTAAGTAGACATAACAGTCATAGGATGCACTTGAGGCTGGACACCAATAAGTGTAGTGTAACCCAGTGATTCTGTAGGTAGGGCTCCCAAACAAAGGCATCGATTAATGTTGGACACCCATAGGTGTAGTGTAGTTCAGTGATTCTGAAGATGGCGCACCCATAAGTGTAGTGTAACCCAGTCATTCTGTAGGTAGAACATACAAACAAAGGCTGCACTTAAGGTTGGTCACCCATTTGTGTGGTGTAAGCAAGTGATTCTTAAACTAGAGGTAACCAACATAGTCTGCACTAAAGGTGGCGTACCCATAAGTGTAGTGTATCTCAGTCATTCTGTTAGGAGACCTTAAAATCATACGCTGCACTTAAGGCTGGACACCAATAAGTGTAGTCTATTTCATTGATTCTGAAGGTACAGCTTATAAGCAGAAGCTTCAATTAAGGTAGGACACCAATAAGTGAAATGAAACCCAGTGATTCTGAAGGTAGAGGTTACAAACATAGGCCCTACTTAAGGTGGCGCACCCATAACTGTAGTGTAACCAGTCATTTTCTAGGTAGAGGTAGCCAACATAGGGTGCACTTAAGGTGGTGCATGCATAAGTGTGGTGTAAACCAGTTACTCTGTAGGTAGAGCTAACCAACAAAGCGTGCCCTTACGACTGGACACCCATATGTGTGGTGTAACCTAGTGATTCTCAAAATAGAGGTAAGCAACATAGGCTGCACTTAACGAGGCCTTCCTATATGTGCGGTGTACCTTAGTGATTCTGCAGGTAGAGCCGGACACCAATAAGTGTAGTGTATTCTAGTCATTCTGAAGGTACAGCTAACAAGCAGAAGCTTCAATTAAGGTTGGAAACCCATAAGTGTAGTGTAGTTCAGTGATTCTGAAGATAGAGGTAACCAATATAGACTCTACTTAAGGTGGCGCACCCATAACTAGAGTGTAATCAGTGATTCCCTAGGTAGAGGTAACCAACATAACGTGCACTTAAGGTGGCGCATGCATAAGTGAAGCGTAAGCCAGTTATTCTATAGGTGAAGCTAACAACAATAGACTAAACTTAACGTTACACACCAATAAGTGTAGTGTACTCAGTGATTCTTTGGGTAGAGCTAACCAACACAGGCTGCCCTCAAGGTTGCACTGTATAATAATAATTAAACCCATAATTCTAGTGTGATCCAGTGATTGTGTAAGTAGACATAACAGTCATAGGCTGAACTTGAGACTGGACACCAATAAGTGTAGTGTAATCCAGTGATTCTGTAGGTAGGGCTCCCAAACATAGGCATCGATTTATGTTGGACACCCATACGTGTAGTGTACTTCAGTGATTCTGAAGGTGGCGCACCAATAAATGTAGTGTAACCCAGTCATTCTGTAGGTAGAACATAGAAACATAGGCTGCACTTAAGGTTGGTCACCCATTTGTGTGGTGTAAGCAAGTGATTCTTAAACTAGAGGTAACCAACATAGTCTGCACTAAAGGTAGCGTACCCATAAGTGTAGTGTATCTCAGTGATTCTGTAAGGAGACCTTACAATCATACGCTGCATTTACGGCTGGACACCAATAAGTGTACTCTATTTCAGTGATTCTAAAGGTACAGCTACTAGGCAGAAGCTTCAATTAAGGTAGGACAACAACAAGTGAAATGAAACCCAGTGATTCTGAAGGTAGAGGTTACAAACATAGGGTGCACTTAAGGTGGCGCATGCATAAGTGTAGTGTAAACCAGTTATTCTGTAGGTGGAGCTAACCAACAAAGCGTGCCCTTACGGGTGGACACCTATATGTGTAGTGTAACCCAGTGATACTCAAAATAGAGGTAAGCAACATAGGCTGCACTTAACGTGGCCTTACAATAAGTCTGGTGTAACTTAGTGATTCTGTAGGTACACCAATACAGTCGGACACCAATAAGTGTAGTGTATTCTTGTCATTCTGAAGGTACAGCTAAAAAGCAGAAGCTTCAATTAAGGTTGGACACCCATAAGTGTAGTGTAGTTCAGTGATTCTGACGATAGAGGTAACCAATATAGACTCTACTTAAGGTGGCGCACACATAACTAGAGTGTAACCAGTGATTCTCTAGGTAGAGCTAACCAACATAGGGTGCACTTAAGGTGCCGCATGCATAAGTTTAGGGTAAACCAGTTATTCTCTAGGTGGAGCTAACCAACAAAGCGTGCCTTCATGGCTGGACACCCATATGTGTGGTGTAACCCGGTGATTCTCAAAATAGAGGTAACCAACATAGGCTGCACTTAACGTGGCCCTCCCATAAGTCTGGTGTAACTTAGTGATTCAGTAGGTAGAGCCGGACACCAATAAGTGTAGTGTCTTCCAGTCATTCTGAAGGTACAGCTAAAAAGCATTAGCTTCAATTAAGGATGGACACCCATAAGTGTAGTGTAGTTCAGTGATTCTGAAGATAGAGGTAACCAATATAGACTCTACTTAAGGTGGCGCACCCATAACTAGAGTGCAACCAGTGATTCTCTAGGTAGAGGTAACCAACATAACGTGCACTTAAGTTGGCGCATGCATAAGTGCAGCGTAGGGCAGTTATTCTGTAGTTAGTTAGTTATTATTCTGTAGTTAGTTAGTTATTCTGTAGTTATTCTGTAACAACAATAAACTTAACTTAACGTTACACACCAGTAAGTATAGTGTACTCAGTGATTCTTTGGGTAGAGCTAAGCAACACAGGCTGCCCTTAAGGTTGCACACCCATATGTGTGGTGTAACGCTGATGGTGAGGCACCCATAATTCTAGTGTGATCCAGTGATTGTGTAAGTAGACATAACAGTCACAGGCTGAACTTGAGACCGGACACCAATTAGTGTAGTGTAACGCAGTGATTCTGTAGGTAGGGCTTCCAAACATAGGCATCGATTAATGTTGGACACCCATACGTGTAGTGTAGTTCAGTCACTCTGAAGGTAGCGCACCCATAAGTGTAGTGTAACCCAGTCATTCTGTAGGTAGAACATACAAACATAGGCTACACTTAAGGTTGGTCACCCATTTGTGCGATGTAAACAAGGGATTCTTAAACTAGAGGTAACCAACATAGTCTGCACTAAAGGTGGCGTACCCATAAGTGTAGTGTAACCCAGTGATTCTGTAGGTAGAACATACAAACATAGGCTGCACTTAAGGTTGGTCACCCATTTGTGTGGTGTAAGCAAGTGATTCATAAACTAGAGGTAACCAACATAGTCTGCAGTAAACGTCGCGTACCCAAAAGTGTAGTGTATCTCAGTGATTCTGTAAGGAGACCTTACAATCATACGCTGCACTTAAGGCTGGACACCAATAAGTGTAGTCTATTTCAGTGATTCAGAAGGTACAGCTAGTAAGCAGAAGCTTCAATTAAGGTAGGACACCAACAAGTAAAATAAAACCCAGTGATTCTGACGGTAGAGGTTACAAACATAGGCTCTACTTAAGGTGGCGCACATATAACTAGAGTGTAACCAGTGATTCTCTAGGTAGAGGTAACCAACATAGCGTGCACTTAAGGTGGCGCATGCATAAGTGTAGCGTAAGCCAGTTATTCTGTAGGTGATGGTAACAACAATAGACTAAACTTAACGTTACACACCAATAAGTGTAGTGTCCTCAGTGATTCTTTGGGTAGAGCTAACCATTACAGGCTGCCCTCAAGGTTGCACAGCCATATGTGTGGTGTAGCGCTGATGGTGAGGCACCCATAGTTCTAGTGTGATCCAGTGATTGTGTAAGTAGACATAACAGTCATAGGCTGCACTTGAGACTGGACACCAATAAGTGTAGTGTAACCCAGTGATTCTGTAGGTAGGGCTCCCAAACAAAGGCATCGATTAATGTTGGACACCCATACGTGTAGTCTAGTTCAGTGATTCTGAAGGTAGAGGTAACCAATATACACTCTACTTAAGGTGGCGCACCCATAACTAGAGTGTAACCAGTGATTCTCTAGGTAGAGGTAACCAACACAGCGTGCACTTAAGGTGGCGTATGCATAAGTGTAGCGTAAGCCAGTTATTCTGTAGGTGAAGCTAACAACAATAGACTAAACTTATCATTACACACCAATAAGTGTAGTGTACTCAGTGATTCTTTTGGTAGATCTAACCAACACAGGCTGCCTTTAAGGTTGCACATTCATATGTGTGGTGTAACGCTGATGGTGAGGCACCCATAATTCTAGTGTGATCCAGTGATTGTGTAGGTAGGGCTCCCAAACAAAGCCATCAATTAATCTTGGACACCCATAGGTGTAGTGTAGTTCAGTGATTCTGAAGGTGGCCAACCCATAAGTGTAGTGTAACCCAGTCATTCTGTAGGTAGAACATACAAACATAGGCTGTACTTAAGGTTGGTCACCCATTTGTGTGGTGTAAGCAAGTAATTCTTAAACTAGAGGTAACCAACATAGTCTGCATTAAAGGTGGCGTACCCATAAGTGTAGTGTATTTCAGTCATTCTGTAAGGAGACCTTACAATCATACGCTGCACTTAAGGCTGGACACCAATAAGTGTAGTCTATTTCAGTGATTCTGAATGAACAGCTAATAAGCAGAAGCTTCAATTGAGGTAGGACAACAACAAGTGAAATGAAACCCAGTGATTCTTAAGGTAGAGGTTACAAACATAGGCTCTACTTAAGATGGCGCACCCATAACTGTAGTGTAACCGGTCATTTTCTAGGTAGAGGTAACCAACATAGGGTGCACTTAAGGTGGCGCATGCATAAGTGTAGTGTAAACCAGTTATTCTGTAGGTGGAGCTAACCAGCAAAGCGTGCCCTTACGGCTGGACACCCATATGTGTGGTGTTACCTAGTGATTCTCAAAATAGAGCTAAGCAACATAGGCTCATTTTAACTTGGCCTTCCCATAAGTGTGGTGTAACTTAGTGATACTGTAGATAGAGCGGGACACCAATAAGTGTAGTGTCTTCCAGTGATTCTGAAGATACAGCTAAAAAGCATTAGCTTCAATTAAGGTTGGAAACCCATAAGTGTAGTGTAGTTCAGTGATTCTGAAGGTAGAGGTAACCAATATAGACTCTACTTAAGGTGGCGCACCCGTAACTAGAGTGTAACCAGTGATTCTCTAGGTAGAGGTAACCAACATAACGTGCAGTTAAGCTGGCGCATGCATAAGTGTAGCGTAGACCAGTTATTCTGTAGCTGAAGCTAACAACAATAGACTAAACTTAACGTTACACACCAATAAGTGTAGTGTACTCAGTGATTCTTTAGGTAGAGCTAACCAACACAGGCTGCCCTTAAGGTTGCACACCCATATGTGTGGTGTAACGCTGATGGTGAGGCACCCATAATTCTAGTGTGATCCAGTGATTGTGTAAGTAGACATAACAGTCATAGGCTGCACTTGAGGCTGGACACCAATCAGTGTAGTGTAACCCAGTTATTCTGTAGGTAGGGCTTCCAAACATAGGCATCGATTAATGTTGGACACCCATACTTGTAGTGTAGTTCAGTGACTCTGAAGGTAGCGCACCCATAAGTGTAGTGTAACCCAGTCATTCTGTAGGTAGAACATACAAACATAGGCTACACTTAAGGTTGGTCACCCATTTGTGCGATGTAAACAAGGGATTCTTAAACTAGAGGTAACCAACATAGTCTGCACTAAAGGTGGCGTACCCATAAGTGTAGTGTAACCCAGTGATTCTGTAGGTAGGGATCTTACACATAGGCATCGATTATTGCTGGACACCCATACGTGTATTGTAGTTCATTGATTCTGAATTTGGCGAACCCATAAGTGTAGAGTAACCCAGTCATTCTGTAGGTAGAACATACAAACATAGGCTGCACTTAAGGTTGGTCACCCATTTGTGTGGTGTAAACAAGGGATTCTTAAACTAGAGGTAACCAACATAGTCTGCACTAAAGGTGGCGTACCCATAAGTGTAGTGTATCTCAGTGATTCTGTAAGCAGACCTTACAATCATAGGCTGCACTTAAGGCTGGACACCAATAAGGGTAGTCTATTTCAGTGATTCAGAAGGTACAGCTAATAATTAGAAGCTTCAATTAAGGTAGGACACCAACAAGTAAAATGAAACCCAGTGATTTTCAAGGTAGTGGTTACAAACATAGGCTCTACTTAAGGTGGCGCACCCATAACTAAAGTGTAACCAGTGATTCTCTAGGTAGAGGTAACCAACATAGCGTGCACTTAAGGTGGGGCATGCATAAGTGTAGCATAAGCCAGTTTTTCTATAGGTGATGCTAACAACAATAGACTAAACTTAACGTTACAGACCAATAAGTGTAGTATACTCAGTGATTCCTTGGGTAGAGCTAACCAACAAAGGCTGCCCTTAAGGTTGCACACCCATATGTGTGGTGTAACGCTGATGGTGAGGCACCCATAATTCTTGTGTGATCCAGTGATTGCGTAAGTAGACATAACAGTCATAGAATGCACTTGATGCTGGACACCAATAAGTGTAGTGTAACCCAGCGATTCTGTAGGTAGGGCTCCCAAACAGAGGCATCAATTAATCTTGGACACCCATACGTGTAGTGTAGATCAGTGATTCTAAAGGTGGCCCACCCATAAGTGTAGTGTAACCCAGTCATTCTGTCGGTAGAACATACAAACATAGGCTGCACTTAAGGTTGGTCACACATTTGTGTGGTGTAAGCAACTAATTCTTAAACTAGAGGTAACCAACATAGTCTGCACTAAAGGTGGCGTACCCATAAGTGTAGTGTATCTCAGTTATTCTGTTAGGAGACCTTACAATCATACGCTGCACTTAAGGCTCAACACCAATAAGTGTAGTCTATTTCATTGATTCTAAAGGTACAGCTAATAAGCAGAAGCTTTAATTAAGGTAGGACACCAATAAGTGAAATGAAACCCAGTGATTCTGAAGGTAGAGGTTACAAACATAGGCCCTACTTAAGGTAACGCACCCATAACTGTAGCGTAAAAAGTCATTTTCTAGGTAGAGGTAACCAACATATCGTGCACTGAAGGTGGCGCATGCATAAGTGTAGCGTAAGCCAGTTATTCTGTAGGTGAAGCTAACAACAATAGACTAAACTTAACGTTACACACCAATAAGTGTAGTGTCCTCAGTGATTCTTTGGGTAGAGCTAACCAACAAAAGCTGCCCTTAAGGTTGCACACCCATATGTGTGGTGTAACGCTGATGGTGAGGCACCCATAATTCTAGTGTGATCCAGTGATTGTGTAAGTAGACTTAACAGTCATAGGCTGCACTTGAGGCTGGACACGAATAAGTGTAGTGTAACCCAGTGATTCTGTAGGTAGGGCTTCCAAACATAGGCATCGATTAATCTTGGACACCCATACGTGTAGTGTAGTTCAGAGACTCTGAAGGTGGCGCGCCCATTAGTGTAGTGTAACCCAGTCATTCTATAGGTAGAACATACAAACATTGGCTGCACTTAAGGTTGGTCACCCATTTGTGTGGTGTAAGAAAGTAATTATTAAACTAGAGGTAACCAACATAGTCTGCACTAAAGGTGGCGTACCCATAAGTGTAGTGTATCTCAGTCATTCTGAAAGGAGACGTTACAATCATACGCTGCACTTAAGGCTGGACACCAATAAGTGTAGTCTATTTTAGTGATTCCCAAGGTACAGCTACTAAGCAGAAGCTTCAATTAAGGTGGGACAACAACAAGTGAAATGAAACCCAGTGATTCTGAAGGTAGAGGTTACAAACATAGGCTCTACTTAAAGTGGCGCACCCATAACTGTAGTGTAACCAGTCATTTTATAGGTAGAGGTAACCAACATAGGGTGCACTTAAGGTGGCGCATGCATAAGAGTAGTGTAAACCAGTTATTCTGTAGGTGGAGCTAACCAACAAAGCGTGCCCTTAGGGCTGGACACCTATATGTGTGGTGTAACCCAGTGATTTTCAAAATAGAGGTAAGCAACATAGGCTGCACTTAACGTGGCCTTACCATAAGTCTGGTGTAACTTAGTGATTCAGTAGGTACACCAATACAGCCGGACACCAATAAGTGTAGTGTATTCTTGTCATTCTGAAGGTACAGCTAAAAAGCAGAAGCTTCAATTAAGGTTGGACACCCATAAGTGTAGTGTAGTTCAGTGATTCTGAAGATAGAGGTAACCAATATAGACTCTACTTAAGGTGGCGCACCCATAATAAGAGTGTAACCAGTGATTCTCTAGGTAGAGGTAACCAACATAACGTGCACTTAAGGTGGCGCATGCATAAGTGTAGCGTAAGCCAGTTATTCTGTAGGTGAAGCTAACAACAATAGACTAAACTTAACGTTACACACCCATAAGTGTAGTGTACTCAGTGATTCTTTGGGTAGAGCTAACCAACACAGGCTGCCCTGCCATATGGCACACCCATATGTGTGGTGTAACGCTGATGGTGAGGCACCCATAATTCTTGTGTGATCCAGTGATTGTGTAAGTAGACATAACAGTCATAGGATGCACTTGAAGCTGGACACGAATAAGTGTAGTGTAACCCAGTGATTCTGTAGGTAGGGCTCCCAAACAAAGGCATCGAGTAATGTTGGACACCCATACGTGCAGTGTAGTTCAGTGATTCTGAAGGTGGCGCACCCATAAGTGTAGTGTAACCCAGTCATTCTGTAGGTAGAACATACAAAAATAGGCTGCACTTAAGGTTGGTCACACATTTGTGTGGTGTAAGCAAGTAATTCTTAAACTAGAGGTAACCAACATAGTCTGCACTAAAGGTGGCGTACCCATAAGTGTAGTGTATCTCCGTCATTCTGTTAGGAGACCTTACAATCATACGCTGCACTTAAGGCTGGACACCAATAAGTGTAGTCTATTTCATTGATTCTGAAGGTACAGCTAATAAGCAGAAGCTTCAATTAAGGTAGGACACCAATAAGTGAAATGAAACCCAGCAATTCTGAAGGTAGAGGTTACAAACATAGGCCCTACTTAAGGTGGCGCACCCATAACAGTAGTGTAATTAGTCATTTTCTAGGTAGAGGTAACCAACATAGGGTCCACTTAAGGTGCCGCATGCATAAGTGTAGGGTAAACCAGTTATTCTCTAGGTGGAGCTAACCAACAAAGCGTGCCCTTACGGCTGGGCACCCATATGTGTGGTGTAACCCAGTGATTCTCAAAATAGAGGTAAGCAACATAGGGTGCACTTAACGTGGCCCTCCCATAAGTCTGGTGTACCTTAGTGATTCAGTAGGTACAGCCGGACACCATTAAGTGTAGTGTCTTCCAGTCATTCTGAAGGTACAGCTAAAACGCAGAAGCTTCAATTAAGGTTGGACACCCATAAGTGTAGTGTAGTTCAGTGATTCTGAAGGTAGAGGTAACCAATATAGACTCTACTTAAGGTGGCGCACCCATAACTAGAGTGTAACCAGTGATTCTCTAGGTAGAGGTAACCAACATAGTGTGCACTTAAGGTGGCGCATGCATAAGTGTAGCGTAAGCCAGTTATTCTGTAGGTGAAGCTAACAACAATAGACTAAACTTAACGTTACACACCAATAAGTGTAGTGTACTCAGTGATTCTTTGGGTAGAGCTAACCAGCAAAGGCTGCCCTTAAGATTGCACACCCATATGTGTGGTGTAACGCTGATGGTGAGGCACCCATAATTCTAGTGTGATCCAGTGAATGTGTAAGTAGATTTAACAGTCATAGGCTGCACTTGAGGCTGGACACCAATAAGTGTAGTGTAACCCAGTGATTCTGTACGTAGGGCTTCCAAACATAGGCATCGATTAATCTTGGACACCCATACCTGTAGTGTAGTTCAGTGACTCTAAAGGTGGCGCACCCCTTAGTGTAGTGTAACCCAGTCATTCTGTAGGTAGAACATACAAACATAGGCTGCACTTAAGGTTGGTCACGGATTTGTGTGGTGTAAGCAAGTGATTCTTAAACTAGAGGTAACCAACATAGTCTGTGAAGTGTAGTCTATTTCAGTGATTCTAAAGGTACAGCTAATAAGCAGAAGCTTCAATTAAGGTAGGAAAACAACAACTGAAATAAAACCAAGTGATTCTGAAGGTAGAGGTTACAAACACAGGCTCTACTTAAGGTGGCGCACCCATAACTGTAGTGTAACCAGTCATTTTCTAGGTAGAGGTAACCAACATAGGGTGCACTTAAGGTGGTGCATGCATAAGTGTAGTGTAAACCAGTTATTCTGTAGGTGACGCTAACCAACAAAGCGTTCCCTTACGACTGGACACCCATATGTGTGGTGTAACCTAGTGATTCTCAAAATAGAGGTAAGCAACATAGGCTGCACTTAACGTGGCCTTCCTATATGTGTGGTGTAACTTAGTGATTCTGCAGGTAGAGCCGGACACCAAGAAGTGTAGTGGATTCTAGTCATTCTGAAGGTACAGCTAACAAGCAGAAGCTTCAATTAAGGTTGGACACCCATAAGTGTAGTGTAGTTCAGTGATTCTGAAGGTAGAGGTAACCAATATAGACTCTACTTAAGGTGGCGCACCCATAACTAGAGTGTAACCAGTGATTCTCTAGGGAGAGGTAACCAACATAGCGTGCACTTAAGGTGGCGTATGCATAAGTGTAGCGTAAGCCAGTTATTCTGTAGGTGAAGCTAACAACAATAGACTAAACTTAACGTTACACACCCATAAGTGTAGTGTAGTCAGTGATTCTTTAGGTAGAGCTAACCAACACAGGCTGCCCTTAAGGTTGCACATTCATATGTGTGGTGCAACGCTGATAGTGAGGCACCCATAATTCTTGTGTGATCCAGTGATTGTGTAAGTAGACATAACAGTCATAGGATGCACTTGAGGCTGGACACCAATAAGTGTAGTGTAACCCAGTGATTCTGTACGTAGGGCTTCCAAACATAGGCATCGATTAATCTTGGACACCCATACCTGTAGTGTAGTTCAGTGACTCTGAAGGTGGCGCACCCCTTAGTGTAGTGTAACCCAGTCATTCTGTAGGTAGAACATACAAACATTGGCTGCACTTAAGGTTGGTCACCCATTTGTGTGGTGTAAGGAAGTGATTCTTAAACTAGAGGTAACCAACATAGTCTGCAGTAAAGGTGGCGTACTCATAAGTGTAGTGTATCTCAGTCATTCTGTAAGGAGATCTTACAATCAGACGCTGCACTTAAGGCTGGACACCAATAAGTGTAGTCTATTTCAGTGATACTGAAGGTACAGCTACTAGGCAGAAGCTTCAATTAAGGTAGGACAACAACAAGTGAAATGAAACCCAGTGATTCTGAAAGTAGAGGTTACAAACATAGGCTCTACTTAAAGTGGCGCACCCATAACTGTAGTGTAACCAGTCATTCTCTAGGTAGAGGAAACCAACCTAGGGTGCAATTAAGGTGGCGCATGCATAAGTGTAGTGTAAACCAGTTATTCTGTAGGTGGAGCTAACCAACAAAGCGTGCCCTTACGGGTGGACACCTATATGTGTAGTGTAACCCAGTGATACTCAAAATAGAGGTAAGCAACATAGGCTGCACTTAACGTGGCCTTACCATAAGTCTGGTGTAACTTAGTGATTCTGTAGGTACACCAATACAGTCGGACACCAATAAGTGTAGTGTTTTCTTGTCATTCTGAAGGTACAGCTAAAAAGCAGAAGCTTCAATTAAGGTTGGACACCCATAAGTGTAGTGTAGTTCAGTGATTCTGAAGATAGAGGTAACCAATATAGACTCTACTTAAGGTGGCGCACCCATAACTAGAGTGTAACCAGTGATTCTCTAGGTAGAGGTAACCAACATAACGTGCACTTAAGCTGGCGCATGCATAAGTGCAGCGTAGGCCAGTTATTCTGTAGTTAGTTAGTTATTATTCTGTAGTTAGTTATTCTGTAGTTATTCTGTAACAACAATAGACTAAACTTAACGTTACACACCAATAAGTGTAGTGTACTCAGTGATTCTTTGGGTAGAGCTAACCAACACAGGCTGCCCTTAAGATTGCACACCCATATGTGTGGTGTAACGCTGATGGTGAGGTACCCATAATTCTAGTGTGATCCAGTGATAGTGTAAGTAGACATAACAGTCATAGGCTGCACTTGAGGCTGGACACCAATAAGTGTAGTGTAACCCAGTGATTCTGTAGGTAGGGCTTCCAAACAAAGGCATCGATTAATGTGGGACACCTATACGTGTGGTGTAGTTCAGTGATTCTGAAGGTAGCACACCCATAAGTGTAGTGTAACCCAGTCATTCTGTAGGTAGAACATACAAACAAAGGCTGCACTTAAGGTTGGTCACCCATTTGTGTGGTGTAAGCAAGTGATTCTTAAACTAGAGGTAACCAACATAGTCTGCACTAAAGGTGGCGTACCCATAAGTGTAGTGTATCTCAGTGATTCTGTAAGCAGACCTTACAATCATAGGCTGCACTTAAGGCTGGACACCAATAAGTGTAGTCTATTTCAGTGATTCAGAAGGTACAGCTAACAAGCAAAAGCTTCAATTAAGGTAGGACACCAACAAGTAAAATGAAACTCAGTGATTTTCAAGGTAGAGGTTACAAACATAGGCTCCACTTAAGGTGGCGCACCCATAACTAGAGTGTAACCAGTGATTCTCTAGGTAGAGGTAACCAACATAGCGTGCACTTAAGGTGGCGCATGCATAAGTGTAGCATAAGCCAGTTATTCTATAGGTGATGCTAACAACAATAGACTAAACTTAACGTTACACACCAATAAGTGTAGTGTACTCAGTGATTCCTTGGGTAGAGCTAACCAACACAGGCTGCCCTTAAGGTTGCACACCCATATGTGTGGTGTAACGCTGATGGTGAGGCACCCATAATTATTGTGTGATCCAGTGATTGTGTAAGTAGACATAACAGTCATAGGATGCACTTGAGGCTGGACACCAATAAGTGTAGTGTACCCAGCGATTCTGTAGGTAGGGCCCCCAAACAAAGGCATCAATTAATCTTGGACACCCATACGTGTAGTGTAGTTCAGTGATTCTGAAGGTGGCGCACCCATAAGTGTAGTGTAATCCAGTCATTCTGTAGGTAGAACATACAAACATAGGCTGCACTTAAGGTTGGTCATACATTTCTGTGGTTTAAGCAAGTAATTCTTAAACTAGAGGTAACCAACATAGTCTGCACTAAAGGTTGCGTACCCATAAGTGTAGTGTATCTCAGTCATTCTGTTAGGAGACCTTACAATCATACGCTGCACTTCAGGCTGGACACCAATAAGTGTAGTCTATTTCATTGATTCTAAAGGTAGAGCTAATAAGCAGAAGCTTCAATTAAGGTAGGACACCAATAAGACAAATGAAACCCAGTGATTCTGAAGGTAGAGATTAGAAACATAGGCCCTACTTATGCTGGCGCACCCATAACTGTAGTGTAACCAGTCATTTTCTAGGTAGAGGTAACCAACATAGGGTGCACTTAAGGTGGCGCATGCATAAGTGTAGTGTAAGCCAGTTATTCTGTAGGTGGAGCTAACCAACAAAGCGTGCCCTTAGGGCTGGACACCTATATGTGTGGTGTAACCCAGTGATTCTCAAAATAGAGGTAAGCAACATTGGCTGCACTTAACGTGGCCTTACAATAAGTCTGGTGTAACTTACTGATTCTGTAGGTACACCAATACAGTCGGACACCAATAAGTGTAGTGTATCCTTGTCATTCTGAAGGTACAGCTAAAAAGCAGAAGCTTCAATTAAGGTTGGACACCCATAAGTGTAGTGTAGTTCAGTGATTCTGACGATAGAGGTAACCAATATAGACTCTACTTAAGGTGGCGCACACATAACTAGAGTGTAACCAGTGATTCTCTAGGTAGAGCTAACCAACATAGGGTGCACTTAAGGTGCCGCATGCATAAGTTTAGGGTAAACCAGTTATTCTCTAGGTGGAGCTAACCAACAAAGCGTGCCTTCATGGCTGGACACCCATATGTGTGGTGTAACCCGGTGATTCTCAAAATAGAGGTAACCAACATAGGCTGCACTTAACGTGGCCCTCCCATAAGTCTGGTGTAACTTAGTGATTCAGTAGGTAGAGCCGGACACCAATAAGTGTAGTGTCTTCCAGTCATTCTGAAGGTACAGCTAAAAAGCATTAGCTTCAATTAAGGATGGACACCCATAAGTGTAGTGTAGTTCAGTGATTCTGAAGATAGAGGTAACCAATATAGACTCTACTTAAGGTGGCGCACCCATAACTAGAGTGCAACCAGTGATTCTCTAGGTAGAGGTAACCAACATAACGTGCACTTAAGTTGGCGCATGCATAAGTGCAGCGTAGGGCAGTTATTCTGTAGTTAGTTAGTTATTATTCTGTAGTTAGTTAGTTATTCTGTAGTTATTCTGTAACAACAATAAACTTAACTTAACGTTACACACCAGTAAGTATAGTGTACTCAGTGATTCTTTGGGTAGAGCTAAGCAACACAGGCTGCCCTTAAGGTTGCACACCCATATGTGTGGTGTAACGCTGATGGTGAGGCACCCATAATTCTAGTGTGATCCAGTGATTGTGTAAGTAGACATAACAGTCACAGGCTGAACTTGAGACCGGACACCAATTAGTGTAGTGTAACGCAGTGATTCTGTAGGTAGGGCTTCCAAACATAGGCATCGATTAATGTTGGACACCCATACGTGTAGTGTAGTTCAGTCACTCTGAAGGTAGCGCACCCATAAGTGTAGTGTAACCCAGTCATTCTGTAGGTAGAACATACAAACATAGGCTACACTTAAGGTTGGTCACCCATTTGTGCGATGTAAACAAGGGATTCTTAAACTAGAGGTAACCAACATAGTCTGCACTAAAGGTGGCGTACCCATAAGTGTAGTGTAACCCAGTGATTCTGTAGGTAGAACATACAAACATAGGCTGCACTTAAGGTTGGTCACCCATTTGTGTGGTGTAAGCAAGTGATTCATAAACTAGAGGTAACCAACATAGTCTGCAGTAAACGTCGCGTACCCAAAAGTGTAGTGTATCTCAGTGATTCTGTAAGGAGACCTTACAATCATACGCTGCACTTAAGGCTGGACACCAATAAGTGTAGTCTATTTCAGTGATTCAGAAGGTACAGCTAGTAAGCAGAAGCTTCAATTAAGGTAGGACACCAACAAGTAAAATAAAACCCAGTGATTCTGACGGTAGAGGTTACAAACATAGGCTCTACTTAAGGTGGCGCACATATAACTAGAGTGTAACCAGTGATTCTCTAGGTAGAGGTAACCAACATAGCGTGCACTTAAGGTGGCGCATGCATAAGTGTAGCGTAAGCCAGTTATTCTGTAGGTGATGGTAACAACAATAGACTAAACTTAACGTTACACACCAATAAGTGTAGTGTCCTCAGTGATTCTTTGGGTAGAGCTAACCATTACAGGCTGCCCTCAAGGTTGCACAGCCATATGTGTGGTGTAGCGCTGATGGTGAGGCACCCATAGTTCTAGTGTGATCCAGTGATTGTGTAAGTAGACATAACAGTCATAGGCTGCACTTGAGACTGGACACCAATAAGTGTAGTGTAACCCAGTGATTCTGTAGGTAGGGCTCCCAAACAAAGGCATCGATTAATGTTGGACACCCATACGTGTAGTCTAGTTCAGTGATTCTGAAGGTAGAGGTAACCAATATACACTCTACTTAAGGTGGCGCACCCATAACTAGAGTGTAACCAGTGATTCTCTAGGTAGAGGTAACCAACACAGCGTGCACTTAAGGTGGCGTATGCATAAGTGTAGCGTAAGCCAGTTATTCTGTAGGTGAAGCTAACAACAATAGACTAAACTTATCATTACACACCAATAAGTGTAGTGTACTCAGTGATTCTTTTGGTAGATCTAACCAACACAGGCTGCCTTTAAGGTTGCACATTCATATGTGTGGTGTAACGCTGATGGTGAGGCACCCATAATTCTAGTGTGATCCAGTGATTGTGTAGGTAGGGCTCCCAAACAAAGCCATCAATTAATCTTGGACACCCATAGGTGTAGTGTAGTTCAGTGATTCTGAAGGTGGCCAACCCATAAGTGTAGTGTAACCCAGTCATTCTGTAGGTAGAACATACAAACATAGGCTGTACTTAAGGTTGGTCACCCATTTGTGTGGTGTAAGCAAGTAATTCTTAAACTAGAGGTAACCAACATAGTCTGCATTAAAGGTGGCGTACCCATAAGTGTAGTGTATTTCAGTCATTCTGTAAGGAGACCTTACAATCATACGCTGCACTTAAGGCTGGACACCAATAAGTGTAGTCTATTTCAGTGATTCTGAATGAACAGCTAATAAGCAGAAGCTTCAATTGAGGTAGGACAACAACAAGTGAAATGAAACCCAGTGATTCTTAAGGTAGAGGTTACAAACATAGGCTCTACTTAAGATGGCGCACCCATAACTGTAGTGTAACCGGTCATTTTCTAGGTAGAGGTAACCAACATAGGGTGCACTTAAGGTGGCGCATGCATAAGTGTAGTGTAAACCAGTTATTCTGTAGGTGGAGCTAACCAGCAAAGCGTGCCCTTACGGCTGGACACCCATATGTGTGGTGTTACCTAGTGATTCTCAAAATAGAGCTAAGCAACATAGGCTCATTTTAACTTGGCCTTCCCATAAGTGTGGTGTAACTTAGTGATACTGTAGATAGAGCGGGACACCAATAAGTGTAGTGTCTTCCAGTGATTCTGAAGATACAGCTAAAAAGCATTAGCTTCAATTAAGGTTGGACACCCATAAGTGTAGTGTAGTTCAGTGATTCTGAAGATAGAGGTAACCAATATAGACTCTACTTAAGGTGGCGCACCCGTAACTAGAGTGTAACCAGTGATTCTCTAGGTAGAGGTAACCAACATAACGTCCAGTTAAGCTGGCGCATGCATAAGTGTAGCGTAGACCAGTTATTCTGTAGCTGAAGCTAACAACAATAGACTAAACTTAACGTTACACACCAATAAGTGTAGTGTACTCAGTGATTCTTTAGGTAGAGCTAACCAACACAGGCTGCCCTTAAGGTTGCACACCCATATGTGTGGTGTAACGCTGATGGTGAGGCACCCATAATTCTAGTGTGATCCAGTGATTGTGTAAGTAGACATAACAGTCATAGGCTGCACTTGAGGCTGGACACCAATCAGTGTAGTGTAACCCAGTTATTCTGTAGGTAGGGCTTCCAAACATAGGCATCGATTAATGTTGGACACCCATACTTGTAGTGTAGTTCAGTGACTCTGAAGGTAGCGCACCCATAAGTGTAGTGTAACCCAGTCATTCTGTAGGTAGAACATACAAACATAGGCTACACTTAAGGTTGGTCACCCATTTGTGCGATGTAAACAAGGGATTCTTAAACTAGAGGTAACCAACATAGTCTGCACTAAAGGTGGCGTACCCATAAGTGTAGTGTAACCCAGTGATTCTGTAGGTAGGGATCTTACACATAGGCATCGATTATTGCTGGACACCCATACGTGTATTGTAGTTCATTGATTCTGAATTTGGCGAACCCATAAGTGTAGAGTAACCCAGTCATTCTGTAGGTAGAACATACAAACATAGGCTGCACTTAAGGTTGGTCACCCATTTGTGTGGTGTAAACAAGGGATTCTTAAACTAGAGGTAACCAACATAGTCTGCACTAAAGGTGGCGTACCCATAAGTGTAGTGTATCTCAGTGATTCTGTAAGCAGACCTTACAATCATAGGCTGCACTTAAGGCTGGACACCAATAAGGGTAGTCTATTTCAGTGATTCAGAAGGTACAGCTAATAATTAGAAGCTTCAATTAAGGTAGGACACCAACAAGTAAAATGAAACCCAGTGATTTTCAAGGTAGTGGTTACAAACATAGGCTCTACTTAAGGTGGCGCACCCATAACTAAAGTGTAACCAGTGATTCTCTAGGTAGAGGTAACCAACATAGCGTGCACTTAAGGTGGGGCATGCATAAGTGTAGCATAAGCCAGTTTTTCTATAGGTGATGCTAACAACAATAGACTAAACTTAACGTTACAGACCAATAAGTGTAGTATACTCAGTGATTCCTTGGGTAGAGCTAACCAACAAAGGCTGCCCTTAAGGTTGCACACCCATATGTGTGGTGTAACGCTGATGGTGAGGCACCCATAATTCTTGTGTGATCCAGTGATTGCGTAAGTAGACATAACAGTCATAGAATGCACTTGATGCTGGACACCAATAAGTGTAGTGTAACCCAGCGATTCTGTAGGTAGGGCTCCCAAACAGAGGCATCAATTAATCTTGGACACCCATACGTGTAGTGTAGATCAGTGATTCTAAAGGTGGCCCACCCATAAGTGTAGTGTAACCCAGTCATTCTGTCGGTAGAACATACAAACATAGGCTGCACTTAAGGTTGGTCACACATTTGTGTGGTGTAAGCAACTAATTCTTAAACTAGAGGTAACCAACATAGTCTGCACTAAAGGTGGCGTACCCATAAGTGTAGTGTATCTCAGTTATTCTGTTAGGAGACCTTACAATCATACGCTGCACTTAAGGCTCAACACCAATAAGTGTAGTCTATTTCATTGATTCTAAAGGTACAGCTAATAAGCAGAAGCTTTAATTAAGGTAGGACACCAATAAGTGAAATGAAACCCAGTGATTCTGAAGGTAGAGGTTACAAACATAGGCCCTACTTAAGGTAACGCACCCATAACTGTAGCGTAAAAAGTCATTTTCTAGGTAGAGGTAACCAACATATCGTGCACTGAAGGTGGCGCATGCATAAGTGTAGCGTAAGCCAGTTATTCTGTAGGTGAAGCTAACAACAATAGACTAAACTTAACGTTACACACCAATAAGTGTAGTGTCCTCAGTGATTCTTTGGGTAGAGCTAACCAACAAAAGCTGCCCTTAAGGTTGCACACCCATATGTGTGGTGTAACGCTGATGGTGAGGCACCCATAATTCTAGTGTGATCCAGTGATTGTGTAAGTAGACTTAACAGTCATAGGCTGCACTTGAGGCTGGACACGAATAAGTGTAGTGTAACCCAGTGATTCTGTAGGTAGGGCTTCCAAACATAGGCATCGATTAATCTTGGACACCCATACGTGTAGTGTAGTTCAGAGACTCTGAAGGTGGCGCGCCCATTAGTGTAGTGTAACCCAGTCATTCTATAGGTAGAACATACAAACATTGGCTGCACTTAAGGTTGGTCACCCATTTGTGTGGTGTAAGAAAGTAATTATTAAACTAGAGGTAACCAACATAGTCTGCACTAAAGGTGGCGTACCCATAAGTGTAGTGTATCTCAGTCATTCTGAAAGGAGACGTTACAATCATACGCTGCACTTAAGGCTGGACACCAATAAGTGTAGTCTATTTTAGTGATTCCCAAGGTACAGCTACTAAGCAGAAGCTTCAATTAAGGTGGGACAACAACAAGTGAAATGAAACCCAGTGATTCTGAAGGTAGAGGTTACAAACATAGGCTCTACTTAAAGTGGCGCACCCATAACTGTAGTGTAACCAGTCATTTTATGGGTAGAGGTAACCAACATAGGGTGCACTTAAGGTGGCGCATGCATAAGAGTAGTGTAAACCAGTTATTCTGTAGGTGGAGCTAACCAACAAAGCGTGCCCTTAGGGCTGGACACCTATATGTGTGGTGTAACCCAGTGATTTTCAAAATAGAGGTAAGCAACATAGGCTGCACTTAACGTGGCCTTACCATAAGTCTGGTGTAACTTAGTGATTCAGTAGGTACACCAATACAGCCGGACACCAATAAGTGTAGTGTATTCTTGTCATTCTGAAGGTACAGCTAAAAAGCAGAAGCTTCAATTAAGGTTGGACACCCATAAGTGTAGTGTAGTTCAGTGATTCTGAAGATAGAGGTAACCAATATAGACTCTACTTAAGGTGGCGCACCCATAATAAGAGTGTAACCAGTGATTCTCTAGGTAGAGGTAACCAACATAACGTGCACTTAAGGTGGCGCATGCATAAGTGTAGCGTAAGCCAGTTATTCTGTAGGTGAAGCTAACAACAATAGACTAAACTTAACGTTACACACCCATAAGTGTAGTGTACTCAGTGATTCTTTGGGTAGAGCTAACCAACACAGGCTGCCCTGCCATATGGCACACCCATATGTGTGGTGTAACGCTGATGGTGAGGCACCCATAATTCTTGTGTGATCCAGTGATTGTGTAAGTAGACATAACAGTCATAGGATGCACTTGAAGCTGGACACGAATAAGTGTAGTGTAACCCAGTGATTCTGTAGGTAGGGCTCCCAAACAAAGGCATCGAGTAATGTTGGACACCCATACGTGCAGTGTAGTTCAGTGATTCTGAAGGTGGCGCACCCATAAGTGTAGTGTAACCCAGTCATTCTGTAGGTAGAACATACAAAAATAGGCTGCACTTAAGGTTGGTCACACATTTGTGTGGTGTAAGCAAGTAATTCTTAAACTAGAGGTAACCAACATAGTCTGCACTAAAGGTGGCGTACCCATAAGTGTAGTGTATCTCCGTCATTCTGTTAGGAGACCTTACAATCATACGCTGCACTTAAGGCTGGACACCAATAAGTGTAGTCTATTTCATTGATTCTGAAGGTACAGCTAATAAGCAGAAGCTTCAATTAAGGTAGGACACCAATAAGTGAAATGAAACCCAGCAATTCTGAAGGTAGAGGTTACAAACATAGGCCCTACTTAAGGTGGCGCACCCATAACAGTAGTGTAATTAGTCATTTTCTAGGTAGAGGTAACCAACATAGGGTCCACTTAAGGTGCCGCATGCATAAGTGTAGGGTAAACCAGTTATTCTCTAGGTGGAGCTAACCAACAAAGCGTGCCCTTACGGCTGGGCACCCATATGTGTGGTGTAACCCAGTGATTCTCAAAATAGAGGTAAGCAACATAGGGTGCACTTAACGTGGCCCTCCCATAAGTCTGGTGTACCTTAGTGATTCAGTAGGTACAGCCGGACACCATTAAGTGTAGTGTCTTCCAGTCATTCTGAAGATACAGCTAAAACGCAGAAGCTTCAATTAAGGTTGGACACCCATACGTGTAGTGTAGTTCAGTGATTCTGAAGGTAGAGGTAACCAATATAGACTCTACTTAAGGTGGCGCACCCATAACTAGAGTGTAACCAGTAATTCTCTAGGTAGAGGTAACCAACATAGCGTGCACTTAAGGTGGCGCATGCATAGGTGTTGCGTAAGCTAGTTATTCTGTAGCTGAAGCTAACAACAATAGACTAAACTTAACGTTACACACCAATAAGTGTAGTGTACTCAGTGATTCTTTAGGTAGAGCTAACCAACACAGGCTGCCCTTAAGGTTGCACACCCATATGTGTGGTGTAACGCTGATGGTGAGGCACCCATAATTCTAGTGTGATCCAGTGATTGTGTAAGTAGAAAGAACAGTCATAGGCTGCACTTGAGGCTGGACACCAATAAGTGTAGTCTATTTCAGTGATTCAGAAGGTACAGCTAATAAGCAGAAGCTTCAATTAAGGTAGGACGCCAACAAGTAAAATGAAACCCAGTGATTTTCAAGGTAGAGGTTACAAACATATGCTCTACTTAAGGTGGCGCACCCATAACTAGAGTTTAACCAGTGATTCTCTAGGTAGAGGTAACTAACATAGCGTGCACTTAAGGTGGCGCATGCATAAGTGTAGCATAAGCCAGTTATTCTATAGCTGATGCTAACAACAATAGACTAAACTTAACGTTACAGACCAATAAGTGTAGTGTACTCAGTGATTCCTTGGGTAGAGCTAACCAACACAGGCTGCCCTTAAGGTTGCACACCCATATGTGTGGTGTAACGCTGATGGTGAGGCACCCATAATTTTTGTGTGATCCAGTGATTGTGTAAGTAGACATAACAGTCATAGGATGCACTCGAGGCTGGACACCAATAAGTGTAGTGTAACCCAGCGATTCTGTAGGTAGGGATCCCAAACGAAGCCATCAATTAATCTTGGACACCCATACGTGTAGTGTAGTTCAGTGATTCTGAAGGTGGCGCACCCATAAGTGTAGTGTAACCCACTCATTCTGTAGGTAGAACATACAAACATTGGCTGCACTTAAGGTTGGTCACCCATTTGTGTGGTGTAAACAAGTAATTCTTAAACTAGAGGTAGCCAACATAGTCTGCACTAAAGGTGGCGTACCCATAAGTGTAGTGTATCTCAGTCATTCTGTAAGGAGACCTTACAATCATACGCTGCATTTAAGGCTGGACACCAATAAGTGTAGTCTATTTCAGTGATTCAGAAGGTACAGCTAATAAGCAGAAGCTTCAATTAAGGTAGGACGCCAACAAGTAAAATGAAACCCAGTGATTTTCAAGGTAGAGGTTACAAACATATGCTCTACTTAAGGTGGCGCACCCATAACTAGAGTGTAACCAGTGATTCTCTAGGTAGAGGTAACCAATATAACGTGCACTTAAGGTGGCGCATGCATAAGTGTAGCGTTAGCCAGTTATTCTGTAGGTGAAGCTAACAACAATAGATTAAACTTAACGTTACACAACCATAAGTGTAGTGTAGTCAGTGATTCTTTAGGTAGAGCTAACCAACACAGGCTGCCCTTAAGGTTGCACACCCATATGTGTGGTGTAACGGTGTTGGTGAGGCACCCATAATTCTTGTGTGATCCAGTGATTGTGTAACTAGACATAACAGTCATAGGATGCACTTGAGGCTAGACAACAATAAGTGTAGTGTAACCCAGTGATTCTGTAGGTAGGGCTCCCAAACAAAGGCATCGATTAATGTTGGACACCCATACGTGACGTGTAGTTCAGTGATTCTGAAGGTGGCGAACCCATAAGTGTAGTGTAACCCAGTCATTCTGTAGGTAGAACATACAAACATAGGCTGCACTTAAGGTTGGTCACACATTTGTGTGGTGTAAGCAAGTAATTCTTAAACTAGAGGTAACCAACATAGTCTGCACTAAAGGTGGCGTACCCATAAGTGTAGTGTATCTCAGTCATTTTGTTAGGAGACCTTACAATCATACGCTGCACTTAAGGCTGGACACCAATAAGTGTAGTCTATTTCATTGATTCTCAAGGTACAGCTAATAAGCAGAAGCTTCAATTAAGGTAGGACACCAATAAGTGAAATGAAACCCAGTGATTCTAAAGGTAGAGGTTACAAACATAGGCCCTACTTAAGGTGGCGCACCCATAACTGTAGTGTAATTAGTCATTTTCTAGGTAGAGGTAACCAACATAGGGTGCACTTAAGGTGCCGCATGCATAAGTGTAGGGTAAACCAGTTATTCTCTAGGTGGAGCTAACCAACTAATCGTGCCCTTACGGCTGGACACCCATATGTGTGGTGTAACCCAGTGATTCTCAAAATAGAGGTAAGCAACATAGGCTGCACTTAACGTGGCCCTCCCATAAGTCTGGGGTAACTTAGTGATTCAGTAGGGTAGAGCCGGACACCAATAAGAGTAGTGTCTTCCAGTCATTCTAAAGGTACAGCTAAAAAGCATTAGCTTTAATTAAGGTTGGACACCCATAAGTGTAGTGTACTTCAGTGATTCTGAAGGTAGAGGTAACCAAAATAGACTCTACTTAAGGTGGCGCACCCATAACTAGAGTGTAACCAGTGATTCTCTAGGTAGAGGTAACCAACATAACGTGCACTTAAGCTGGCGCATGCATAAGTGTAGCGTAAGTCAGTTATTCTATAGGTCAAGCTAACAACAATAGACTAAACTTAACGTTACACACCAATAAGTGTAGTGTACTCAGTGATTCTTTGGGTAGAGGTAACCAACACAGGCTGCCCTCAAGGTTGCACACCCATATGTGTGGTGTAACGCTGATGGTGAGGCACCCATAGTTCTAGTGTGATCCAGTGATTGTGTAAGTAGACATAACAGTCATAGGCTAAACTTGAGACTGGACACCAATAAGTGTAGTGTAACCCAGTGATTCTGTAGGTAGGGCTCCCAAACATTGGCATCGATTAATGTTGGACACCCATACGTGTAGTGTAGTTCAGTGATTCTGAAGGTAGAGGTAACAAATATAGACTCTACTTAAGGTGGCGCACCCATAACTAGAGTGTAACCAGTGATTCTCTAGGTAGAGGTAACCAACATAGCGTGCACTTAAGGTGACGTATGCATAAGTGTAGCGTAAGCCAGTTATTCTGTAGGTGAAGCTAACAACAATAGACTAAACTTAACGTTACACACCAATAAATGTAGTGTACTCAATGATTCTTTTGGTAGATCTAACCAACACAGGCTGCCCTTAAGGTTGCACATTCATATGTGTGGTGTAACGCTGATGGTGAGGCACCCATAATTCTAGTGTGATCCAGTAATTGTGTAAGTAGACATAACAGTCATAGGCTGCACTTGAGGCTGGACACCAATAAGCGTAGTGTAACCCAGCGATTCTGTAGGTAGGGCTCCCAAACAAAGGCATCAATTAATCTTGGACACCCATACGTGTAGTGTAGTTCAGTGATTCTGAAGGTGAGGTGGCGCACCCATAAGTGTAGTGTAACCCAGTCATTCTGTAGGTAGAACATACAAACATAGGCTGCACTTAAGGTTGGTCACACATTTGTGTGGTGTAAGCAAGTAATTATTAAACTAGAGGTAACCGACGTAGTCTGCACTAAACCTGGCCTACCCATAAGTGTAGTGTATCTCTGTCATTCTGTTAGGAGACCTTACAATCATACGCTGCACTTAAGGCTGCACACCAATAAGTGTAGTCTATTTCATTGATTCTAAAGGTACAGCTACTAAGCAGAAGCTTCAATTAAGGTAGGACAACAACAAGTGAAATGAAACCCAGTTATTCTGAAGGTAGAGGTAACAAACATAGACTCTACTTAAGGTGGCGCACCCATAACTGTAGTGTAACCAGTCATTTTCTAGGTAGAGGTAACCAACATAGAATGCATTTAAGGTGGCGCATGCATAAGTGTAGTGTAAACCAGTTATTCTGTAGGTGGAGCTAACCAACAAAGCGTGCCCTTACGGCTGCACACCCATATGTGTGGTGTTACCTACAGATTCTTAAAATAGAGGTAAGCAACATAGGCTGATTTTAACTTGGCCTTCCCATAAGTGTGGTGTAACTTAGTGATACTGTAGGTAGAGCGGGACACCAATAAGTGTAGTCTATTTCAGTAATTCTGAAGGTACAGCTACTAAGCAGAAGCTACAATTAAGGTACGACACCAACAAGTAGAATAAAACCCAGTTATTCTGAAGGTAGAGGTTACAAACATAGGCCCTATTTAAGGTGGCGCACCCATAACTGTAGTGTAACCAGTCATTTTCTAGGTAGAGTTAACCAACATAGCGTGCACTGAAGGTGGCGCATGCATAAGCGTAGCGTAAGCCAGTTATTCTGTAGGTGAAGCTAACAACAATAGACTAAACTTAACGTTACACACCAATAAGTGTAGTGTACTCAGTGATTCTTTGGGTAGAGCTAACCAACACAGGCTGCCCTTAAGTTTCCACACCGATATGGGTGGTGTAACGCTGATGGTGAGGCACCCATAATTCTAGTGTGATCCAGTGATTGTGTAAGTAGACATAACAGTCATAGGCTGCACTTGAGACTGGAAACCAATAAGTGTAGTGTAACCCAGTGATTCTGTAGGTAGGGCTCCCAAACATAGGCATCGATTAATGTTGGACACCCATACGTGTAGTGTACTTCACCAATAAATGTAGTGTAACCCAGTCATTCTGTAGGTAGAACATACAAACATAGGCTGCACTTAAGGTTGGTCACCCATTTGTGTGGTGTAAGGAAGTGATTCTTAAACTAGAGGTAACCAACATAGTCTGCAGTAAAGGTGGCGTACCCATAAGTGTAGTGTATTTCAGTCATTCTGTAAGGACACCTTACAATCATACGCTGCACTTAGGGCTGGACACCCATACGTGTAGTGTACTTCAGTGATTCTGAAGGTAACGCACCAACAAATGTAGCGTAACCCAGTCATTCTGTAGGTTGAACATACAAACATAGGCTGCACTTAAGGTTGGTCACGAATTTGTGTGGTGTAAGCAAGTGATTCTTACACTAGAGGTAACCAACATAGTCTGTGAAGTGTAGTCTATTTCAGTGATTCTAAAGGTAAAGCTAATAAGCAGAAGCTTCAATTAAGGTAGGAAAACAACAACTGAAATAAAACCCAGTGATTCTGAAGCTAGAGATTACAAACCCAGGCTCTACTTAAGGTGGCGCACCCATAACTGTAGTGTAACCAGTCATTTTCTCGGTAGAGGTAACCAACATAGGGTGCACTTAAGGTGGTGCATGCATAAGTGTAGTGTAAACCAGTTATTATGTAGGTGGAGCTAACCAACAAAGCGTTCCCTTACGACTGGACACTCATATGTGTGGTGTAACCTAGTGATTCTAAAAATAGAGGTAAGCAACATAGGCTGCACTTAACGTGGCCTTCTTATATGTGTGGTGTAACTTAGTGATTCTGCAGGTAGAGCCGGACACCAATAAGTGTAGTGGATTCTAGTCATTCTGAAGGTACAGCTAACAAGCAGAAGCTTCAATTAAGGTTGGACACCCATAAGTGTAGTGTAGTTCAGTGATTCTGAAGGTAGAGGTATCCAATATAGACTCTAATTAAGGTGGCGCACCCATAACTAGAGTGTAACCAGTGATTCTCTAGGGAGAGGTAACCAACATAGCGTGCACTTAAGGTGGCGCATGCATAAGTGTAGCGTAAGCCAGTTATTCTGTAGGTGAAGCTAACAACAATAGACTAAACTTAACGTTACACACCCATAAGTGTAGTGTAGTCAGTGATTCTTTGGGTAGAGCTAACCAACACAGGCTGCCCATAAGGTTGCACACCCATATGTGTGGTGTAACGCTGTTGGTGAGGCACCCATAATTCTTGTGTGATCCAGTGATTGTGTAACTAGACATAACAGTCATAGGATGCACTTGAGGCTGGACACCAATAAGT
>NC_133207.1:11274321-11444321 GCF_958299795.1 Porites lutea | reverse complement strand
AGGTTACAAACATAGGCTCTACTTAAAGTGGCGCACCCATAACTGTAGTGTAACCAGTCATTTTCTAGGTAGAGGTAACCAACATAGGGTGCACTTAAGGTGGCGCATGCATAAGTGTAGTGTAAACCAGTTATTCTGTAGGTGGAGCTAACCAACAAAGCGTGCCCTTACGGGTGGACACCTATATGTGTAGTGTAACCCAGTGATTCTCAAAATAGAGGTAAGCAACATAGGCTGCACTTAACGTGGCCTTACCATAAGTCTGGTGTAACTTAGTGATTCAGTAGGTACACCAATACAGCCGGACACCAATAAGTGTAGTGTATTCTTGTCATTCTGAAGGTACAGCTAAAAAGGAGAAGCCTCAATTAAGGTTGGACACCCATAAGTGTAGTGTAGTTCAGTGATTCTGAAGATAGAGGTAACCAATATAGACTCTACTTAAGGTGGCGCACCCATAACAAGAGTGTAACCAGTGATTCTCTAGGTAGAGGTAACCAACATAACGTGCACTTAAGGTGGCGCATGCATAAGTGTAGCGTAAGCCAGTTATTCTGTAGGTGAAGCTAACAACAATAGACTAAACTTAACGTTACACACCCATAAGTGTAGTGTACTCAGTGATTCTTTGGGTAGAGCTAACCAACACAGGCTGCCCTGCCATATGGCACACCCATATGTGTGGTGTAACGCTGATGGTGAGGCACCCATAATTCTTGTGTGATCCAGTGATTGTGTAAGTAGACATAACAGTCATAGGATGCACTTGAGGCTGGACACGAATAAGTGTAGTGTAACCCAGTGATTCTGTAGGTAGGGCTCCCAAACAAAGGCATCGAGTAATGTTGGACACCCATACGTGCAGTGTAGTTCAGTGATTCTGAAGGTGGCGCACCCATAAGTGTAGTGTAACCCAGTCATTCTGTAGGTAGAACATACAAAAATAGGCTGCACTTAAGGTTGGTCACACATTTGTGTGGTGTAAGCAAGTAATTCTTAAACTAGAGGTAACCAACATAGTCTGCACTAGAGGTGGCGTACCCATAAGTGTAGTGTATCTCAGTCATTCTGTTAGGAGACCTTACAATCATACGCTGCACTTAAGGCTGGACACCAATAAGTGTAGTCTATTTCATTGATTCTGAAGGTACAGCTAATAAGCAGAAGCTTCAATTAAGGTAGGACACCAATAAGTGAAATGAAACCCAGTGATTCTGAAGGTAGAGGTTACAAACATAGGCCCTACTTAAGGTGGCGCACCCATAACAGTAGTGTAATTAGTCATTTTCTAGGTAGAGGTAACCAACATAGGGTCCACTTAAGGTGCCGCATGCATAAGTGTAGGGTAAACCAGTTATTCTCTAGGTGGAGCTAACCAACAAAGCGTGCCCTTACGGCTGGACATCCATATGTGTGGTGTAACCCAGTGATTCTCAAAATAGAGGTAAGCAACATAGGCTGCACTTAACGTGGCCCTCCCATAAGTCTGGTGTAACTTAGTGGTTCAGTAGGGTAGAGCCGGACACCAATAAGTGTAGTGTCTTCCAGTCATTCTGAAGGTACAGCTAAAAAGCATTAGCTTTAATTAAGGTTGGACACCCATAAGTGTAATGTAGTTCAGTGATTCTGAAGGTAGAGGTAACCAATATAGACTCTACTTAAGGTGGCGCACCCATAACTAGAGTGTAACCAGTGATTCTCTAGGTAGAGGTAACCAACATAGCGTGCACTGAAGGTGGCGCATGCATAAGTGTAGCGTAAGCCAGTTATTCTGTAGGTGAAGCTAACAACAATAGACTAAACTTAACGTTACACACCAATAAGTGTAGTGTACTCAGTGATTCTTAGGATAGAGCTAGCCAACACAGGCTGCCCTTAAGGTTGCACATCCATATGTGTGGTGTAACGCTGATGGTGAGGCACCCATCATTCTACTATGATCCAGTGATTGTGTAAGTAGACAAATGTAAGCAGACACATGACTTAACAGTCATAGGCTGCACTTGAGACTGGAAACCAATAAGTGTAGTGTAACCCAGTGATTCTGTAGGTAGGGCTCCCAAACATAGGCATCGATTAATGTTGGACACCCATACGTGTAGTGTACTTCAGTGATTCTGAAGGTGGCGCACCCATAGGTGTACTGTAACCCAGTCATTCTGCAGGTAGAACATACAAACATAGGCTGCACTTAAGGTTGGTCACCCATTTGTGTGGTGTAAGCAAGTGATTCTTAAACTAGAGGTAACCAACATAGTCTGCAGTAAAGGTGGCGTACTCATAAGTGTAGTGTATTTCAGTCATTCTGTAAGGACACCTTACAATCATACGCTGCACTTAGGGCTGGACACCCATACGTGTAGTGTACTTCAGTGATTCTGAAGGTGGCGCACCAATAAATGTAGTGTAACCCAGTCATTCTGTAGGTAGAACATACAAACATAGGCTGAACTTAAGGTTGGTCACGGATTTGTGTGGTGTAAGCAAGTGATTCTTAAACTAGAGGTAACCAACTTAGTCTGTGAAGTCTAGTCTATTTCAGTGATTCTAAAGGTACAGCTAATAAGCAGAAGCTTCAATTAAGGTAGGAAAACAACAACTGAAATAAAACCAAGTGATTCTGAAGGTAGAGGTTACAAACACAGGCTCTACTTAAGGTGGCGCACCCATAACTGTAGTGTAACCAGTCATTTTCTAGGTAGAGGTAACCAACATAGGGTGCACTTAAGGTGGTGCATGCATAAGTGTAGTGTAAACCAGTTATTCTGTAGGTGGAGCTAACCAACAAAGCGTTCCCTTACGACTGGACACCCATATGTGTGGTGTAACCTAGTGATTCTCAAAATAGAGGTAAGCAACATAGGCTGCACTTAACGTGGCCTTCCTATATGTGTGGTGTAACTTAGTGATTCTGCAGGTAGAGCCGGACACCAAGAAGTGTAGTGGATTCTAGTCATTCTGAAGGTACAGCTAACAAGCAGAAGCTTCAATTAAGGTTGGACACCCATAAGTGTAGTGTAGTTCAGTGATTCTGAAGGTAGAGGTAACCAATATAGACTCTACTTAAGGTGGCGCACCCATAACTAGAGTGTAACCAGTGATTCTCTAGGTAGAGGTAACCAACATAGCGTGCACTTAAGGTGGCGTATGCATAAGTGTAGCGTAAGCCAGTTATTCTGTAGGTGAAGCTAACAACAATAGACTAAACTTAACGTTAGACACCCATAAGTGTAGTGTAGTCAGTGATTCTTTAGGTAGAGCTAACCAACACAGGCTGCCCTTAAGGTTGCACATTCATATGTGTGGTGTAACGCTGATAGTGAGGCACCCATAATTCTTGTGTGATCCAGTGATTGTGTAAGTAGACATAACAGTCATAGGATGCACTTGAGGCTGGACACCAATAAGTGTAGTGTAACCCAGTCATTCTGTAGGTAGGGCTTCCAAACACAGGCATCGATTAATGTTGGACACCCATACGTGCAGTGTAGTTCAGTGATTCTGAAGGTGGCGCACCCATAAGTGTAGTGTAAACCAGTCATTCTGTAGGTACAACATACAAACATAGGCTGCACTTAAGGTTGGTCACGGATTTGTGTGGTGTAAGCAAGTAATTCTTAAACTAGAGGTAACCAACATAGTCTGCACTAAAGGTGGCGTACCCATAAGTGTAGTGTATCTCAGTCATTCTGTTGGGAGACCTTACAATCATACGCTGCACTTAAGGCTGGACACCAATAAGTGTAGTCTATTTCATTGATTCTGAAGGTACAGCTAATAAGCAGAAGCTTCAATTAAGGTAGGACACCAATAAGTGAAATGAAACCCAGTGATTCTGAAGGTAGAGGTTACAAACATAGGCCCTACTTAAGGTGGCGCACCCATAACTGTAGTGTAACCAGTCATTTTCTAGGTAGAGGTAACCAACATAGGGTGCACTTAAGGTGCCGCATGCATAAGTGTAGGGTAAACCAGTTATTCTCTAGGTGGAGCTAACCAACAAAGCGTGCCCTTAGGGCTGGACACCTATATGTGTGCTGTAACCCAGTGATTCTCAAAATAGAGGTAAGCAACATAGGCTGCACTTAACGAGGCAATCCCATAAGTCTGGTGTACCTTAGTGATTCAGTAGGTACAGCCGGACACCATTAAGTGTAGTGTCTTCCAGTCATTCTGAAGGTACAGCTAAAACGCAGAAGCTTCAATTAAGGTTGGACACCCATAAGTGTAGTGTAGTTCAGTGATTCTGAAGGTAGAGGTAACCAATATAGACTCTACTTAAGGTGGCGCACCCATAACTAGAGTGTAACCAGTGATTCTCTAGGTAGAGGTAACCAACATAGTGTGCACTTAAGGTGGCGCATGCATAAGTGTAGCGTAAGCCAGTTATTCTGTAGGTGAAGCTAACAACAATAGACTAAACTTAACGTTACACACCAATAAGTGTAGTGTACTCAGTGATTCTTTGGGTAGAGCTAACCAGCAAAGGCTGCCCTTAAGATTGCACACCCATATGTGTGGTGTAACGCTGATGGTGAGGCACCCATAATTCTAGTGTGATCCAGTGAATGTGTAAGTAGATTTAACAGTCATAGGCTGCACTTGAGGCTGGACACCAATAAGTGTAGTGTAACCCAGTGATTCTGTACGTAGGGCTTCCAAACATAGGCATCGATTAATCTTGGACACCCATACCTGTAGTGTAGTTCAGTGACTCTAAAGGTGGCGCACCCCTTAGTGTAGTGTAACCCAGTCATTCTGTAGGTAGAACATACAAACATAGGCTGCACTTAAGGTTGGTCACGGATTTGTGTGGTGTAAGCAAGTGATTCTTAAACTAGAGGTAACCAACATAGTCTGTGAAGTGTAGTCTATTTCAGTGATTCTAAAGGTACAGCTAATAAGCAGAAGCTTCAATTAAGGTAGGAAAACAACAACTGAAATAAAACCAAGTGATTCTGAAGGTAGAGGTTACAAACACAGGCTCTACTTAAGGTGGCGCACCCATAACTGTAGTGTAACCAGTCATTTTCTAGGTAGAGGTAACCAACATAGGGTGCACTTAAGGTGGTGCATGCATAAGTGTAGTGTAAACCAGTTATTCTGTAGGTGACGCTAACCAACAAAGCGTTCCCTTACGACTGGACACCCATATGTGTGGTGTAACCTAGTGATTCTCAAAATAGAGGTAAGCAACATAGGCTGCACTTAACGTGGCCTTCCTATATGTGTGGTGTAACTTAGTGATTCTGCAGGTAGAGCCGGACACCAAGAAGTGTAGTGGATTCTAGTCATTCTGAAGGTACAGCTAACAAGCAGAAGCTTCAATTAAGGTTGGACACCCATAAGTGTAGTGTAGTTCAGTGATTCTGAAGGTAGAGGTAACCAATATAGACTCTACTTAAGGTGGCGCACCCATAACTAGAGTGTAACCAGTGATTCTCTAGGGAGAGGTAACCAACATAGCGTGCACTTAAGGTGGCGTATGCATAAGTGTAGCGTAAGCCAGTTATTCTGTAGGTGAAGCTAACAACAATAGACTAAACTTAACGTTACACACCCATAAGTGTAGTGTAGTCAGTGATTCTTTAGGTAGAGCTAACCAACACAGGCTGCCCTTAAGGTTGCACATTCATATGTGTGGTGTAACGCTGATAGTGAGGCACCCATAATTCTTGTGTGATCCAGTGATTGTGTAAGTAGACATAACAGTCATAGGATGCACTTGAGGCTGGACACCAATAAGTGTAGTGTAACCCAGTGATTCTGTACGTAGGGCTTCCAAACATAGGCATCGATTAATCTTGGACACCCATACCTGTAGTGTAGTTCAGTGACTCTGAAGGTGGCGCACCCCTTAGTGTAGTGTAACCCAGTCATTCTGTAGGTAGAACATACAAACATTGGCTGCACTTAAGGTTGGTCACCCATTTGTGTGGTGTAAGGAAGTGATTCTTAAACTAGAGGTAACCAACATAGTCTGCAGTAAAGGTGGCGTACTCATAAGTGTAGTGTATCTCAGTCATTCTGTAAGGAGATCTTACAATCAGACGCTGCACTTAAGGCTGGACACCAATAAGTGTAGTCTATTTCAGTGATACTGAAGGTACAGCTACTAGGCAGAAGCTTCAATTAAGGTAGGACAACAACAAGTGAAATGAAACCCAGTGATTCTGAAAGTAGAGGTTACAAACATAGGCTCTACTTAAAGTGGCGCACCCATAACTGTAGTGTAACCAGTCATTCTCTAGGTAGAGGAAACCAACCTAGGGTGCAATTAAGGTGGCGCATGCATAAGTGTAGTGTAAACCAGTTATTCTGTAGGTGGAGCTAACCAACAAAGCGTGCCCTTACGGGTGGACACCTATATGTGTAGTGTAACCCAGTGATACTCAAAATAGAGGTAAGCAACATAGGCTGCACTTAACGTGGCCTTACCATAAGTCTGGTGTAACTTAGTGATTCTGTAGGTACACCAATACAGTCGGACACCAATAAGTGTAGTGTTTTCTTGTCATTCTGAAGGTACAGCTAAAAAGCAGAAGCTTCAATTAAGGTTGGACACCCATAAGTGTAGTGTAGTTCAGTGATTCTGAAGATAGAGGTAACCAATATAGACTCTACTTAAGGTGGCGCACCCATAACTAGAGTGTAACCAGTGATTCTCTAGGTAGAGGTAACCAACATAACGTGCACTTAAGCTGGCGCATGCATAAGTGCAGCGTAGGCCAGTTATTCTGTAGTTAGTTAGTTATTATTCTGTAGTTAGTTATTCTGTAGTTATTCTGTAACAACAATAGACTAAACTTAACGTTACACACCAATAAGTGTAGTGTACTCAGTGATTCTTTGGGTAGAGCTAACCAACACAGGCTGCCCTTAAGATTGCACACCCATATGTGTGGTGTAACGCTGATGGTGAGGTACCCATAATTCTAGTGTGATCCAGTGATTGTGTAAGTAGACATAACAGTCATAGGCTGCACTTGAGGCTGGACACCAATAAGTGTAGTGTAACCCAGTGATTCTGTAGGTAGGGCTTCCAAACAAAGGCATCGATTAATGTGGGACACCTATACGTGTGGTGTAGTTCAGTGATTCTGAAGGTAGCACACCCATAAGTGTAGTGTAACCCAGTCATTCTGTAGGTAGAACATACAAACAAAGGCTGCACTTAAGGTTGGTCACCCATTTGTGTGGTGTAAGCAAGTGATTCTTAAACTAGAGGTAACCAACATAGTCTGCACTAAAGGTGGCGTACCCATAAGTGTAGTGTATCTCAGTGATTCTGTAAGCAGACCTTACAATCATAGGCTGCACTTAAGGCTGGACACCAATAAGTGTAGTCTATTTCAGTGATTCAGAAGGTACAGCTAACAAGCAAAAGCTTCAATTAAGGTAGGACACCAACAAGTAAAATGAAACTCAGTGATTTTCAAGGTAGAGGTTACAAACATAGGCTCCACTTAAGGTGGCGCACCCATAACTAGAGTGTAACCAGTGATTCTCTAGGTAGAGGTAACCAACATAGCGTGCACTTAAGGTGGCGCATGCATAAGTGTAGCATAAGCCAGTTATTCTATAGGTGATGCTAACAACAATAGACTAAACTTAACGTTACACACCAATAAGTGTAGTGTACTCAGTGATTCCTTGGGTAGAGCTAACCAACACAGGCTGCCCTTAAGGTTGCACACCCATATGTGTGGTGTAACGCTGATGGTGAGGCACCCATAATTATTGTGTGATCCAGTGATTGTGTAAGTAGACATAACAGTCATAGGATGCACTTGAGGCTGGACACCAATAAGTGTAGTGTACCCAGCGATTCTGTAGGTAGGGCCCCCAAACAAAGGCATCAATTAATCTTGGACACCCATACGTGTAGTGTAGTTCAGTGATTCTGAAGGTGGCGCACCCATAAGTGTAGTGTAATCCAGTCATTCTGTAGGTAGAACATACAAACATAGGCTGCACTTAAGGTTGGTCATACATTTCTGTGGTTTAAGCAAGTAATTCTTAAACTAGAGGTAACCAACATAGTCTGCACTAAAGGTTGCGTACCCATAAGTGTAGTGTATCTCAGTCATTCTGTTAGGAGACCTTACAATCATACGCTGCACTTCAGGCTGGACACCAATAAGTGTAGTCTATTTCATTGATTCTAAAGGTAGAGCTAATAAGCAGAAGCTTCAATTAAGGTAGGACACCAATAAGAGAAATGAAACCCAGTGATTCTGAAGGTAGAGATTAGAAACATAGGCCCTACTTATGCTGGCGCACCCATAACTGTAGTGTAACCAGTCATTTTCTAGGTAGAGGTAACCAACATAGGGTGCACTTAAGGTGGCGCATGCATAAGTGTAGTGTAAGCCAGTTATTCTGTAGGTGGAGCTAACCAACAAAGCGTGCCCTTAGGGCTGGACACCTATATGTGTGGTGTAACCCAGTGATTCTCAAAATAGAGGTAAGCAACATTGGCTGCACTTAACGTGGCCTTACAATAAGTCTGGTGTAACTTACTGATTCTGTAGGTACACCAATACAGTCGGACACCAATAAGTGTAGTGTATCCTTGTCATTCTGAAGGTACAGCTAAAAAGCAGAAGCTTCAATTAAGGTTGGACACCCATAAGTGTAGTGTAGTTCAGTGATTCTGAAGGTAGAGGTTACAAACATAGGCTCTACTTAAAGTTTCGCATCCTAACTGTAGTGTAACCAGTCATTTTCTAGGTAGAGGTAACCAACATAGGGTGCACTTAAGCTGGCGCATGCATAAGTGTAGTGTAAACCAGTTATTCTGTAGGTGGAGCTAACCAACAAAGCGTGCCCTTACGACTGGACACCCATATGTGTGGTGTAACCTAGTGATTCTCAAAATAGAGGTAAGCAACATAGGCTGCACTTAACGTGGCCTTCCTATATGTGTGGTGTAACTTAGTGATTCTGCAGGTAGAACCGGACACCAATAAGTGTAGTGTATTCTAGTCATTCTGATGGTACAGCTAACAAGCAGAAGCTTCAATTAAGGTTGGACACCCATAAGTGTAGTGTAGTTCAGTGATTCTGAAGGTAGAGGTAACCATTATAGACTCTACTTAAGGTGGTGCACCCATAACTAGAGTGTAACCAATGATTCTCTAGGTAGAGGTAACCAACATAGCGTGCACTTAAGGTGGCGCATGCATAACTGTAGCATAAGCCAGTTATTCTGTAGGTAAAGCTAACAACAATAGATTAAACTTAACGTTACACACCAATAAGTGTAGTGTACTCAGTGATTCTTTGGGTAGAGCTAACCAACACAAGCTGCCCTTAAGGTTGCACACCCATATGTGTGGTGTAACGCTGATGGTGAGGCACCCATAATTCTTGTGTGATCCAGTGATTGTGTAAGTAGACATAACAGTCATAGGATGCACTTGAGGCTGGACACCAATAAGTGTAGTGTAACCCAGTGATTCTGTAGGTAGGGCTCCCAAACAAAGGCATCGATTAATGTTGGACACCCATAGGTGTAGTGTAGTTCAGTGATTCTGAAGATGGCGCACCCATAAGTGTAGTGTAACCCAGTCATTCTGTAGGTAGAACATACAAACAAAGGCTGCACTTAAGGTTGGTCACCCATTTGTGTGGTGTAAGCAAGTGATTCTTAAACTAGAGGTAACCAACATAGTCTGCACTAAAGGTGGCGTACCCATAAGTGTAGTGTATCTCAGTCATTCTGTTAGGAGACCTTAAAATCATACGCTGCACTTAAGGCTGGACACCAATAAGTGTAGTCTATTTCATTGATTCTGAAGGTACAGCTTATAAGCAGAAGCTTCAATTAAGGTAGGACACCAATAAGTGAAATGAAACCCAGTGATTCTGAAGGTAGAGGTTACAAACATAGGCCCTACTTAAGGTGGCGCACCCATAACTGTAGTGTAACCAGTCATTTTCTAGGTAGAGGTAGCCAACATAGGGTGCACTTAAGGTGGTGCATGCATAAGTGTGGTGTAAACCAGTTACTCTGTAGGTAGAGCTAACCAACAAAGCGTGCCCTTACGACTGGACACCCATATGTGTGGTGTAACCTAGTGATTCTCAAAATAGAGGTAAGCAACATAGGCTGCACTTAACGAGGCCTTCCTATATGTGCGGTGTACCTTAGTGATTCTGCAGGTAGAGCCGGACACCAATAAGTGTAGTGTATTCTAGTCATTCTGAAGGTACAGCTAACAAGCAGAAGCTTCAATTAAGGTTGGAAACCCATAAGTGTAGTGTAGTTCAGTGATTCTGAAGATAGAGGTAACCAATATAGACTCTACTTAAGGTGGCGCACCCATAACTAGAGTGTAATCAGTGATTCCCTAGGTAGAGGTAACCAACATAACGTGCACTTAAGGTGGCGCATGCATAAGTGAAGCGTAAGCCAGTTATTCTATAGGTGAAGCTAACAACAATAGACTAAACTTAACGTTACACACCAATAAGTGTAGTGTACTCAGTGATTCTTTGGGTAGAGCTAACCAACACAGGCTGCCCTCAAGGTTGCACTGTATAATAATAATTAAACCCATAATTCTAGTGTGATCCAGTGATTGTGTAAGTAGACATAACAGTCATAGGCTGAACTTGAGACTGGACACCAATAAGTGTAGTGTAATCCAGTGATTCTGTAGGTAGGGCTCCCAAACATAGGCATCGATTTATGTTGGACACCCATACGTGTAGTGTACTTCAGTGATTCTGAAGGTGGCGCACCAATAAATGTAGTGTAACCCAGTCATTCTGTAGGTAGAACATAGAAACATAGGCTGCACTTAAGGTTGGTCACCCATTTGTGTGGTGTAAGCAAGTGATTCTTAAACTAGAGGTAACCAACATAGTCTGCACTAAAGGTAGCGTACCCATAAGTGTAGTGTATCTCAGTGATTCTGTAAGGAGACCTTACAATCATACGCTGCATTTACGGCTGGACACCAATAAGTGTACTCTATTTCAGTGATTCTAAAGGTACAGCTACTAGGCAGAAGCTTCAATTAAGGTAGGACAACAACAAGTGAAATGAAACCCAGTGATTCTGAAGGTAGAGGTTACAAACATAGGGTGCACTTAAGGTGGCGCATGCATAAGTGTAGTGTAAACCAGTTATTCTGTAGGTGGAGCTAACCAACAAAGCGTGCCCTTACGGGTGGACACCTATATGTGTAGTGTAACCCAGTGATACTCAAAATAGAGGTAAGCAACATAGGCTGCACTTAACGTGGCCTTACAATAAGTCTGGTGTAACTTAGTGATTCTGTAGGTACACCAATACAGTCGGACACCAATAAGTGTAGTGTATTCTTGTCATTCTGAAGGTACAGCTAAAAAGCAGAAGCTTCAATTAAGGTTGGACACCCATAAGTGTAGTGTAGTTCAGTGATTCTGACGATAGAGGTAACCAATATAGACTCTACTTAAGGTGGCGCACACATAACTAGAGTGTAACCAGTGATTCTCTAGGTAGAGCTAACCAACATAGGGTGCACTTAAGGTGCCGCATGCATAAGTTTAGGGTAAACCAGTTATTCTCTAGGTGGAGCTAACCAACAAAGCGTGCCTTCATGGCTGGACACCCATATGTGTGGTGTAACCCGGTGATTCTCAAAATAGAGGTAACCAACATAGGCTGCACTTAACGTGGCCCTCCCATAAGTCTGGTGTAACTTAGTGATTCAGTAGGTAGAGCCGGACACCAATAAGTGTAGTGTCTTCCAGTCATTCTGAAGGTACAGCTAAAAAGCATTAGCTTCAATTAAGGATGGACACCCATAAGTGTAGTGTAGTTCAGTGATTCTGAAGATAGAGGTAACCAATATAGACTCTACTTAAGGTGGCGCACCCATAACTAGAGTGCAACCAGTGATTCTCTAGGTAGAGGTAACCAACATAACGTGCACTTAAGTTGGCGCATGCATAAGTGCAGCGTAGGGCAGTTATTCTGTAGTTAGTTAGTTATTATTCTGTAGTTAGTTAGTTATTCTGTAGTTATTCTGTAACAACAATAAACTTAACTTAACGTTACACACCAGTAAGTATAGTGTACTCAGTGATTCTTTGGGTAGAGCTAAGCAACACAGGCTGCCCTTAAGGTTGCACACCCATATGTGTGGTGTAACGCTGATGGTGAGGCACCCATAATTCTAGTGTGATCCAGTGATTGTGTAAGTAGACATAACAGTCACAGGCTGAACTTGAGACCGGACACCAATTAGTGTAGTGTAACGCAGTGATTCTGTAGGTAGGGCTTCCAAACATAGGCATCGATTAATGTTGGACACCCATACGTGTAGTGTAGTTCAGTCACTCTGAAGGTAGCGCACCCATAAGTGTAGTGTAACCCAGTCATTCTGTAGGTAGAACATACAAACATAGGCTACACTTAAGGTTGGTCACCCATTTGTGCGATGTAAACAAGGGATTCTTAAACTAGAGGTAACCAACATAGTCTGCACTAAAGGTGGCGTACCCATAAGTGTAGTGTAACCCAGTGATTCTGTAGGTAGAACATACAAACATAGGCTGCACTTAAGGTTGGTCACCCATTTGTGTGGTGTAAGCAAGTGATTCATAAACTAGAGGTAACCAACATAGTCTGCAGTAAACGTCGCGTACCCAAAAGTGTAGTGTATCTCAGTGATTCTGTAAGGAGACCTTACAATCATACGCTGCACTTAAGGCTGGACACCAATAAGTGTAGTCTATTTCAGTGATTCAGAAGGTACAGCTAGTAAGCAGAAGCTTCAATTAAGGTAGGACACCAACAAGTAAAATAAAACCCAGTGATTCTGACGGTAGAGGTTACAAACATAGGCTCTACTTAAGGTGGCGCACATATAACTAGAGTGTAACCAGTGATTCTCTAGGTAGAGGTAACCAACATAGCGTGCACTTAAGGTGGCGCATGCATAAGTGTAGCGTAAGCCAGTTATTCTGTAGGTGATGGTAACAACAATAGACTAAACTTAACGTTACACACCAATAAGTGTAGTGTCCTCAGTGATTCTTTGGGTAGAGCTAACCATTACAGGCTGCCCTCAAGGTTGCACAGCCATATGTGTGGTGTAGCGCTGATGGTGAGGCACCCATAGTTCTAGTGTGATCCAGTGATTGTGTAAGTAGACATAACAGTCATAGGCTGCACTTGAGACTGGACACCAATAAGTGTAGTGTAACCCAGTGATTCTGTAGGTAGGGCTCCCAAACAAAGGCATCGATTAATGTTGGACACCCATACGTGTAGTCTAGTTCAGTGATTCTGAAGGTAGAGGTAACCAATATACACTCTACTTAAGGTGGCGCACCCATAACTAGAGTGTAACCAGTGATTCTCTAGGTAGAGGTAACCAACACAGCGTGCACTTAAGGTGGCGTATGCATAAGTGTAGCGTAAGCCAGTTATTCTGTAGGTGAAGCTAACAACAATAGACTAAACTTATCATTACACACCAATAAGTGTAGTGTACTCAGTGATTCTTTTGGTAGATCTAACCAACACAGGCTGCCTTTAAGGTTGCACATTCATATGTGTGGTGTAACGCTGATGGTGAGGCACCCATAATTCTAGTGTGATCCAGTGATTGTGTAGGTAGGGCTCCCAAACAAAGCCATCAATTAATCTTGGACACCCATAGGTGTAGTGTAGTTCAGTGATTCTGAAGGTGGCCAACCCATAAGTGTAGTGTAACCCAGTCATTCTGTAGGTAGAACATACAAACATAGGCTGTACTTAAGGTTGGTCACCCATTTGTGTGGTGTAAGCAAGTAATTCTTAAACTAGAGGTAACCAACATAGTCTGCATTAAAGGTGGCGTACCCATAAGTGTAGTGTATTTCAGTCATTCTGTAAGGAGACCTTACAATCATACGCTGCACTTAAGGCTGGACACCAATAAGTGTAGTCTATTTCAGTGATTCTGAATGAACAGCTAATAAGCAGAAGCTTCAATTGAGGTAGGACAACAACAAGTGAAATGAAACCCAGTGATTCTTAAGGTAGAGGTTACAAACATAGGCTCTACTTAAGATGGCGCACCCATAACTGTAGTGTAACCGGTCATTTTCTAGGTAGAGGTAACCAACATAGGGTGCACTTAAGGTGGCGCATGCATAAGTGTAGTGTAAACCAGTTATTCTGTAGGTGGAGCTAACCAGCAAAGCGTGCCCTTACGGCTGGACACCCATATGTGTGGTGTTACCTAGTGATTCTCAAAATAGAGCTAAGCAACATAGGCTCATTTTAACTTGGCCTTCCCATAAGTGTGGTGTAACTTAGTGATACTGTAGATAGAGCGGGACACCAATAAGTGTAGTGTCTTCCAGTGATTCTGAAGATACAGCTAAAAAGCATTAGCTTCAATTAAGGTTGGAAACCCATAAGTGTAGTGTAGTTCAGTGATTCTGAAGGTAGAGGTAACCAATATAGACTCTACTTAAGGTGGCGCACCCGTAACTAGAGTGTAACCAGTGATTCTCTAGGTAGAGGTAACCAACATAACGTGCAGTTAAGCTGGCGCATGCATAAGTGTAGCGTAGACCAGTTATTCTGTAGCTGAAGCTAACAACAATAGACTAAACTTAACGTTACACACCAATAAGTGTAGTGTACTCAGTGATTCTTTAGGTAGAGCTAACCAACACAGGCTGCCCTTAAGGTTGCACACCCATATGTGTGGTGTAACGCTGATGGTGAGGCACCCATAATTCTAGTGTGATCCAGTGATTGTGTAAGTAGACATAACAGTCATAGGCTGCACTTGAGGCTGGACACCAATCAGTGTAGTGTAACCCAGTTATTCTGTAGGTAGGGCTTCCAAACATAGGCATCGATTAATGTTGGACACCCATACTTGTAGTGTAGTTCAGTGACTCTGAAGGTAGCGCACCCATAAGTGTAGTGTAACCCAGTCATTCTGTAGGTAGAACATACAAACATAGGCTACACTTAAGGTTGGTCACCCATTTGTGCGATGTAAACAAGGGATTCTTAAACTAGAGGTAACCAACATAGTCTGCACTAAAGGTGGCGTACCCATAAGTGTAGTGTAACCCAGTGATTCTGTAGGTAGGGATCTTACACATAGGCATCGATTATTGCTGGACACCCATACGTGTATTGTAGTTCATTGATTCTGAATTTGGCGAACCCATAAGTGTAGAGTAACCCAGTCATTCTGTAGGTAGAACATACAAACATAGGCTGCACTTAAGGTTGGTCACCCATTTGTGTGGTGTAAACAAGGGATTCTTAAACTAGAGGTAACCAACATAGTCTGCACTAAAGGTGGCGTACCCATAAGTGTAGTGTATCTCAGTGATTCTGTAAGCAGACCTTACAATCATAGGCTGCACTTAAGGCTGGACACCAATAAGTGTAGTCTATTTCAGTGATTCAGAAGGTACAGCTAATAATTAGAAGCTTCAATTAAGGTAGGACACCAACAAGTAAAATGAAACCCAGTGATTTTCAAGGTAGTGGTTACAAACATAGGCTCTACTTAAGGTGGCGCACCCATAACTAAAGTGTAACCAGTGATTCTCTAGGTAGAGGTAACCAACATAGCGTGCACTTAAGGTGGGGCATGCATAAGTGTAGCATAAGCCAGTTTTTCTATAGGTGATGCTAACAACAATAGACTAAACTTAACGTTACAGACCAATAAGTGTAGTATACTCAGTGATTCCTTGGGTAGAGCTAACCAACAAAGGCTGCCCTTAAGGTTGCACACCCATATGTGTGGTGTAACGCTGATGGTGAGGCACCCATAATTCTTGTGTGATCCAGTGATTGCGTAAGTAGACATAACAGTCATAGAATGCACTTGATGCTGGACACCAATAAGTGTAGTGTAACCCAGCGATTCTGTAGGTAGGGCTCCCAAACAGAGGCATCAATTAATCTTGGACACCCATACGTGTAGTGTAGATCAGTGATTCTAAAGGTGGCCCACCCATAAGTGTAGTGTAACCCAGTCATTCTGTCGGTAGAACATACAAACATAGGCTGCACTTAAGGTTGGTCACACATTTGTGTGGTGTAAGCAACTAATTCTTAAACTAGAGGTAACCAACATAGTCTGCACTAAAGGTGGCGTACCCATAAGTGTAGTGTATCTCAGTTATTCTGTTAGGAGACCTTACAATCATACGCTGCACTTAAGGCTCAACACCAATAAGTGTAGTCTATTTCATTGATTCTAAAGGTACAGCTAATAAGCAGAAGCTTTAATTAAGGTAGGACACCAATAAGTGAAATGAAACCCAGTGATTCTGAAGGTAGAGGTTACAAACATAGGCCCTACTTAAGGTAACGCACCCATAACTGTAGCGTAAAAAGTCATTTTCTAGGTAGAGGTAACCAACATATCGTGCACTGAAGGTGGCGCATGCATAAGTGTAGCGTAAGCCAGTTATTCTGTAGGTGAAGCTAACAACAATAGACTAAACTTAACGTTACACACCAATAAGTGTAGTGTCCTCAGTGATTCTTTGGGTAGAGCTAACCAACAAAAGCTGCCCTTAAGGTTGCACACCCATATGTGTGGTGTAACGCTGATGGTGAGGCACCCATAATTCTAGTGTGATCCAGTGATTGTGTAAGTAGACTTAACAGTCATAGGCTGCACTTGAGGCTGGACACGAATAAGTGTAGTGTAACCCAGTGATTCTGTAGGTAGGGCTTCCAAACATAGGCATCGATTAATCTTGGACACCCATACGTGTAGTGTAGTTCAGAGACTCTGAAGGTGGCGCGCCCATTAGTGTAGTGTAACCCAGTCATTCTATAGGTAGAACATACAAACATTGGCTGCACTTAAGGTTGGTCACCCATTTGTGTGGTGTAAGAAAGTAATTATTAAACTAGAGGTAACCAACATAGTCTGCACTAAAGGTGGCGTACCCATAAGTGTAGTGTATCTCAGTCATTCTGAAAGGAGACGTTACAATCATACGCTGCACTTAAGGCTGGACACCAATAAGTGTAGTCTATTTTAGTGATTCCCAAGGTACAGCTACTAAGCAGAAGCTTCAATTAAGGTGGGACAACAACAAGTGAAATGAAACCCAGTGATTCTGAAGGTAGAGGTTACAAACATAGGCTCTACTTAAAGTGGCGCACCCATAACTGTAGTGTAACCAGTCATTTTATAGGTAGAGGTAACCAACATAGGGTGCACTTAAGGTGGCGCATGCATAAGAGTAGTGTAAACCAGTTATTCTGTAGGTGGAGCTAACCAACAAAGCGTGCCCTTAGGGCTGGACACCTATATGTGTGGTGTAACCCAGTGATTTTCAAAATAGAGGTAAGCAACATAGGCTGCACTTAACGTGGCCTTACCATAAGTCTGGTGTAACTTAGTGATTCAGTAGGTACACCAATACAGCCGGACACCAATAAGTGTAGTGTATTCTTGTCATTCTGAAGGTACAGCTAAAAAGCAGAAGCTTCAATTAAGGTTGGACACCCATAAGTGTAGTGTAGTTCAGTGATTCTGAAGATAGAGGTAACCAATATAGACTCTACTTAAGGTGGCGCACCCATAATAAGAGTGTAACCAGTGATTCTCTAGGTAGAGGTAACCAACATAACGTGCACTTAAGGTGGCGCATGCATAAGTGTAGCGTAAGCCAGTTATTCTGTAGGTGAAGCTAACAACAATAGACTAAACTTAACGTTACACACCCATAAGTGTAGTGTACTCAGTGATTCTTTGGGTAGAGCTAACCAACACAGGCTGCCCTGCCATATGGCACACCCATATGTGTGGTGTAACGCTGATGGTGAGGCACCCATAATTCTTGTGTGATCCAGTGATTGTGTAAGTAGACATAACAGTCATAGGATGCACTTGAAGCTGGACACGAATAAGTGTAGTGTAACCCAGTGATTCTGTAGGTAGGGCTCCCAAACAAAGGCATCGAGTAATGTTGGACACCCATACGTGCAGTGTAGTTCAGTGATTCTGAAGGTGGCGCACCCATAAGTGTAGTGTAACCCAGTCATTCTGTAGGTAGAACATACAAAAATAGGCTGCACTTAAGGTTGGTCACACATTTGTGTGGTGTAAGCAAGTAATTCTTAAACTAGAGGTAACCAACATAGTCTGCACTAAAGGTGGCGTACCCATAAGTGTAGTGTATCTCCGTCATTCTGTTAGGAGACCTTACAATCATACGCTGCACTTAAGGCTGGACACCAATAAGTGTAGTCTATTTCATTGATTCTGAAGGTACAGCTAATAAGCAGAAGCTTCAATTAAGGTAGGACACCAATAAGTGAAATGAAACCCAGCAATTCTGAAGGTAGAGGTTACAAACATAGGCCCTACTTAAGGTGGCGCACCCATAACAGTAGTGTAATTAGTCATTTTCTAGGTAGAGGTAACCAACATAGGGTCCACTTAAGGTGCCGCATGCATAAGTGTAGGGTAAACCAGTTATTCTCTAGGTGGAGCTAACCAACAAAGCGTGCCCTTACGGCTGGGCACCCATATGTGTGGTGTAACCCAGTGATTCTCAAAATAGAGGTAAGCAACATAGGCTGCACTTAACGTGGCCCTCCCATAAGTCTGGTGTACCTTAGTGATTCAGTAGGTACAGCCGGACACCATTAAGTGTAGTGTCTTCCAGTCATTCTGAAGATACAGCTAAAACGCAGAAGCTTCAATTAAGGTTGGACACCCATACGTGTAGTGTAGTTCAGTGATTCTGAAGGTAGAGGTAACCAATATAGACTCTACTTAAGGTGGCGCACCCATAACTAGAGTGTAACCAGTGATTCTCTAGGTAGAGGTAACCAACATAGCGTGCACTTAAGGTGGCGCATGCATAGGTGTTGCGTAAGCTAGTTATTCTGTAGCTGAAGCTAACAACAATAGACTAAACTTAACGTTACACACCAATAAGTGTAGTGTACTCAGTGATTCTTTAGGTAGAGCTAACCAACACAGGCTGCCCTTAAGGTTGCACACCCATATGTGTGGTGTAACGCTGATGGTGAGGCACCCATAATTCTAGTGTGATCCAGTGATTGTGTAAGTAGAAAGAACAGTCATAGGCTGCACTTGAGGCTGGACACCAATAAGTGTAGTCTATTTCAGTGATTCAGAAGGTACAGCTAATAAGCAGAAGCTTCAATTAAGGTAGGACGCCAACAAGTAAAATGAAACCCAGTGATTTTCAAGGTAGAGGTTACAAACATATGCTCTACTTAAGGTGGCGCACCCATAACTAGAGTTTAACCAGTGATTCTCTAGGTAGAGGTAACTAACATAGCGTGCACTTAAGGTGGCGCATGCATAAGTGTAGCATAAGCCAGTTATTCTATAGCTGATGCTAACAACAATAGACTAAACTTAACGTTACAGACCAATAAGTGTAGTGTACTCAGTGATTCCTTGGGTAGAGCTAACCAACACAGGCTGCCCTTAAGGTTGCACACCCATATGTGTGGTGTAACGCTGATGGTGAGGCACCCATAATTTTTGTGTGATCCAGTGATTGTGTAAGTAGACATAACAGTCATAGGATGCACTCGAGGCTGGACACCAATAAGTGTAGTGTAACCCAGCGATTCTGTAGGTAGGGATCCCAAACGAAGCCATCAATTAATCTTGGACACCCATACGTGTAGTGTAGTTCAGTGATTCTGAAGGTGGCGCACCCATAAGTGTAGTGTAACCCAGTCATTCTGTAGGTAGAACATACAAACATTGGCTGCACTTAAGGTTGGTCACCCATTTGTGTGGTGTAAACAAGTAATTCTTAAACTAGAGGTAGCCAACATAGTCTGCACTAAAGGTGGCGTACCCATAAGTGTAGTGTATCTCAGTCATTCTGTAAGGAGACCTTACAATCATACGCTGCATTTAAGGCTGGACACCAATAAGTGTAGTCTATTTCAGTGATTCAGAAGGTACAGCTAATAAGCAGAAGCTTCAATTAAGGTAGGACGCCAACAAGTAAAATGAAACCCAGTGATTTTCAAGGTAGAGGTTACAAACATATGCTCTACTTAAGGTGGCGCACCCATAACTAGAGTGTAACCAGTGATTCTCTAGGTAGAGGTAACCAATATAACGTGCACTTAAGGTGGCGCATGCATAAGTGTAGCGTTAGCCAGTTATTCTGTAGGTGAAGCTAACAACAATAGATTAAACTTAACGTTACACAACCATAAGTGTAGTGTAGTCAGTGATTCTTTAGGTAGAGCTAACCAACACAGGCTGCCCTTAAGGTTGCACACCCATATGTGTGGTGTAACGGTGTTGGTGAGGCACCCATAATTCTTGTGTGATCCAGTGATTGTGTAACTAGACATAACAGTCATAGGATGCACTTGAGGCTAGACAACAATAAGTGTAGTGTAACCCAGTGATTCTGTAGGTAGGGCTCCCAAACAAAGGCATCGATTAATGTTGGACACCCATACGTGACGTGTAGTTCAGTGATTCTGAAGGTGGCGAACCCATAAGTGTAGTGTAACCCAGTCATTCTGTAGGTAGAACATACAAACATAGGCTGCACTTAAGGTTGGTCACACATTTGTGTGGTGTAAGCAAGTAATTCTTAAACTAGAGGTAACCAACATAGTCTGCACTAAAGGTGGCGTACCCATAAGTGTAGTGTATCTCAGTCATTTTGTTAGGAGACCTTACAATCATACGCTGCACTTAAGGCTGGACACCAATAAGTGTAGTCTATTTCATTGATTCTCAAGGTACAGCTAATAAGCAGAAGCTTCAATTAAGGTAGGACACCAATAAGTGAAATGAAACCCAGTGATTCTAAAGGTAGAGGTTACAAACATATGCTCTACTTAAGGTGGCGCACCCATAACTAGAGTGTAACCAGTGATTCTCTAGGTAGAGGTAACCAATATAACGTGCACTTAAGGTGGCGCATGCATAAGTGTAGCGTTAGCCAGTTATTCTGTAGGTGAAGCTAACAACAATAGATTAAACTTAACGTTACACAACCATAAGTGTAGTGTAGTCAGTGATTCTTTAGGTAGAGCTAACCAACACAGGCTGCCCTTAAGGTTGCACACCCATATGTGTGGTGTAACGGTGTTGGTGAGGCACCCATAATTCTTGTGTGATCCAGTGATTGTGTAACTAGACATAACAGTCATAGGATGCACTTGAGGCTAGACAACAATAAGTGTAGTGTAACCCAGTGATTCTGTAGGTAGGGCTCCCAAACAAAGGCATCGATTAATGTTGGACACCCATACGTGACGTGTAGTTCAGTGATTCTGAAGGTGGCGAACCCATAAGTGTAGTGTAACCCAGTCATTCTGTAGGTAGAACATACAAACATAGGCTGCACTTAAGGTTGGTCACACATTTGTGTGGTGTAAGCAAGTAATTCTTAAACTAGAGGTAACCAACATAGTCTGCACTAAAGGTGGCGTACCCATAAGTGTAGTGTATCTCAGTCATTTTGTTAGGAGACCTTACAATCATACGCTGCACTTAAGGCTGGACACCAATAAGTGTAGTCTATTTCATTGATTCTCAAGGTACAGCTAATAAGCAGAAGCTTCAATTAAGGTAGGACACCAATAAGTGAAATGAAACCCAGTGATTCTAAAGGTAGAGGTTACAAACATAGGCCCTACTTAAGGTGGCGCACCCATAACTGTAGTGTAATTAGTCATTTTCTAGGTAGAGGTAACCAACATAGGGTGCACTTAAGGTGCCGCATGCATAAGTGTAGGGTAAACCAGTTATTCTCTAGGTGGAGCTAACCAACTAATCGTGCCCTTACGGCTGGACACCCATATGTGTGGTGTAACCCAGTGATTCTCAAAATAGAGGTAAGCAACATAGGCTGCACTTAACGTGGCCCTCCCATAAGTCTGGGGTAACTTAGTGATTCAGTAGGGTAGAGCCGGACACCAATAAGAGTAGTGTCTTCCAGTCATTCTAAAGGTACAGCTAAAAAGCATTAGCTTTAATTAAGGTTGGACACCCATAAGTGTAGTGTACTTCAGTGATTCTGAAGGTAGAGGTAACCAAAATAGACTCTACTTAAGGTGGCGCACCCATAACTAGAGTGTAACCAGTGATTCTCTAGGTAGAGGTAACCAACATAACGTGCACTTAAGCTGGCGCATGCATAAGTGTAGCGTAAGTCAGTTATTCTATAGGTCAAGCTAACAACAATAGACTAAACTTAACGTTACACACCAATAAGTGTAGTGTACTCAGTGATTCTTTGGGTAGAGGTAACCAACACAGGCTGCCCTCAAGGTTGCACACCCATATGTGTGGTGTAACGCTGATGGTGAGGCACCCATAGTTCTAGTGTGATCCAGTGATTGTGTAAGTAGACATAACAGTCATAGGCTAAACTTGAGACTGGACACCAATAAGTGTAGTGTAACCCAGTGATTCTGTAGGTAGGGCTCCCAAACATTGGCATCGATTAATGTTGGACACCCATACGTGTAGTGTAGTTCAGTGATTCTGAAGGTAGAGGTAACAAATATAGACTCTACTTAAGGTGGCGCACCCATAACTAGAGTGTAACCAGTGATTCTCTAGGTAGAGGTAACCAACATAGCGTGCACTTAAGGTGACGTATGCATAAGTGTAGCGTAAGCCAGTTATTCTGTAGGTGAAGCTAACAACAATAGACTAAACTTAACGTTACACACCAATAAATGTAGTGTACTCAATGATTCTTTTGGTAGATCTAACCAACACAGGCTGCCCTTAAGGTTGCACATTCATATGTGTGGTGTAACGCTGATGGTGAGGCACCCATAATTCTAGTGTGATCCAGTAATTGTGTAAGTAGACATAACAGTCATAGGCTGCACTTGAGGCTGGACACCAATAAGCGTAGTGTAACCCAGCGATTCTGTAGGTAGGGCTCCCAAACAAAGGCATCAATTAATCTTGGACACCCATACGTGTAGTGTAGTTCAGTGATTCTGAAGGTGAGGTGGCGCACCCATAAGTGTAGTGTAACCCAGTCATTCTGTAGGTAGAACATACAAACATAGGCTGCACTTAAGGTTGGTCACACATTTGTGTGGTGTAAGCAAGTAATTATTAAACTAGAGGTAACCGACGTAGTCTGCACTAAACCTGGCCTACCCATAAGTGTAGTGTATCTCTGTCATTCTGTTAGGAGACCTTACAATCATACGCTGCACTTAAGGCTGCACACCAATAAGTGTAGTCTATTTCATTGATTCTAAAGGTACAGCTACTAAGCAGAAGCTTCAATTAAGGTAGGACAACAACAAGTGAAATGAAACCCAGTTATTCTGAACGTAGAGGTAACAAACATAGACTCTACTTAAGGTGGCGCACCCATAACTGTAGTGTAACCAGTCATTTTCTAGGTAGAGGTAACCAACATAGAATGCATTTAAGGTGGCGCATGCATAAGTGTAGTGTAAACCAGTTATTCTGTAGGTGGAGCTAACCAACAAAGCGTGCCCTTACGGCTGCACACCCATATGTGTGGTGTTACCTACAGATTCTTAAAATAGAGGTAAGCAACATAGGCTGATTTTAACTTGGCCTTCCCATAAGTGTGGTGTAACTTAGTGATACTGTAGGTAGAGCGGGACACCAATAAGTGTAGTCTATTTCAGTAATTCTGAAGGTACAGCTACTAAGCAGAAGCTACAATTAAGGTACGACACCAACAAGTAGAATAAAACCCAGTTATTCTGAAGGTAGAGGTTACAAACATAGGCCCTATTTAAGGTGGCGCACCCATAACTGTAGTGTAACCAGTCATTTTCTAGGTAGAGTTAACCAACATAGCGTGCACTGAAGGTGGCGCATGCATAAGCGTAGCGTAAGCCAGTTATTCTGTAGGTGAAGCTAACAACAATAGACTAAACTTAACGTTACACACCAATAAGTGTAGTGTACTCAGTGATTCTTTGGGTAGAGCTAACCAACACAGGCTGCCCTTAAGTTTCCACACCGATATGGGTGGTGTAACGCTGATGGTGAGGCACCCATAATTCTAGTGTGATCCAGTGATTGTGTAAGTAGACATAACAGTCATAGGCTGCACTTGAGACTGGAAACCAATAAGTGTAGTGTAACCCAGTGATTCTGTAGGTAGGGCTCCCAAACATAGGCATCGATTAATGTTGGACACCCATACGTGTAGTGTACTTCACCAATAAATGTAGTGTAACCCAGTCATTCTGTAGGTAGAACATACAAACATAGGCTGCACTTAAGGTTGGTCACCCATTTGTGTGGTGTAAGGAAGTGATTCTTAAACTAGAGGTAACCAACATAGTCTGCAGTAAAGGTGGCGTACCCATAAGTGTAGTGTATTTCAGTCATTCTGTAAGGACACCTTACAATCATACGCTGCACTTAGGGCTGGACACCCATACGTGTAGTGTACTTCAGTGATTCTGAAGGTAACGCACCAACAAATGTAGCGTAACCCAGTCATTCTGTAGGTTGAACATACAAACATAGGCTGCACTTAAGGTTGGTCACGAATTTGTGTGGTGTAAGCAAGTGATTCTTACACTAGAGGTAACCAACATAGTCTGTGAAGTGTAGTCTATTTCAGTGATTCTAAAGGTAAAGCTAATAAGCAGAAGCTTCAATTAAGGTAGGAAAACAACAACTGAAATAAAACCCAGTGATTCTGAAGCTAGAGATTACAAACCCAGGCTCTACTTAAGGTGGCGCACCCATAACTGTAGTGTAACCAGTCATTTTCTCGGTAGAGGTAACCAACATAGGGTGCACTTAAGGTGGTGCATGCATAAGTGTAGTGTAAACCAGTTATTATGTAGGTGGAGCTAACCAACAAAGCGTTCCCTTACGACTGGACACTCATATGTGTGGTGTAACCTAGTGATTCTAAAAATAGAGGTAAGCAACATAGGCTGCACTTAACGTGGCCTTCTTATATGTGTGGTGTAACTTAGTGATTCTGCAGGTAGAGCCGGACACCAATAAGTGTAGTGGATTCTAGTCATTCTGAAGGTACAGCTAACAAGCAGAAGCTTCAATTAAGGTTGGACACCCATAAGTGTAGTGTAGTTCAGTGATTCTGAAGGTAGAGGTATCCAATATAGACTCTAATTAAGGTGGCGCACCCATAACTAGAGTGTAACCAGTGATTCTCTAGGGAGAGGTAACCAACATAGCGTGCACTTAAGGTGGCGCATGCATAAGTGTAGCGTAAGCCAGTTATTCTGTAGGTGAAGCTAACAACAATAGACTAAACTTAACGTTACACACCCATAAGTGTAGTGTAGTCAGTGATTCTTTGGGTAGAGCTAACCAACACAGGCTGCCCATAAGGTTGCACACCCATATGTGTGGTGTAACGCTGTTGGTGAGGCACCCATAATTCTTGTGTGATCCAGTGATTGTGTAACTAGACATAACAGTCATAGGATGCACTTGAGGCTGGACACCAATAAGTGTAGTGTAACCCAGTGATTCTGTAGGTGGGGCTTCCAAACAAAGGCATCGATTAGTGTTGGACACCCATACGTGCAGTGTAGTTCAGTGATTCTGAAGGTGGCGCACCCATAAGTGTAGTGTAAACCAGTCATTCTGTAGGTAGAACATACAAACATAGGCTGCACTTAAGGTTGGTCACCCATTTGTGTGGTGTAAGCAAGTAATTCTTAAACTAGAAGTACCCAACATAGTCTGCACTAAAGGTGGCGTACCCATAAGTGTAGTGTATCTCAGTCATTCTGTTAGGAGACCTTACAATCATACGCTGCACTTAACGCTGGACACCAATAAGTGTAGTCTATTTCATTGATTCTGTAGGTACAGCTAATAAGCAGAACCTTCAATTAAGGTACGACACCAATAAGTGAAATGAAACCCAGTGATTCTGAAGGTAGAGGTTACAAACATAGGCCCTACTTAACGTGGCGCACCCATAACTGTAGTGTAACCAGTCATTTTCTAGGTAGAGGTAACCAACATAGGGTGCACTTAAGGTGCCGCATGCATAAGTGTAGGGTAAACCAGTTATTCTCTAGGTGGAGCTAACCAACAAAGCGTGCCCTTACGGCTGGACACCCATATGTGTGGTGTAACCCAGTGATTCTCAAAATAGAGGTAAGCAACATAGGCTGCACTTAACGAGGCAATCCCATAAGTCTGGTGTACCTTAGTGATTCAGTAGGTACAGCGGGACACCATTAAGTGTAGTGTCTTCCAGTCATTCTGAAGGTACAGCTAAAACGCAGAAGCTTCAATTAAGGTTGGACACCCATAAGTGTAGTGTAGTTCAGTGATTCTGAAGATAGAGGTAACCAATATAGACTCTACTTAAGGTGGCGCACCCATAACTAGAGTGTAACCAGATATTCTCTAGGTAGAGGTAACCAACATAGCGTACACTTAAGCTGGCGCATGCATAAGTGTAGCGTAAGCCAGTTATTCTGTAGGTGAAGCTAACAACAATAGACTAAACTTAACGTTACACACCAATAAGTGTAGTGTACTCAGTGATTCTTTGGGTAGAGCTAACCAACACAGGCTGCCCTTAAGGTTGCACACCCATATGTGTGGTGTAACGCTGATGGTGAGGCACCCATAATTCTAGTGTGATCCAGTGATCGTGTAAGTAGACATAACAGTCATAGGCTGCACTTGAGACTGGACACCAATAAGTGTAGTTTAACCCAGTGATTCTGTAGGTAGGGCTCCCAAACATAGGCATCGATTAATGTTGGACACCCATACGTGTAGTGTACTTCAGTGATTCTGAAGGTGGCGCACCAATAAATGTAGTGTAACCCACTCATTCTGTAGGTAGAACATACAAACATAGGCTGCACTTAAGGTTGGTCACCCATTTGTGTGGTGTAAGCAAGGGATTCTTAAATTAGAGGTAACCAACATACTCTGCAGTAAAGGTGGCGTACCCATAAGTGTAGTGTATCTCAGCCATTCTGTAAGGAGACCTTACAATCATACGCTGCAGTTAGGGCTGGACACCAATAAGTGTAGTCTATTTCAGTGATTCTAAAGGTACAGCGAATAAGCAGAAGCTTCAATTAAGGTAGGACACCAATAAGTGAAATGAAACCCAGTGATTCTAAAGGTAGAGGTTACAAACATAGGCATAACTTAAGGTGGCGCACCCATAACTGTAGTGTAACCAGTCATTTTCTAGGTAGAGGTAACCAACATAGCTTACACTTAAGGTGGCGCATGCATAAGTGTAGCGTAAGCCAGTTATTCTATAGGTGAAGCTACCAACAAAAGACTAAACTTAACGTTACACACCAATAAGTGTAGTGTACTAAGTGATTCTTTTGGTAGAGCTAACCAAACAGGCTGCCCTTAAGGTTGCACACCCATATGTGTGGTGTAACGCTGATGGTGAGGCACCCATAATACTAGTGTGATCCAGTGATCGTGTAAGTAGACATAACAGTCATAGGCTGCACTTGACGCTGGACACCAATGGGTGTAGTGTAACCCAGTGATTCTGTACGTAGGGCTCCAACACATAGGCATCGATTAATGTTGGACACCCATACGTGTAGCGTACTTCAGTGATTCTGAAGGTGGTGCACCAATAAATGTAGTGTAACCCAGTCATTCTGTAGGTAGAACATACAAACATAGGCTGCACTTAAGGTTGGTCACCCATTTGTGTGGTGTAAGCAAGTGATTCTTAAACTAGAGGTAACCAACATAGTCTGCAGTAAAGGTGGCGTACCCATAAGTGTAGTTTATCTCAGTCATTCTGTAAGGAAACCTTACAATCATACGCTGCATTTAGGGCTGGACACCAATAAGTGTAGTCTCTTTCAGTGATTCTAAAGGTACAGCTAATAAGCAGAAGCTTCAATTAAGGTAGGACAACAACAAGTGAAATGAAACCCAGTGATTCTGAAGGTAGAGGTTACAAACATAGGCTCTCCTTAAGGTGCCGCACCCATAACTGTAGTATAACCAGTCATTTTCTAGGTAGAGGTAGCCAACATAGGGTGCACTAAAGGTGGTGCATGCATAAGTGTAGTGTAAACCAGTTACTCTGTAGGTAGAGCTAACCAACAAAGCGTGCCCTTACGACTGAACACCCATATGTGTGGTGTAACCTAGTGATTCTCAAAATAGAGGTAAGCAACATAGGCTGCACTTAACGTGGCCTTCCTATATGTGCGGTGTAACTTAGTGATTCTGCAGGTAGAGCCGGACACCAATAAGTGTAGTGTATTCTAGTCATTCTGAAGGTACAGCTAACAAGCAGAAGCTTCAATTAAGGTTGGAAACCCATAAGTGTAGTGTAGGTCAGTGATTCTGAAGGTAGAGGTAACCAATATAGACTCTACTTAAGGTGGCGCACCCATAACTAGAGTTTAACCAGTGATTCTCTAGGTACAGGTAACCAACATAGCGTGCACTGAAGGTGGCGCATGCATAAGTGTAGCGTAAGCCAGTTATTCTGTAGGTGAAGCTAAAAACAATAGACTAAACTTAACGTTACACACCAATAAGTGTAGTGTACTCAGTGATTCTTAGGATAGAGCTAGCCAACACAGGCTGCCCTTAAGGTTGCACATCCATATGTGTGGTGTAACGCTGATGGTGAGGCACCCATCATTCTACTATGATCCAGTGATTGTGTAAGTAGACAAATGTAAGCAGACACATGACTTAACAGTCATAGGCTGCACTTGAGACTGGAAACCAATAAGTGTAGTGTAACCCAGTGATTCTGTAGGTAGGGCTCCCAAACATAGGCATCGATTAATGTTGGACACCCATACGTGTAGTGTACTTCAGTGATTCTGAAGGTGGCGCACCCATAGGTGTACTGTAACCCAGTCATTCTGCAGGTAGAACATACAAACATAGGCTGCACTTAAGGTTGGTCACCCATTTGTGTGGTGTAAGCAAGTGATTCTTAAACTAGAGGTAACCAACATAGTCTGCAGTAAAGGTGGCGTACTCATAAGTGTAGTGTATTTCAGTCATTCTGTAAGGACACCTTACAATCATACGCTGCACTTAGGGCTGGACACCCATACGTGTAGTGTACTTCAGTGATTCTGAAGGTGGCGCACCAATAAATGTAGTGTAACCCAGTCATTCTGTAGGTAGAACATACAAACATAGGCTGCACTTAAGGTTGGTCACGGATTTGTGTGGTGTAAGCAAGTGATTCTTAAACTAGAGGTAACCAACATAGTCTGTGAAGTGTAGTCTATTTCAGTGATTCTAAAGGTACAGCTAATAAGCAGAAGCTTCAATTAAGGTAGGAAAACAACAACTGAAATAAAACCAAGTGATTCTGAAGGTAGAGGTTACAAACACAGGCTCTACTTAAGGTGGCGCACCCATAACTGTAGTAAAACCAGTCATTTTCTAGGTAGAGGTAACCAACATAGGGTGCACTTAAGGTGGTGCATGCATAAGTGTAGTGTAAACCAGTTATTCTGTAGGTGGAGCTAACCAACAAAGCGTGCCCTTACGGCTGGACACCCATATGTGTGGTGTAACCCAGTGATTCTCAAAATAGAGGTAAGCAAAATAGGCTGCACTTAACGAGGCAATCCCATAAGTCTGGTGTACCTTAGTGATTCAGTAGGTACAGCGGGACACCATTAAGTGTAGTGTCTTCCAGTCATTCTGAAGGTACAGCTAAAACGCAGAAGCTTCAATTAAGGTTGGACACCCATAAGTGTAGTGTAGTTCAGTGATTCTGAAGGTAGAGGTAACCAATATAGACTCTACTTAAGGTGGCGCACCCATAACTAGAGTGTAACCAGTGATTCTCTAGATAGAGGTAACCAACATAGCGTGCACTTAAGGTGGCGCATGCATAAGTGTAGCGTAAGCCACTTATTCTGTAGGTGAAGCTAACAACAATAGACTAAACTTAACGTTACACACCAATAAGTGTAGTGTACTCAGTGATTCTTTGGGTAGAGCTAACCAGCAAAGGCTGCCCTTAAGGTTGCACACCCATATGTGTGGTGTAACGCTGATGGTGAGGCACCCATAATTCTAGTGTGATCCAGTGATTGTGTAAGTAGACTTAACAGTCATAGGCTGCACTTGAGGCTGGACACCAATAAGTGTAGTTTAACCCAGTTATTCTGTACGTAGGGCTTCCAAAGATAGGCATCGATTAATCTTGGACACCCATACCTGTAGTGTAGTTCAGTGACTCTGAAGGTGGCGCACCCCTTAGTGTAGTGTAACCCAGTCATTCTGTAGGTAGAACATACAAACATTGGCTGCACTTAAGGTTGGTCACCCATTTGTGTGGTGTAAGGAAGTGATTCTTAAACTAGAGGTAACCAACATAGTCTGCAGTAAAGGTGGCGTACCCATAAGTGTAGTGTATCTCAGTCATTCTGTAAGGAGACCTTACAATCAGACGCTGCACTTAAGGCTGGACACCAATAAGTGTAGTCTATTTCAGTGATACTGAACGTACAGCTACTAGGCAGAAGCTTCAATTAAGGTAGGACAACAACAAGTGAAATGAAACCCAGTGATTCTAAAGGTAGAGGTTACAAACATAGGCTCTACTTAAAGTGGCGCACCCATAACTGTAGTGTAACCAGTCATTTTCTAGGTAGAGGTAACCAACATAGGGTGCACTTAAGGTGGCGCATGCATAAGTGTAGTGTAAACCAGTTATTCTGTAGGTGGAGCTAACCAACAAAGCGTGCCCTTACGGGTGGACACCTATATGTGTAGTGTAACCCAGTGATTCTCAAAATAGAGGTAAGCAACATAGGCTGCACTTAACGTGGCCTTACCATAAGTCTGGTGTAACTTAGTGATTCAGTAGGTACACCAATACAGCCGGACACCAATAAGTGTAGTGTATTCTTGTCATTCTGAAGGTACAGCTAAAAAGGAGAAGCCTCAATTAAGGTTGGACACCCATAAGTGTAGTGTAGTTCAGTGATTCTGAAGATAGAGGTAACCAATATAGACTCTACTTAAGGTGGCGCACCCATAACAAGAGTGTAACCAGTGATTCTCTAGGTAGAGGTAACCAACATAACGTGCACTTAAGGTGGCGCATGCATAAGTGTAGCGTAAGCCAGTTATTCTGTAGGTGAAGCTAACAACAATAGACTAAACTTAACGTTACACACCCATAAGTGTAGTGTACTCAGTGATTCTTTGGGTAGAGCTAACCAACACAGGCTGCCCTGCCATATGGCACACCCATATGTGTGGTGTAACGCTGATGGTGAGGCACCCATAATTCTTGTGTGATCCAGTGATTGTGTAAGTAGACATAACAGTCATAGGATGCACTTGAGGCTGGACACGAATAAGTGTAGTGTAACCCAGTGATTCTGTAGGTAGGGCTCCCAAACAAAGGCATCGAGTAATGTTGGACACCCATACGTGCAGTGTAGTTCAGTGATTCTGAAGGTGGCGCACCCATAAGTGTAGTGTAACCCAGTCATTCTGTAGGTAGAACATACAAAAATAGGCTGCACTTAAGGTTGGTCACACATTTGTGTGGTGTAAGCAAGTAATTCTTAAACTAGAGGTAACCAACATAGTCTGCACTAGAGGTGGCGTACCCATAAGTGTAGTGTATCTCAGTCATTCTGTTAGGAGACCTTACAATCATACGCTGCACTTAAGGCTGGACACCAATAAGTGTAGTCTATTTCATTGATTCTGAAGGTACAGCTAATAAGCAGAAGCTTCAATTAAGGTAGGACACCAATAAGTGAAATGAAACCCAGTGATTCTGAAGGTAGAGGTTACAAACATAGGCCCTACTTAAGGTGGCGCACCCATAACAGTAGTGTAATTAGTCATTTTCTAGGTAGAGGTAACCAACATAGGGTCCACTTAAGGTGCCGCATGCATAAGTGTAGGGTAAACCAGTTATTCTCTAGGTGGAGCTAACCAACAAAGCGTGCCCTTACGGCTGGACATCCATATGTGTGGTGTAACCCAGTGATTCTCAAAATAGAGGTAAGCAACATAGGCTGCACTTAACGTGGCCCTCCCATAAGTCTGGTGTAACTTAGTGGTTCAGTAGGGTAGAGCCGGACACCAATAAGTGTAGTGTCTTCCAGTCATTCTGAAGGTACAGCTAAAAAGCATTAGCTTTAATTAAGGTTGGACACCCATAAGTGTAATGTAGTTCAGTGATTCTGAAGGTAGAGGTAACCAATATAGACTCTACTTAAGGTGGCGCACCCATAACTAGAGTGTAACCAGTGATTCTCTAGGTAGAGGTAACCAACATAGCGTGCACTGAAGGTGGCGCATGCATAAGTGTAGCGTAAGCCAGTTATTCTGTAGGTGAAGCTAACAACAATAGACTAAACTTAACGTTACACACCAATAAGTGTAGTGTACTCAGTGATTCTTAGGATAGAGCTAGCCAACACAGGCTGCCCTTAAGGTTGCACATCCATATGTGTGGTGTAACGCTGATGGTGAGGCACCCATCATTCTACTATGATCCAGTGATTGTGTAAGTAGACAAATGTAAGCAGACACATGACTTAACAGTCATAGGCTGCACTTGAGACTGGAAACCAATAAGTGTAGTGTAACCCAGTGATTCTGTAGGTAGGGCTCCCAAACATAGGCATCGATTAATGTTGGACACCCATACGTGTAGTGTACTTCAGTGATTCTGAAGGTGGCGCACCCATAGGTGTACTGTAACCCAGTCATTCTGCAGGTAGAACATACAAACATAGGCTGCACTTAAGGTTGGTCACCCATTTGTGTGGTGTAAGCAAGTGATTCTTAAACTAGAGGTAACCAACATAGTCTGCAGTAAAGGTGGCGTACTCATAAGTGTAGTGTATTTCAGTCATTCTGTAAGGACACCTTACAATCATACGCTGCACTTAGGGCTGGACACCCATACGTGTAGTGTACTTCAGTGATTCTGAAGGTGGCGCACCAATAAATGTAGTGTAACCCAGTCATTCTGTAGGTAGAACATACAAACATAGGCTGAACTTAAGGTTGGTCACGGATTTGTGTGGTGTAAGCAAGTGATTCTTAAACTAGAGGTAACCAACATAGTCTGTGAAGTCTAGTCTATTTCAGTGATTCTAAAGGTACAGCTAATAAGCAGAAGCTTCAATTAAGGTAGGAAAACAACAACTGAAATAAAACCAAGTGATTCTGAAGGTAGAGGTTACAAACACAGGCTCTACTTAAGGTGGCGCACCCATAACTGTAGTGTAACCAGTCATTTTCTAGGTAGAGGTAACCAACATAGGGTGCACTTAAGGTGGTGCATGCATAAGTGTAGTGTAAACCAGTTATTCTGTAGGTGGAGCTAACCAACAAAGCGTTCCCTTACGACTGGACACCCATATGTGTGGTGTAACCTAGTGATTCTCAAAATAGAGGTAAGCAACATAGGCTGCACTTAACGTGGCCTTCCTATATGTGTGGTGTAACTTAGTGATTCTGCAGGTAGAGCCGGACACCAAGAAGTGTAGTGGATTCTAGTCATTCTGAAGGTACAGCTAACAAGCAGAAGCTTCAATTAAGGTTGGACACCCATAAGTGTAGTGTAGTTCAGTGATTCTGAAGGTAGAGGTAACCAATATAGACTCTACTTAAGGTGGCGCACCCATAACTAGAGTGTAACCAGTGATTCTCTAGGGAGAGGTAACCAACATAGCGTGCACTTAAGGTGGCGTATGCATAAGTGTAGCGTAAGCCAGTTATTCTGTAGGTGAAGCTAACAACAATAGACTAAACTTAACGTTACACACCCATAAGTGTAGTGTAGTCAGTGATTCTTTAGGTAGAGCTAACCAACACAGGCTGCCCTTAAGGTTGCACATTCATATGTGTGGTGTAACGCTGATAGTGAGGCACCCATAATTCTTGTGTGATCCAGTGATTGTGTAAGTAGACATAACAGTCATAGGATGCACTTGAGGCTGGACACCAATAAGTGTAGTGTAACCCAGTCATTCTGTAGGTAGGGCTTCCAAACACAGGCATCGATTAATGTTGGACACCCATACGTGCAGTGTAGTTCAGTGATTCTGAAGGTGGCGCACCCATAAGTGTAGTGTAAACCAGTCATTCTGTAGGTACAACATACAAACATAGGCTGCACTTAAGGTTGGTCACGGATTTGTGTGGTGTAAGCAAGTAATTCTTAAACTAGAGGTAACCAACATAGTCTGCACTAAAGGTGGCGTACCCATAAGTGTAGTGTATCTCAGTCATTCTGTTGGGAGACCTTACAATCATACGCTGCACTTAAGGCTGGACACCAATAAGTGTAGTCTATTTCATTGATTCTGAAGGTACAGCTAATAAGCAGAAGCTTCAATTAAGGTAGGACACCAATAAGTGAAATGAAACCCAGTGATTCTGAAGGTAGAGGTTACAAACATAGGCCCTACTTAAGGTGGCGCACCCATAACTGTAGTGTAACCAGTCATTTTCTAGGTAGAGGTAACCAACATAGGGTGCACTTAAGGTGCCGCATGCATAAGTGTAGGGTAAACCAGTTATTCTCTAGGTGGAGCTAACCAACAAAGCGTGCCCTTAGGGCTGGACACCTATATGTGTGCTGTAACCCAGTGATTCTCAAAATAGAGGTAAGCAACATAGGCTGCACTTAACGAGGCAATCCCATAAGTCTGGTGTACCTTAGTGATTCAGTAGGTACAGCCGGACACCATTAAGTGTAGTGTCTTCCAGTCATTCTGAAGGTACAGCTAAAACGCAGAAGCTTCAATTAAGGTTGGACACCCATAAGTGTAGTGTAGTTCAGTGATTCTGAAGGTAGAGGTAACCAATATAGACTCTACTTAAGGTGGCGCACCCATAACTAGAGTGTAACCAGTGATTCTCTAGGTAGAGGTAACCAACATAGTGTGCACTTAAGGTGGCGCATGCATAAGTGTAGCGTAAGCCAGTTATTCTGTAGGTGAAGCTAACAACAATAGACTAAACTTAACGTTACACACCAATAAGTGTAGTGTACTCAGTGATTCTTTGGGTAGAGCTAACCAGCAAAGGCTGCCCTTAAGATTGCACACCCATATGTGTGGTGTAACGCTGATGGTGAGGCACCCATAATTCTAGTGTGATCCAGTGAATGTGTAAGTAGATTTAACAGTCATAGGCTGCACTTGAGGCTGGACACCAATAAGTGTAGTGTAACCCAGTGATTCTGTACGTAGGGCTTCCAAACATAGGCATCGATTAATCTTGGACACCCATACCTGTAGTGTAGTTCAGTGACTCTAAAGGTGGCGCACCCCTTAGTGTAGTGTAACCCAGTCATTCTGTAGGTAGAACATACAAACATAGGCTGCACTTAAGGTTGGTCACGGATTTGTGTGGTGTAAGCAAGTGATTCTTAAACTAGAGGTAACCAACATAGTCTGTGAAGTGTAGTCTATTTCAGTGATTCTAAAGGTACAGCTAATAAGCAGAAGCTTCAATTAAGGTAGGAAAACAACAACTGAAATAAAACCAAGTGATTCTGAAGGTAGAGGTTACAAACACAGGCTCTACTTAAGGTGGCGCACCCATAACTGTAGTGTAACCAGTCATTTTCTAGGTAGAGGTAACCAACATAGGGTGCACTTAAGGTGGTGCATGCATAAGTGTAGTGTAAACCAGTTATTCTGTAGGTGACGCTAACCAACAAAGCGTTCCCTTACGACTGGACACCCATATGTGTGGTGTAACCTAGTGATTCTCAAAATAGAGGTAAGCAACATAGGCTGCACTTAACGTGGCCTTCCTATATGTGTGGTGTAACTTAGTGATTCTGCAGGTAGAGCCGGACACCAAGAAGTGTAGTGGATTCTAGTCATTCTGAAGGTACAGCTAACAAGCAGAAGCTTCAATTAAGGTTGGACACCCATAAGTGTAGTGTAGTTCAGTGATTCTGAAGGTAGAGGTAACCAATATAGACTCTACTTAAGGTGGCGCACCCATAACTAGAGTGTAACCAGTGATTCTCTAGGGAGAGGTAACCAACATAGCGTGCACTTAAGGTGGCGTATGCATAAGTGTAGCGTAAGCCAGTTATTCTGTAGGTGAAGCTAACAACAATAGACTAAACTTAACGTTACACACCCATAAGTGTAGTGTAGTCAGTGATTCTTTAGGTAGAGCTAACCAACACAGGCTGCCCTTAAGGTTGCACATTCATATGTGTGGTGTAACGCTGATAGTGAGGCACCCATAATTCTTGTGTGATCCAGTGATTGTGTAAGTAGACATAACAGTCATAGGATGCACTTGAGGCTGGACACCAATAAGTGTAGTGTAACCCAGTGATTCTGTACGTAGGGCTTCCAAACATAGGCATCGATTAATCTTGGACACCCATACCTGTAGTGTAGTTCAGTGACTCTGAAGGTGGCGCACCCCTTAGTGTAGTGTAACCCAGTCATTCTGTAGGTAGAACATACAAACATTGGCTGCACTTAAGGTTGGTCACCCATTTGTGTGGTGTAAGGAAGTGATTCTTAAACTAGAGGTAACCAACATAGTCTGCAGTAAAGGTGGCGTACTCATAAGTGTAGTGTATCTCAGTCATTCTGTAAGGAGATCTTACAATCAGACGCTGCACTTAAGGCTGGACACCAATAAGTGTAGTCTATTTCAGTGATACTGAAGGTACAGCTACTAGGCAGAAGCTTCAATTAAGGTAGGACAACAACAAGTGAAATGAAACCCAGTGATTCTGAAAGTAGAGGTTACAAACATAGGCTCTACTTAAAGTGGCGCACCCATAACTGTAGTGTAACCAGTCATTCTCTAGGTAGAGGAAACCAACCTAGGGTGCAATTAAGGTGGCGCATGCATAAGTGTAGTGTAAACCAGTTATTCTGTAGGTGGAGCTAACCAACAAAGCGTGCCCTTACGGGTGGACACCTATATGTGTAGTGTAACCCAGTGATACTCAAAATAGAGGTAAGCAACATAGGCTGCACTTAACGTGGCCTTACCATAAGTCTGGTGTAACTTAGTGATTCTGTAGGTACACCAATACAGTCGGACACCAATAAGTGTAGTGTTTTCTTGTCATTCTGAAGGTACAGCTAAAAAGCAGAAGCTTCAATTAAGGTTGGACACCCATAAGTGTAGTGTAGTTCAGTGATTCTGAAGATAGAGGTAACCAATATAGACTCTACTTAAGGTGGCGCACCCATAACTAGAGTGTAACCAGTGATTCTCTAGGTAGAGGTAACCAACATAACGTGCACTTAAGCTGGCGCATGCATAAGTGCAGCGTAGGCCAGTTATTCTGTAGTTAGTTAGTTATTATTCTGTAGTTAGTTATTCTGTAGTTATTCTGTAACAACAATAGACTAAACTTAACGTTACACACCAATAAGTGTAGTGTACTCAGTGATTCTTTGGGTAGAGCTAACCAACACAGGCTGCCCTTAAGATTGCACACCCATATGTGTGGTGTAACGCTGATGGTGAGGTACCCATAATTCTAGTGTGATCCAGTGATTGTGTAAGTAGACATAACAGTCATAGGCTGCACTTGAGGCTGGACACCAATAAGTGTAGTGTAACCCAGTGATTCTGTAGGTAGGGCTTCCAAACAAAGGCATCGATTAATGTGGGACACCTATACGTGTGGTGTAGTTCAGTGATTCTGAAGGTAGCACACCCATAAGTGTAGTGTAACCCAGTCATTCTGTAGGTAGAACATACAAACAAAGGCTGCACTTAAGGTTGGTCACCCATTTGTGTGGTGTAAGCAAGTGATTCTTAAACTAGAGGTAACCAACATAGTCTGCACTAAAGGTGGCGTACCCATAAGTGTAGTGTATCTCAGTGATTCTGTAAGCAGACCTTACAATCATAGGCTGCACTTAAGGCTGGACACCAATAAGTGTAGTCTATTTCAGTGATTCAGAAGGTACAGCTAACAAGCAAAAGCTTCAATTAAGGTAGGACACCAACAAGTAAAATGAAACTCAGTGATTTTCAAGGTAGAGGTTACAAACATAGGCTCCACTTAAGGTGGCGCACCCATAACTAGAGTGTAACCAGTGATTCTCTAGGTAGAGGTAACCAACATAGCGTGCACTTAAGGTGGCGCATGCATAAGTGTAGCATAAGCCAGTTATTCTATAGGTGATGATAACAACAATAGACTAAACTTAACGTTACACACCAATAAGTGTAGTGTACTCAGTGATTCCTTGGGTAGAGCTAACCAACACAGGCTGCCCTTAAGGTTGCACACCCATATGTGTGGTGTAACGCTGATGGTGAGGCACCCATAATTATTGTGTGATCCAGTGATTGTGTAAGTAGACATAACAGTCATAGGATGCACTTGAGGCTGGACACCAATAAGTGTAGTGTACCCAGCGATTCTGTAGGTAGGGCCCCCAAACAAAGGCATCAATTAATCTTGGACACCCATACGTGTAGTGTAGTTCAGTGATTCTGAAGGTGGCGCACCCATAAGTGTAGTGTAATCCAGTCATTCTGTAGGTAGAACATACAAACATAGGCTGCACTTAAGGTTGGTCATACATTTCTGTGGTTTAAGCAAGTAATTCTTAAACTAGAGGTAACCAACATAGTCTGCACTAAAGGTTGCGTACCCATAAGTGTAGTGTATCTCAGTCATTCTGTTAGGAGACCTTACAATCATACGCTGCACTTCAGGCTGGACACCAATAAGTGTAGTCTATTTCATTGATTCTAAAGGTAGAGCTAATAAGCAGAAGCTTCAATTAAGGTAGGACACCAATAAGAGAAATGAAACCCAGTGATTCTGAAGGTAGAGATTAGAAACATAGGCCCTACTTATGCTGGCGCACCCATAACTGTAGTGTAACCAGTCATTTTCTAGGTAGAGGTAACCAACATAGGGTGCACTTAAGGTGGCGCATGCATAAGTGTAGTGTAAGCCAGTTATTCTGTAGGTGGAGCTAACCAACAAAGCGTGCCCTTAGGGCTGGACACCTATATGTGTGGTGTAACCCAGTGATTCTCAAAATAGAGGTAAGCAACATTGGCTGCACTTAACGTGGCCTTACAATAAGTCTGGTGTAACTTACTGATTCTGTAGGTACACCAATACAGTCGCACACCAATAAGTGTAGTGTATCCTTGTCATTCTGAAGGTACAGCTAAAAAGCAGAAGCTTCAATTAAGGTTGGACACCCATAAGTGTAGTGTAGTTCAGTGATTCTGAAGGTAGAGGTTACAAACATAGGCTCTACTTAAAGTTTCGCATCCTAACTGTAGTGTAACCAGTCATTTTCTAGGTAGAGGTAACCAACATAGGGTGCACTTAAGCTGGCGCATGCATAAGTGTAGTGTAAACCAGTTATTCTGTAGGTGGAGCTAACCAACAAAGCGTGCCCTTACGACTGGACACCCATATGTGTGGTGTAACCTAGTGATTCTCAAAATAGAGGTAAGCAACATAGGCTGCACTTAACGTGGCCTTCCTATATGTGTGGTGTAACTTAGTGATTCTGCAGGTAGAACCGGACACCAATAAGTGTAGTGTATTCTAGTCATTCTGATGGTACAGCTAACAAGCAGAAGCTTCAATTAAGGTTGGACACCCATAAGTGTAGTGTAGTTCAGTGATTCTGAAGGTAGAGGTAACCATTATAGACTCTACTTAAGGTGGTGCACCCATAACTAGAGTGTAACCAATGATTCTCTAGGTAGAGGTAACCAACATAGCGTGCACTTAAGGTGGCGCATGCATAACTGTAGCATAAGCCAGTTATTCTGTAGGTAAAGCTAACAACAATAGATTAAACTTAACGTTACACACCAATAAGTGTAGTGTACTCAGTGATTCTTTGGGTAGAGCTAACCAACACAAGCTGCCCTTAAGGTTGCACACCCATATGTGTGGTGTAACGCTGATGGTGAGGCACCCATAATTCTTGTGTGATCCAGTGATTGTGTAAGTAGACATAACAGTCATAGGATGCACTTGAGGCTGGACACCAATAAGTGTAGTGTAACCCAGTGATTCTGTAGGTAGGGCTCCCAAACAAAGGCATCGATTAATGTTGGACACCCATACGTGTAGTGTAGTTCAGTGATTCTGAAGATGGCGCACCCATAAGTGTAGTGTAACCCAGTCATTCTGTAGGTAGAACATACAAACAAAGGCTGCACTTAAGGTTGGTCACCCATTTGTGTGGTGTAAGCAAGTGATTCTTAAACTAGAGGTAACCAACATAGTCTGCACTAAAGGTGGCGTACCCATAAGTGTAGTGTATCTCAGTCATTCTGTTAGGAGACCTTAAAATCATACGCTGCACTTAAGGCTGGACACCAATAAGTGTAGTCTATTTCATTGATTCTGAAGGTACAGCTTATAAGCAGAAGCTTCAATTAAGGTAGGACACCAATAAGTGAAATGAAACCCAGTGATTCTGAAGGTAGAGGTTACAAACATAGGCCCTACTTAAGGTGGCGCACCCATAACTGTAGTGTAACCAGTCATTTTCTAGGTAGAGGTAGCCAACATAGGGTGCACTTAAGGTGGTGCATGCATAAGTGTGGTGTAAACCAGTTACTCTGTAGGTAGAGCTAACCAACAAAGCGTGCCCTTACGACTGGACACCCATATGTGTGGTGTAACCTAGTGATTCTCAAAATAGAGGTAAGCAACATAGGCTGCACTTAACGAGGCCTTCCTATATGTGCGGTGTACCTTAGTGATTCTGCAGGTAGAGCCGGACACCAATAAGTGTAGTGTATTCTAGTCATTCTGAAGGTACAGCTAACAAGCAGAAGCTTCAATTAAGGTTGGAAACCCATAAGTGTAGTGTAGTTCAGTGATTCTGAAGGTAGAGGTAACCAATATAGACTCTACTTAAGGTGGCGCACCCATAACTAGAGTGTAATCAGTGATTCCCTAGGTAGAGGTAACCAACATAACGTGCACTTAAGGTGGCGCATGCATAAGTGAAGCGTTAGCCAGTTATTCTATAGGTGAAGCTAACAACAATAGACTAAACTTAACGTTACACACCAATAAGTGTAGTGTACTCAGTGATTCTTTGGGTAGAGCTAACCAACACAGGCTGCCCTCAAGGTTGCACTGTATAATAATAATTAAACCCATAATTCTAGTGTGATCCAGTGATTGTGTAAGTAGACATAACAGTCATAGGCTGAACTTGAGACTGGACACCAATAAGTGTAGTGTAATCCAGTGATTCTGTAGGTAGGGCTCCCAAACATAGGCATCGATTTATGTTGGACACCCATACGTGTAGTGTACTTCAGTGATTCTGAAGGTGGCGCACCAATAAATGTAGTGTAACCCAGTCATTCTGTAGGTAGAACATAGAAACATAGGCTGCACTTAAGGTTGGTCACCCATTTGTGTGGTGTAAGCAAGTGATTCTTAAACTAGAGGTAACCAACATAGTCTGCACTAAAGGTAGCGTACCCATAAGTGTAGTGTATCTCAGTGATTCTGTAAGGAGACCTTACAATCATACGCTGCATTTACGGCTGGACACCAATAAGTGTACTCTATTTCAGTGATTCTAAAGGTACAGCTACTAGGCAGAAGCTTCAATTAAGGTAGGACAACAACAAGTGAAATGAAACCCAGTGATTCTGAAGGTAGAGGTTACAAACATAGGGTGCACTTAAGGTGGCGCATGCATAAGTGTAGTGTAAACCAGTTATTCTGTAGGTGGAGCTAACCAACAAAGCGTGCCCTTACGGGTGGACACCTATATGTGTAGTGTAACCCAGTGATACTCAAAATAGAGGTAAGCAACATAGGCTGCACTTAACGTGGCCTTACAATAAGTCTGGTGTAACTTAGTGATTCTGTAGGTACACCAATACAGTCGGACACCAATAAGTGTAGTGTATTCTTGTCATTCTGAAGGTACAGCTAAAAAGCAGAAGCTTCAATTAAGGTTGGACACCCATAAGTGTAGTGTAGTTCAGTGATTCTGACGATAGAGGTAACCAATATAGACTCTACTTAAGGTGGCGCACACATAACTAGAGTGTAACCAGTGATTCTCTAGGTAGAGCTAACCAACATAGGGTGCACTTAAGGTGCCGCATGCATAAGTTTAGGGTAAACCAGTTATTCTCTAGGTGGAGCTAACCAACAAAGCGTGCCTTCATGGCTGGACACCCATATGTGTGGTGTAACCCGGTGATTCTCAAAATAGAGGTAACCAACATAGGCTGCACTTAACGTGGCCCTCCCATAAGTCTGGTGTAACTTAGTGATTCAGTAGGTAGAGCCGGACACCAATAAGTGTAGTGTCTTCCAGTCATTCTGAAGGTACAGCTAAAAAGCATTAGCTTCAATTAAGGATGGACACCCATAAGTGTAGTGTAGTTCAGTGATTCTGAAGATAGAGGTAACCAATATAGACTCTACTTAAGGTGGCGCACCCATAACTAGAGTGCAACCAGTGATTCTCTAGGTAGAGGTAACCAACATAACGTGCACTTAAGTTGGCGCATGCATAAGTGCAGCGTAGGGCAGTTATTCTGTAGTTAGTTAGTTATTATTCTGTAGTTAGTTAGTTATTCTGTAGTTATTCTGTAACAACAATAAACTTAACTTAACGTTACACACCAGTAAGTATAGTGTACTCAGTGATTCTTTGGGTAGAGCTAACCAACACAGGCTGCCCTTAAGGTTGCACACCCATATGTGTGGTGTAACGCTGATGGTGAGGCACCCATAATTCTAGTGTGATCCAGTGATTGTGTAAGTAGACATAACAGTCACAGGCTGAACTTGAGACCGGACACCAATTAGTGTAGTGTAACGCAGTGATTCTGTAGGTAGGGCTTCCAAACATAGGCATCGATTAATGTTGGACACCCATACGTGTAGTGTAGTTCAGTCACTCTGAAGGTAGCGCACCCATAAGTGTAGTGTAACCCAGTCATTCTGTAGGTAGAACATACAAACATAGGCTACACTTAAGGTTGGTCACCCATTTGTGCGATGTAAACAAGGGATTCTTAAACTAGAGGTAACCAACATAGTCTGCACTAAAGGTGGCGTACCCATAAGTGTAGTGTAACCCAGTGATTCTGTAGGTAGAACATACAAACATAGGCTGCACTTAAGGTTGGTCACCCATTTGTGTGGTGTAAGCAAGTGATTCATAAACTAGAGGTAACCAACATAGTCTGCAGTAAACGTCGCGTACCCAAAAGTGTAGTGTATCTCAGTGATTCTGTAAGGAGACCTTACAATCATACGCTGCACTTAAGGCTGGACACCAATAAGTGTAGTCTATTTCAGTGATTCAGAAGGTACAGCTAGTAAGCAGAAGCTTCAATTAAGGTAGGACACCAACAAGTAAAATAAAACCCAGTGATTCTGACGGTAGAGGTTACAAACATAGGCTCTACTTAAGGTGGCGCACATATAACTAGAGTGTAACCAGTGATTCTCTAGGTAGAGGTAACCAACATAGCGTGCACTTAAGGTGGCGCATGCATAAGTGTAGCGTAAGCCAGTTATTCTGTAGGTGATGGTAACAACAATAGACTAAACTTAACGTTACACACCAATAAGTGTAGTGTCCTCAGTGATTCTTTGGGTAGAGCTAACCATTACAGGCTGCCCTCAAGGTTGCACAGCCATATGTGTGGTGTAGCGCTGATGGTGAGGCACCCATAGTTCTAGTGTGATCCAGTGATTGTGTAAGTAGACATAACAGTCATAGGCTGCACTTGAGACTGGACACCAATAAGTGTAGTGTAACCCAGTGATTCTGTAGGTAGGGCTCCCAAACAAAGGCATCGATTAATGTTGGACACCCATACGTGTAGTCTAGTTCAGTGATTCTGAAGGTAGAGGTAACCAATATACACTCTACTTAAGGTGGCGCACCCATAACTAGAGTGTAACCAGTGATTCTCTAGGTAGAGGTAACCAACACAGCGTGCACTTAAGGTGGCGTATGCATAAGTGTAGCGTAAGCCAGTTATTCTGTAGGTGAAGCTAACAACAATAGACTAAACTTATCATTACACACCAATAAGTGTAGTGTACTCAGTGATTCTTTTGGTAGATCTAACCAACACAGGCTGCCTTTAAGGTTGCACATTCATATGTGTGGTGTAACGCTGATGGTGAGGCACCCATAATTCTAGTGTGATCCAGTGATTGTGTAGGTAGGGCTCCCAAACAAAGCCATCAATTAATCTTGGACACCCATAGGTGTAGTGTAGTTCAGTGATTCTGAAGGTGGCCAACCCATAAGTGTAGTGTAACCCAGTCATTCTGTAGGTAGAACATACAAACATAGGCTGTACTTAAGGTTGGTCACCCATTTGTGTGGTGTAAGCAAGTAATTCTTAAACTAGAGGTAACCAACATAGTCTGCATTAAAGGTGGCGTACCCATAAGTGTAGTGTATTTCAGTCATTCTGTAAGGAGACCTTACAATCATACGCTGCACTTAAGGCTGGACACCAATAAGTGTAGTCTATTTCAGTGATTCTGAATGAACAGCTAATAAGCAGAAGCTTCAATTGAGGTAGGACAACAACAAGTGAAATGAAACCCAGTGATTCTTAAGGTAGAGGTTACAAACATAGGCTCTACTTAAGATGGCGCACCCATAACTGTAGTGTAACCGGTCATTTTCTAGGTAGAGGTAACCAACATAGGGTGCACTTAAGGTGGCGCATGCATAAGTGTAGTGTAAACCAGTTATTCTGTAGGTGGAGCTAACCAGCAAAGCGTGCCCTTACGGCTGGACACCCATATGTGTGGTGTTACCTAGTGATTCTCAAAATAGAGCTAAGCAACATAGGCTCATTTTAACTTGGCCTTCCCATAAGTGTGGTGTAACTTTGTGATACTGTAGATAGAGCGGGACACCAATAAGTGTAGTGTCTTCCAGTGATTCTGAAGATACAGCTAAAAAGCATTAGCTTCAATTAAGGTTGGACACCCATAAGTGTAGTGTAGTTCAGTGATTCTGAAGATAGAGGTAACCAATATAGACTCTACTTAAGGTGGCGCACCCGTAACTAGAGTGTAACCAGTGATTCTCTAGGTAGAGGTAACCAACATAACGTGCAGTTAAGCTGGCGCATGCATAAGTGTAGCGTAGACCAGTTATTCTGTAGCTGAAGCTAACAACAATAGACTAAACTTAACGTTACACACCAATAAGTGTAGTGTACTCAGTGATTCTTTAGGTAGAGCTAACCAACACAGGCTGCCCTTAAGGTTGCACACCCATATGTGTGGTGTAACGCTGATGGTGAGGCACCCATAATTCTAGTGTGATCCAGTGATTGTGTAAGTAGACATAACAGTCATAGGCTGCACTTGAGGCTGGACACCAATCAGTGTAGTGTAACCCAGTTATTCTGTAGGTAGGGCTTCCAAACATAGGCATCGATTAATGTTGGACACCCATACTTGTAGTGTAGTTCAGTGACTCTGAAGGTAGCGCACCCATAAGTGTAGTGTAACCCAGTCATTCTGTAGGTAGAACATACAAACATAGGCTACACTTAAGGTTGGTCACCCATTTGTGCGATGTAAACAAGGGATTCTTAAACTAGAGGTAACCAACATAGTCTGCACTAAAGGTGGCGTACCCATAAGTGTAGTGTAACCCAGTGATTCTGTAGGTAGGGATCTTACACATAGGCATCGATTATTGCTGGACACCCATACGTGTATTGTAGTTCATTGATTCTGAATTTGGCGAACCCATAAGTGTAGAGTAACCCAGTCATTCTGTAGGTAGAACATACAAACATAGGCTGCACTTAAGGTTGGTCACCCATTTGTGTGGTGTAAACAAGGGATTCTTAAACTAGAGGTAACCAACATAGTCTGCACTAAAGGTGGCGTACCCATAAGTGTAGTGTATCTCAGTGATTCTGTAAGCAGACCTTACAATCATAGGCTGCACTTAAGGCTGGACACCAATAAGGGTAGTCTATTTCAGTGATTCAGAAGGTACAGCTAATAATTAGAAGCTTCAATTAAGGTAGGACACCAACAAGTAAAATGAAACCCAGTGATTTTCAAGGTAGTGGTTACAAACATAGGCTCTACTTAAGGTGGCGCACCCATAACTAAAGTGTAACCAGTGATTCTCTAGGTAGAGGTAACCAACATAGCGTGCACTTAAGGTGGGGCATGCATAAGTGTAGCATAAGCCAGTTTTTCTATAGGTGATGCTAACAACAATAGACTAAACTTAACGTTACAGACCAATAAGTGTAGTATACTCAGTGATTCCTTGGGTAGAGCTAACCAACAAAGGCTGCCCTTAAGGTTGCACACCCATATGTGTGGTGTAACGCTGATGGTGAGGCACCCATAATTCTTGTGTGATCCAGTGATTGCGTAAGTAGACATAACAGTCATCGAATGCACTTGATGCTGGACACCAATAAGTGTAGTGTAACCCAGCGATTCTGTAGGTAGGGCTCCCAAACAGAGGCATCAATTAATCTTGGACACCCATACGTGTAGTGTAGATCAGTGATTCTAAAGGTGGCCCACCCATAAGTGTAGTGTAACCCAGTCATTCTGTCGGTAGAACATACAAACATAGGCTGCACTTAAGGTTGGTCACACATTTGTGTGGTGTAAGCAACTAATTCTTAAACTAGAGGTAACCAACATAGTCTGCACTAAAGGTGGCGTACCCATAAGTGTAGTGTATCTCAGTTATTCTGTTAGGAGACCTTACAATCATACGCTGCACTTAAGGCTCAACACCAATAAGTGTAGTCTATTTCATTGATTCTAAAGGTACAGCTAATAAGCAGAAGCTTTAATTAAGGTAGGACACCAATAAGTGAAATGAAACCCAGTGATTCTGAAGGTAGAGGTTACAAACATAGGCCCTACTTAAGGTAACGCACCCATAACTGTAGCGTAAAAAGTCATTTTCTAGGTAGAGGTAACCAACATATCGTGCACTGAAGGTGGCGCATGCATAAGTGTAGCGTAAGCCAGTTATTCTGTAGGTGAAGCTAACAACAATAGACTAAACTTAACGTTACACACCAATAAGTGTAGTGTCCTCAGTGATTCTTTGGGTAGAGCTAACCAACAAAAGCTGCCCTTAAGGTTGCACACCCATATGTGTGGTGTAACGCTGATGGTGAGGCACCCATAATTCTAGTGTGATCCAGTGATTGTGTAAGTAGACTTAACAGTCATAGGCTGCACTTGAGGCTGGACACGAATAAGTGTAGTGTAACCCAGTGATTCTGTAGGTAGGGCTTCCAAACATAGGCATCGATTAATCTTGGACACCCATACGTGTAGTGTAGTTCAGAGACTCTGAAGGTGGCGCGCCCATTAGTGTAGTGTAACCCAGTCATTCTATAGGTAGAACATACAAACATTGGCTGCACTTAAGGTTGGTCACCCATTTGTGTGGTGTAAGAAAGTAATTATTAAACTAGAGGTAACCAACATAGTCTGCACTAAAGGTGGCGTACCCATAAGTGTAGTGTATCTCAGTCATTCTGAAAGGAGACGTTACAATCATACGCTGCACTTAAGGCTGGACACCAATAAGTGTAGTCTATTTTAGTGATTCCCAAGGTACAGCTACTAAGCAGAAGCTTCAATTAAGGTGGGACAACAACAAGTGAAATGAAACCCAGTGATTCTGAAGGTAGAGGTTACAAACATAGGCTCTACTTAAAGTGGCGCACCCATAACTGTAGTGTAACCAGTCATTTTATAGGTAGAGGTAACCAACATAGGGTGCACTTAAGGTGGCGCATGCATAAGAGTAGTGTAAACCAGTTATTCTGTAGGTGGAGCTAACCAACAAAGCGTGCCCTTAGGGCTGGACACCTATATGTGTGGTGTAACCCAGTGATTTTCAAAATAGAGGTAAGCAACATAGGCTGCACTTAACGTGGCCTTACCATAAGTCTGGTGTAACTTAGTGATTCAGTAGGTACACCAATACAGCCGGACACCAATAAGTGTAGTGTATTCTTGTCATTCTGAAGGTACAGCTAAAAAGCAGAAGCTTCAATTAAGGTTGGACACCCATAAGTGTAGTGTAGTTCAGTGATTCTGAAGATAGAGGTAACCAATATAGACTCTACTTAAGGTGGCGCACCCATAATAAGAGTGTAACCAGTGATTCTCTAGGTAGAGGTAACCAACATAACGTGCACTTAAGGTGGCGCATGCATAAGTGTAGCGTAAGCCAGTTATTCTGTAGGTGAAGCTAACAACAATAGACTAAACTTAACGTTACACACCCATAAGTGTAGTGTACTCAGTGATTCTTTGGGTAGAGCTAACCAACACAGGCTGCCCTGCCATATGGCACACCCATATGTGTGGTGTAACGCTGATGGTGAGGCACCCATAATTCTTGTGTGATCCAGTGATTGTGTAAGTAGACATAACAGTCATAGGATGCACTTGAAGCTGGACACGAATAAGTGTAGTGTAACCCAGTGATTCTGTAGGTAGGGCTCCCAAACAAAGGCATCGAGTAATGTTGGACACCCATACGTGCAGTGTAGTTCAGTGATTCTGAAGGTGGCGCACCCATAAGTGTAGTGTAACCCAGTCATTCTGTAGGTAGAACATACAAAAATAGGCTGCACTTAAGGTTGGTCACACATTTGTGTGGTGTAAGCAAGTAATTCTTAAACTAGAGGTAACCAACATAGTCTGCACTAAAGGTGGCGTACCCATAAGTGTAGTGTATCTCCGTCATTCTGTTAGGAGACCTTACAATCATACGCTGCACTTAAGGCTGGACACCAATAAGTGTAGTCTATTTCATTGATTCTGAAGGTACAGCTAATAAGCAGAAGCTTCAATTAAGGTAGGACACCAATAAGTGAAATGAAACCCAGCAATTCTGAAGGTAGAGGTTACAAACATAGGCCCTACTTAGGGTGGCGCACCCATAACAGTAGTGTAATTAGTCATTTTCTAGGTAGAGGTAACCAACATAGGGTCCACTTAAGGTGCCGCATGCATAAGTGTAGGGTAAACCAGTTATTCTCTAGGTGGAGCTAACCAACAAAGCGTGCCCTTACGGCTGGGCACCCATATGTGTGGTGTAACCCAGTGATTCTCAAAATAGAGGTAAGCAACATAGGGTGCACTTAACGTGGCCCTCCCATAAGTCTGGTGTACCTTAGTGATTCAGTAGGTACAGCCGGACACCATTAAGTGTAGTGTCTTCCAGTCATTCTGAAGATACAGCTAAAACGCAGAAGCTTCAATTAAGGTTGGACACCCATACGTGTAGTGTAGTTCAGTGATTCTGAAGGTAGAGGTAACCAATATAGACTCTACTTAAGGTGGCGCACCCATAACTAGAGTGTAACCAGTGATTCTCTAGGTAGAGGTAACCAACATAGCGTGCACTTAAGGTGGCGCATGCATAGGTGTTGCGTAAGCTAGTTATTCTGTAGCTGAAGCTAACAACAATAGACTAAACTTAACGTTACACACCAATAAGTGTAGTGTACTCAGTGATTCTTTAGGTAGAGCTAACCAACACAGGCTGCCCTTAAGGTTGCACACCCATATGTGTGGTGTAACGCTGATGGTGAGGCACCCATAATTCTAGTGTGATCCAGTGATTGTGTAAGTAGAAAGAACAGTCATAGGCTGCACTTGAGGCTGGACACCAATAAGTGTAGTCTATTTCAGTGATTCAGAAGGTACAGCTAATAAGCAGAAGCTTCAATTAAGGTAGGACGCCAACAAGTAAAATGAAACCCAGTGATTTTCAAGGTAGAGGTTACAAACATATGCTCTACTTAAGGTGGCGCACCCATAACTAGAGTTTAACCAGTGATTCTCTAGGTAGAGGTAACTAACATAGCGTGCACTTAAGGTGGCGCATGCATAAGTGTAGCATAAGCCAGTTATTCTATAGCTGATGCTAACAACAATAGACTAAACTTAACGTTACAGACCAATAAGTGTAGTGTACTCAGTGATTCCTTGGGTAGAGCTAACCAACACAGGCTGCCCTTAAGGTTGCACACCCATATGTGTGGTGTAACGCTGATGGTGAGGCACCCATAATTTTTGTGTGATCCAGTGATTGTGTAAGTAGACATAACAGTCATAGGATGCACTCGAGGCTGGACACCAATAAGTGTAGTGTAACCCAGCGATTCTGTAGGTAGGGATCCCAAACGAAGCCATCAATTAATCTTGGACACCCATACGTGTAGTGTAGTTCAGTGATTCTGAAGGTGGCGCACCCATAAGTGTAGTGTAACCCAGTCATTCTGTAGGTAGAACATACAAACATTGGCTGCACTTAAGGTTGGTCACCCATTTGTGTGGTGTAAACAAGTAATTCTTAAACTAGAGGTAGCCAACATAGTCTGCACTAAAGGTGGCGTACCCATAAGTGTAGTGTATCTCAGTCATTCTGTAAGGAGACCTTACAATCATACGCTGCATTTAAGGCTGGACACCAATAAGTGTAGTCTATTTCAGTGATTCAGAAGGTACAGCTAATAAGCAGAAGCTTCAATTAAGGTAGGACGCCAACAAGTAAAATGAAACCCAGTGATTTTCAAGGTAGAGGTTACAAACATATGCTCTACTTAAGGTGGCGCACCCATAACTAGAGTGTAACCAGTGATTCTCTAGGTAGAGGTAACCAATATAACGTGCACTTAAGGTGGCGCATGCATAAGTGTAGCGTTAGCCAGTTATTCTGTAGGTGAAGCTAACAACAATAGATTAAACTTAACGTTACACAACCATAAGTGTAGTGTAGTCAGTGATTCTTTAGGTAGAGCTAACCAACACAGGCTGCCCTTAAGGTTGCACACCCATATGTGTGGTGTAACGGTGTTGGTGAGGCACCCATAATTCTTGTGTGATCCAGTGATTGTGTAACTAGACATAACAGTCATAGGATGCACTTGAGGCTAGACAACAATAAGTGTAGTGTAACCCAGTGATTCTGTAGGTAGGGCTCCCAAACAAAGGCATCGATTAATGTTGGACACCCATACGTGACGTGTAGTTCAGTGATTCTGAAGGTGGCGAACCCATAAGTGTAGTGTAACCCAGTCATTCTGTAGGTAGAACATACAAACATAGGCTGCACTTAAGGTTGGTCACACATTTGTGTGGTGTAAGCAAGTAATTCTTAAACTAGAGGTAACCAACATAGTCTGCACTAAAGGTGGCGTACCCATAAGTGTAGTGTATCTCAGTCATTTTGTTAGGAGACCTTACAATCATACGCTGCACTTAAGGCTGGACACCAATAAGTGTAGTCTATTTCATTGATTCTCAAGGTACAGCTAATAAGCAGAAGCTTCAATTAAGGTAGGACACCAATAAGTGAAATGAAACCCAGTGATTCTAAAGGTAGAGGTTACAAACATAGGCCCTACTTAAGGTGGCGCACCCATAACTGTAGTGTAATTAGTCATTTTCTAGGTAGAGGTAACCAACATAGGGTGCACTTAAGGTGCCGCATGCATAAGTGTAGGGTAAACCAGTTATTCTCTAGGTGGAGCTAACCAACTAATCGTGCCCTTACGGCTGGACACCCATATGTGTGGTGTAACCCAGTGATTCTCAAAATAGAGGTAAGCAACATAGGCTGCACTTAACGTGGCCCTCCCATAAGTCTGGGGTAACTTAGTGATTCAGTAGGGTAGAGCCGGACACCAATAAGAGTAGTGTCTTCCAGTCATTCTAAAGGTACAGCTAAAAAGCATTAGCTTTAATTAAGGTTGGACACCCATAAGTGTAGTGTACTTCAGTGATTCTGAAGGTAGAGGTAACCAAAATAGACTCTACTTAAGGTGGCGCACCCATAACTAGAGTGTAACCAGTGATTCTCTAGGTAGAGGTAACCAACATAACGTGCACTTAAGCTGGCGCATGCATAAGTGTAGCGTAAGTCAGTTATTCTATAGGTCAAGCTAACAACAATAGACTAAACTTAACGTTACACACCAATAAGTGTAGTGTACTCAGTGATTCTTTGGGTAGAGGTAACCAACACAGGCTGCCCTCAAGGTTGCACACCCATATGTGTGGTGTAACGCTGATGGTGAGGCACCCATAGTTCTAGTGTGATCCAGTGATTGTGTAAGTAGACATAACAGTCATAGGCTAAACTTGAGACTGGACACCAATAAGTGTAGTGTAACCCAGTGATTCTGTAGGTAGGGCTCCCAAACATTGGCATCGATTAATGTTGGACACCCATACGTGTAGTGTAGTTCAGTGATTCTGAAGGTAGAGGTAACAAATATAGACTCTACTTAAGGTGGCGCACCCATAACTAGAGTGTAACCAGTGATTCTCTAGGTAGAGGTAACCAACATAGCGTGCACTTAAGGTGACGTATGCATAAGTGTAGCGTAAGCCAGTTATTCTGTAGGTGAAGCTAACAACAATAGACTAAACTTAACGTTACACACCAATAAATGTAGTGTACTCAATGATTCTTTTGGTAGATCTAACCAACACAGGCTGCCCTTAAGGTTGCACATTCATATGTGTGGTGTAACGCTGATGGTGAGGCACCCATAATTCTAGTGTGATCCAGTAATTGTGTAAGTAGACATAACAGTCATAGGCTGCACTTGAGGCTGGACACCAATAAGCGTAGTGTAACCCAGCGATTCTGTAGGTAGGGCTCCCAAACAAAGGCATCAATTAATCTTGGACACCCATACGTGTAGTGTAGTTCAGTGATTCTGAAGGTGAGGTGGCGCACCCATAAGTGTAGTGTAACCCAGTCATTCTGTAGGTAGAACATACAAACATAGGCTGCACTTAAGGTTGGTCACACATTTGTGTGGTGTAAGCAAGTAATTATTAAACTAGAGGTAACCGACGTAGTCTGCACTAAACCTGGCCTACCCATAAGTGTAGTGTATCTCTGTCATTCTGTTAGGAGACCTTACAATCATACGCTGCACTTAAGGCTGCACACCAATAAGTGTAGTCTATTTCATTGATTCTAAAGGTACAGCTACTAAGCAGAAGCTTCAATTAAGGTAGGACAACAACAAGTGAAATGAAACCCAGTTATTCTGAAGGTAGAGGTAACAAACATAGACTCTACTTAAGGTGGCGCACCCATAACTGTAGTGTAACCAGTCATTTTCTAGGTAGAGGTAACCAACATAGAATGCATTTAAGGTGGCGCATGCATAAGTGTAGTGTAAACCAGTTATTCTGTAGGTGGAGCTAACCAACAAAGCGTGTCCTTACGGCTGCACACCCATATGTGTGGTGTTACCTACAGATTCTTAAAATAGAGGTAAGCAACATAGGCTGATTTTAACTTGGCCTTCCCATAAGTGTGGTGTAACTTAGTGATACTGTAGGTAGAGCGGGACACCAATAAGTGTAGTCTATTTCAGTAATTCTGAAGGTACAGCTACTAAGCAGAAGCTACAATTAAGGTACGACACCAACAAGTAGAATAAAACCCAGTTATTCTGAAGGTAGAGGTTACAAACATAGGCCCTATTTAAGGTGGCGCACCCATAACTGTAGTGTAACCAGTCATTTTCTAGGTAGAGTTAACCAACATAGCGTGCACTGAAGGTGGCGCATGCATAAGCGTAGCGTAAGCCAGTTATTCTGTAGGTGAAGCTAACAACAATAGACTAAACTTAACGTTACACACCAATAAGTGTAGTGTACTCAGTGATTCTTTGGGTAGAGCTAACCAACACAGGCTGCCCTTAAGTTTCCACACCGATATGGGTGGTGTAACGCTGATGGTGAGGCACCCATAATTCTAGTGTGATCCAGTGATTGTGTAAGTAGACATAACAGTCATAGGCTGCACTTGAGACTGGAAACCAATAAGTGTAGTGTAACCCAGTGATTCTGTAGGTAGGGCTCCCAAACATAGGCATCGATTAATGTTGGACACCCATACGTGTAGTGTACTTCAGTGATTCTGAAGGTGGCGCACCCATAGGTGTACTGTAACCCAGTCATTCTGCAGGTAGAACATACAAACATAGGCTGCACTTAAGGTTGGTCACCCATTTGTGTGGTGTAAGCAAGTGATTCTTAAACTAGAGGTAACCAACATAGTCTGCAGTAAAGGTGGCGTACTCATAAGTGTAGTGTATTTCAGTCATTCTGTAAGGACACCTTACAATCATACGCTGCACTTAGGGCTGGACACCCATACGTGTAGTGTACTTCAGTGATTCTGAAGGTGGCGCACCAATAAATGTAGTGTAACCCAGTCATTCTGTAGGTAGAACATACAAACATAGGCTGCACTTAAGGTTGGTCACGGATTTGTGTGGTGTAAGCAAGTGATTCTTAAACTAGAGGTAACCAACATAGTCTGTGAAGTGTAGTCTATTTCAGTGATTCTAAAGGTACAGCTAATAAGCAGAAGCTTCAATTAAGGTAGGAAAACAACAACTGAAATAAAACCAAGTGATTCTGAAGGTAGAGGTTACAAACACAGGCTCTACTTAAGGTGGCGCACCCATAACTGTAGTGTAACCAGTCATTTTCTAGGTAGAGGTAACCAACATAGGGTGCACTTAAGGTGGTGCATGCATAAGTGTAGTGTAAACCAGTTATTCTGTAGGTGGAGCTAACCAACAAAGCGTTCCCTTACGACTGGACACCCATATGTGTGGTGTAACCTAGTGATTCTCAAAATAGAGGTAAGCAACATAGGCTGCACTTAACGTGGCCTTCCTATATGTGTGGTGTAACTTAGTGATTCTGCAGGTAGAGCCGGACACCAAGAAGTGTAGTGGATTCTAGTCATTCTGAAGGTACAGCTAACAAGCAGAAGCTTCAATTAAGGTTGGACACCCATAAGTGTAGTGTAGTTCAGTGATTCTGAAGGTAGAGGTAACCAATATAGACTCTACTTAAGGTGGCGCACCCATAACTAGAGTGTAACCAGTGATTCTCTAGGGAGAGGTAACCAACATAGCGTGCACTTAAGGTGGCGTATGCATAAGTGTAGCGTAAGCCAGTTATTCTGTAGGTGAAGCTAACAACAATAGACTAAACTTAACGTTACACACCCATAAGTGTAGTGTAGTCAGTGATTCTTTAGGTAGAGCTAACCAACACAGGCTGCCCTTAAGGTTGCACATTCATATGTATGGTGTAACGCTGATAGTGAGGCACCCATAATTCTTGTGTGATCCAGTGATTGTGTAAGTAGACATAACAGTCATAGGATGCACTATAAGTGCAATAAGTGGAAGGCCACGTTAAGTATATGCAATAAGTGTAGTGTAACCCAGTCATTCTGTAGGTAGGGCTTCCAAACACAGGCATCGATTAATGTTGGACACCCATACGTGCAGTGTAGTTCAGTGATTCTGAAGGTGGCGCACCCATAAGTGTAGTGTAAACGAGTCATTCTGTAGGTACAACATACAAACATAGGCTGCACTTAAGGTTGGTCACGGATTTGTGTGGTGTAAGCAAGTAATTCTTAAACTAGAGGTAACCAACATAGTCTGCACTAAAGGTGGCGTACCCATAAGTGTAGTGTATCTCAGTCATTCTGTTAGGAGACCTTACAATCATACGCTGCACTTAAGGCTGGACACCAATAAGTGTAGTCTATTTCATTGATTCTGAAGGTACAGCTAATAAGCAGAAGCTTCAATTAAGGTAGGACACCAATAAGTGAAATGAAACCCAGTGATTCTGAAGGTAGAGGTTACAAACATAGGCCCTACTTAAGGTGGCGCACCCATAACTGTAGTGTAACCAGTCATTTTCTAGGTAGAGGTAACCAACATAGGGTGCACTTAAGGTGCCGCATGCATAAGTGTAGGGTAAACCAGTTATTCTCTAGGTGGAGCTAACCAACAAAGCGTGCCCTTACGGCTGGACACCTATATGTGTGCTGTAACCCAGTGATTCTCAAAATAGAGGTAAGCAACATAGGCTGCACTTAACGAGGCAATCCCATAAGTCTGGTGTACCTTAGTGATTCAGTAGGTACAGCCGGACACCATTAAGTGTAGTGTCTTCCAGTCATTCTGAAGGTACAGCTAAAACGCAGAAGCTTCAATTAAGGTTGGACACCCATAAGTGTAGTGTAGTTCAGTGATTCTGAAGGTAGAGGTAACCAATATAGACTCTACTTAAGGTGGCGCACCCATAACTAGAGTGTAACCAGTGATTCTCTAGGTAGAGGTAACCAACATAGTGTGCACTTAAGGTGGCGCATGCATAAGTGTAGCGTAAGCCAGTTATTCTGTAGGTGAAGCTAACAACAATAGACTAAACTTAACGTTACACACCAATAAGTGTAGTGTACTCAGTGATTCTTTGGGTAGAGCTAACCAGCAAAGGCTGCCCTTAAGGTTGCACACCCATATGTGTGGTGTAACGCTGATGGTGAGGCACCCATAATTCTAGTGTGATCCAGTGAATGTGTAAGTAGATTTAACAGTCATAGGCTGCACTTGAGGCTGGACACCAATAAGTGTAGTGTAACCCAGTGATTCTGTACGTAGGGCTTCCAAACATAGGCATCGATTAATCTTGGACACCCATACCTGTAGTGTAGTTCAGTGACTCTAAAGGTGGCGCACCCCTTAGTGTAGTGTAACCCAGTCATTCTGTAGGTAGAACATACAAACATAGGCTGCACTTAAGGTTGGTCACGGATTTGTGTGGTGTAAGCAAGTGATTCTTAAACTAGAGGTAACCAACATAGTCTGTGAAGTGTAGTCTATTTCAGTGATTCTAAAGGTACAGCTAATAAGCAGAAGCTTCAATTAAGGTAGGAAAACAACAACTGAAATAAAACCAAGTGATTCTGAAGGTAGAGGTTACAAACACAGGCTCTACTTAAGGTGGCGCACCCATAACTGTAGTGTAACCAGTCATTTTCTAGGTAGAGGTAACCAACATAGGGTGCACTTAAGGTGGTGCATGCATAAGTGTAGTGTAAACCAGTTATTCTGTAGGTGACGCTAACCAACAAAGCGTTCCCTTACGACTGGACACCCATATGTGTGGTGTAACCTAGTGATTCTCAAAATAGAGGTAAGCAACATAGGCTGCACTTAACGTGGCCTTCCTATATGTGTGGTGTAACTTAGTGATTCTGCAGGTAGAGCCGGACACCAAGAAGTGTAGTGGATTCTAGTCATTCTGAAGGTACAGCTAACAAGCAGAAGCTTCAATTAAGGTTGGACACCCATAAGTGTAGTGTAGTTCAGTGATTCTGAAGGTAGAGGTAACCAATATAGACTCTACTTAAGGTGGCGCACCCATAACTAGAGTGTAACCAGTGATTCTCTAGGGAGAGGTAACCAACATAGCGTGCACTTAAGGTGGCGTATGCATAAGTGTAGCGTAAGCCAGTTATTCTGTAGGTGAAGCTAACAACAATAGACTAAACTTAACGTTACACACCCATAAGTGTAGTGTAGTCAGTGATTCTTTAGGTAGAGCTAACCAACACAGGCTACCCTTAAGGTTGCACATTCATATGTGTGGTGTAACGCTGATAGTGAGGCACCCATAATTCTTGTGTGATCCAGTGATTGTGTAAGTAGACATAACAGTCATAGGATGCACTTGAGGCTGGACACCAATAAGTGTAGTGTAACCCAGTCATTCTGTAGGTAGGGCTTCCAAACAAAGGCATCGATTAATGTTGGACACCCATACGTGCAGTGTAGTTCAGTGATTCTAAAGGTGGCGCACCCATAAGTGTAGTGTAAACCAGTCATTCTGTAGGTACAACATACAAACATAGGCTGCACTTAAGGTTGGTCACGGATTTGTGTGGTGTAAGCAAGTAATTCTTAAACTAGAGGTAACCAACATAGTCTGCACTAAAGGTGGCGTACCCATAAGTGTAGTGTATCTCAGTCATTCTGTTAGGAGACCTTACAATCATACGCTGCACTTAAGGCTGGACACCAATAAGTGTAGTCTATTTCATTGATTCTGAAGGTACAGCTAATAAGCAGAAGCTTCAATTAAGGTAGGACACCAATAAGTGAAATGAAACCCAGTGATTCTAAAGGTAGAGGTTACAAACATAGGCTCTACTTAAGGTGGCGCACCCATAACTGTAGTGTAACCAGTCATTTTCTAGGTAGAGGTAACCAACATAGGGTGCACTTAAGGTGCCGCATGCATAAGTGTAGGGTAAACCAGTTATTCTCTAGGTGGAGCTAACCAACAAAGCGTGCCCTTACGGCTGGACACCTATATGTGTGCTGTAACCCAGTGATTCTCAAAATAGAGGTAAGCAACATAGGCTGCACTTAACGAGGCAATCCCATAAGTCTGGTGTACCTTAGTGATTCAGTAGGTACAGCCGGACACCATTAAGTGTAGTGTCTTCCAGTCATTCTGAAGGTACAGCTAAAACGCAGAAGCTTCAATTAAGGTTGGACACCCATAAGTGTAGTGTAGTTCAGTGATTCTGAAGGTAGAGGTAACCAATATAGACTCTACTTAAGGTGGCGCACCCATAACTAGAGTGTAACCAGTGATTCTCTAGGTAGAGGTAACCAACATAGCGTGCACTTAAGGTGGCGCATGCATAAGTGTAGCGTAAGCCACTTATTCTGTAGGTGAAGCTAACAACAATAGACTAAACTTAACGTTACACACCAATAAGTGTAGTGTACTCAGTGATTCTTTGGGTAGAGCTAACCAGCAAAGGCTGCCCTTAAGGTTGCACACCCATATGTGTGGTGTAACGCTGATGGTGAGGCACCCATAATTCTAGTGTGATCCAGTGAATGTGTAAGTAGACTTAACAGTCATAGGCTGCACTTGAGGCTGGACACCAATAAGTGTAGTGTAACCCAGTGATTCTGTACGTAGGGCTTCCAAACATAGGCATCGATTAATCTTGGACACCCATACCTGTAGTGTAGTTCAGTGACTCTGAAGGTGGCGCACCCCTTAGTGTAGTGTAACCCAGTCATTCTGTAGGTAGAACATACAAACATTGGCTGCACTTAAGGTTAGTCACCCATTTGTGTGGTGTAAGGAAGTGATTCTTAAACTAGAGGTAACCAACATAGTCTGCAGTAAAGGTGGCGTACTCATAAGTGTAGTGTATCTCAGTCATTCTGTAAGGAGATCTTACAATCAGACGCTGCACTTAAGGCTGGACACCAATAAGTGTAGTCTATTTCAGTGATACTGAAGGTACAGCTACTAGGCAGAAGCTTCAATTAAGGTAGGACAACAACAAGTGAAATGAAACCCAGTGATTCTGAAAGTAGAGGTTACAAACATAGGCTCTACTTAAAGTGGCGCACCCATAACTGTAGTGTAACCAGTCATTCTCTAGGTAGAGGAAACCAACCTAGGGTGCAATTAAGGTGGCGCATGCATAAGTGTAGTGTAAACCAGTTATTCTGTAGGTGGAGCTAACCAACAAAGCGTGCCCTTACGGGTGGACACCTATATGTGTAGTGTAACCCAGTGATACTCAAAATAGAGGTAAGCAACATAGGCTGCACTTAACGTGGCCTTACCATAAGTCTGGTGTAACTTAGTGATTCTGTAGGTACACCAATACAGTCGGACACCAATAAGTGTAGTGTACTCAGTGATTCTTTGGGTAGAGCTAACCAACACAGGCTGCCCTTAAGATTGCACACCCATATGTGTGGTGTAACGCTGATGGTGAGGTACCCATAATTCTAGTGTGATCCAGTGATTGTGTAAGTAGACATAACAGTCATAGGCTGCACTTGAGGCTGGACACCAATAAGTGTAGTGTAACCCAGTGATTCTGTAGGTAGGGCTTCCAAACAAAGGCATCGATTAATGTGGGACACCTATACGTGTGGTGTAGTTCAGTGATTCTGAAGGTAGCACACCCATAAGTGTAGTGTAACCCAGTCATTCTGTAGGTAGAACATACAAACATAGCCTACACTTAAGGTTGGTCACCCATTTGTGTGATGTAAATAAAGGATTCTTAAACTAGAGGTAACCAACATAGTCTGCACTAAAGATGGCGTACCCATAAGTGTAGTGTATCTCAGTGATTCTGTAAGCAGACCTTACAATCATAAGCTGCACTTAAGGCTGGACACCAATAAGTGTAGTCTCTTTCAGTGATTCAGAAGGTACAGCTAACAAGCAGAAGCTTCAATTAAGGTAGCACACCAACAAGTAAAATGAAACCCAGTGATTTTCAAGGTAGAGGTTACAAACATAGGCTCTACTTAGGGTGGCGCACCCATAACTAGAGTGTACCCAGTGATTCTCTAGGTAGAGGTAACCAACATAGCGTGCACTTAAGGTGGCGCATGCATAAGTGTAGCATAAGCCAGTTATTCTATAGGTGATGCTAACAACAATTCACTAAACTTAACGTTACACACCAATAAGTGTAGTGTACTCAGTGATTCCTTGGGTAGAGCTAACCAACACAGGCCGCCCTTAAGGTTGCACACCCATATGTGTGGTGTCATGCTGATGGGGAGGCACCCATAATTCTTGTGTGATCCAGTGATTGTGTAAGTAGACATAACAGTCATAGGATGCACTTGAGGCTGGACACCAATAAGTGTAGTGTAACCCAGCGATTCTGTAGGTAGGGCTCCCAAACAAAGACATCAATTAATCTTGGACACCCATACGTGTAGTGTAGTTCAGTGATTCTGTAGGTGGCGCACCCATAAGTGTAGTGTAACCCAGTCATTCTGTTGGTAGAACATACAAACATAGGCTGCACTTAAGGTTGGTCACACATTTCTGTGGTGTAAGCAAGTAATTCTTAAACTAGAGGTAACCAACATAGTCTGCACTAAGGGTGGCGTACCCATAAGTGTAGTGTATCTCAGTCATTCTGTTAGGAGACCTTACAATCATACGCTGCACTTAAGGCTGGACACCAATAAGTGTAGTCTATTTCATTGATTCTAAAGGTACAGCTAATAAGCAGAAGCTTCAATTAAGGTAGGACACCAATAAGTGAAATGAAACCCAGTGATTCTGAAGGTAGAGGTTACAAACATAGGCTCTACTTAAGGTGGCGCACCCATAACTGTAGTGTAACCAGTCATTTTCTAGGTAGAGGTAACCAACATAGCGTGCACTGAAGGTGGCGCATGCATAAGTGTAGCGTAAGCCAGTTATTCTGTAGGTGAAGCTAACAACAATAGACTAAACTTAACGTTACACACCAATAAGTGTAGTGTACTCAGTGATTCTTTGGGTAGAGCTAACCAACAAAGGCTGCCCATAAGAATGCACACCCATATGTGTGGTGTAACGCTGATGGTGAGGCACCCATAATTCTAGTGTGATCCAGTGATTGTGTAAGTAGACTTAACAGTCATAGGCTGCACTTGAGGCTGGACACGAATAAGTGTAGTGTAACCCAGTGATTCTGTAGGTAGGGCTTCCAAACATAGGCATCGATTAACCTTGCACGCCCATACGTGTGGTGTAGTTCAGAGACTCTGAAGGTGGCGCGCCCATTAGTGTAGTGTAACCCAGCCATTCTGTAGGTAGAACATACAAACATTGGCTGCACTTAAGGTTGGTCACCCATTTGTGTGGTATAAGGAAGTGATTCTTAAACTAGAGCTAACCAACATAGTCTGCACTAAAGGTGGCGTACCCATAAGTGTAGTGTATCTCAGTCATTCTGTAAGGAGACCTTACAATCATACGCTGCATTTAAGGCTGGACACCAATAAGTGTAGTCTATTTCAGTGATTCTGAAGGTACAGCTACTAAGCAGAAGCTTCAATTAAGGTAGGACAACAACAAGTGAAATAAAACCCAGTGATTCTAAAGGTAGAGGTTACAAACATAGGCTCTACTTAAAGTGGCGCACCCATAACTGTAGCGTAACCAGTCATTTTCTAGGTAGAGGTAACCAACATAGGGTGCACTTAAAGTGGCGCATGCATAAGTGTAGTGTAAACCAGTTATTCTGTAGGTGGAGCTAACCAACAAAGCGTGCCCTTAGGGCTTAACACCTATATGTGTGGTGTAACCCAGTGATTCTCAAAATAGAGGTAAGCAACATAGGCTGCACTTAACGTGGCGTTACCATAAGTCTGGTGTATCTTAGTGATTCTATAGGTACACCAATACAGCCGGACACCAATAAGTGTAGTGTATTCTAGTCATTCTAAAGGTACAGCTAAAAAGCAGAAGCTTCAATTAAGGTTGGACACCCATAAGTGTAGTGTAGTTCAGTGATTCTGAAGATAGCGGTAACCAATATAGACTTTACTTAAGGTGGCACACCCATAACTAGAGTGTAACCAGTGATTCTCTAGGTAGAGGTAACCAAAATAACGTCCACTTAAGGTGGCGCATGCATAAGTGTAGCGTTGGCCAGTTATTCTGTAGGTGAAGCTAACAACAATAGACTAAACTTAACGTTACACAGCCATAAGTGTAGTGTACTCAGTGATTCTTTGGGTAGAGCTAACCAACACAGGCTGCCCTTAAGGTTGCACACCCATATGTGTGGTGTAACGCTGTTGGTGAGGCACCTATAATTATTGTGTGATCCAGTGATTGTGTAAGTAGACATAACAGTCATAGGATGCACTTGAGGCTGGACACCAATAAGTGTAGTGTAACCCAGTCATTCTGTAGGTAGGGCTTCCAAACAAAGGCATCGATTAATGTTGGACACCCATACGTGCAGTGTAGTTCAGTGATTCTGAAGGTGGCGCACCCATAAGTGTAGTGTAAACCAGTCATTCTGTAGGTACAACATACAAACATAGGCTGCACTTAAGGTTGGTCACCCATTTGTGTGGTGTAAGCAAGTAATTCTTAAACTAGAGGTAACCAACATAGTCTGCACTAAAGGTGGCGTACCCATAAGTGTAGTGTATCTCAGTCATTCTGTTAGGAGACCTTACAATCATACGCTGCACTTAAGGCTGGACACCAATAAGTGTAGTCTATTTCATTGATTCTGTAGGTACAGCTAATAAGCAGAAGCTTCAATTAAGGTAGGACACCAATAAGTGAAATGAAACCCAGTGATTCTGAAGGTAGAGGTTACAAACATAGGCCCTACTTAAGGTGGCGCACCCATAACTGTAGTGTAACCAGTCATTTTCTAGGTAGAGGTAACCAACATAGGGTGCACTTAAGGTGCCGCATGCATAAGTGTATGGTAAACCAGTTATTCTCTAGGTGGAGCTAACCAACAAAGCGTGCCCTTACGGCTGGACACCCATATGTGTGGTGTAACCCAGTGATTCTCAAAATAGAGGTAAGCAAAATAGGCTGCACTTAACGAGGCAATCCCATAAGTCTGGTGTACCTTAGTGATTCAGTAGGTACAGCGGGACACCATTAAGTGTAGTGTCTTCCAGTCATTCTGAAGGTACAGCTAAAACGCAGAAGCTTCAATTAAGGTTGGACACCCATAAGTGTAGTGTAGTTCAGTGATTCTGAAGGTAGAGGTAACCAATATAGACTCTACTTAAGGTGGCGCACCCATAACTAGAGTGTAACCAGTGATTCTCTAGATAGAGGTAACCAACATAGCGTGCACTTAAGGTGGCGCATGCATAAGTGTAGCGTAAGCCACTTATTCTGTAGGTGAAGCTAACAACAATAGACTAAACTTAACGTTACACACCAATAAGTGTAGTGTACTCAGTGATTCTTTGGGTAGAGCTAACCAGCAAAGGCTGCCCTTAAGGTTGCACACCCATATGTGTGGTGTAACGCTGATGGTGAGGCACCCATAATTCTAGTGTGATCCAGTGATTGTGTAAGTAGACTTAACAGTCATAGGCTGCACTTGAGGCTGGACACCAATAAGTGTAGTTTAACCCAGTTATTCTGTACGTAGGGCTTCCAAAGATAGGCATCGATTAATCTTGGACACCCATACCTGTAGTGTAGTTCAGTGACTCTGAAGGTGGCGCACCCCTTAGTGTAGTGTAACCCAGTCATTCTGTAGGTAGAACATACAAACATTGGCTGCACTTAAGGTTGGTCACCCATTTGTGTGGTGTAAGGAAGTGATTCTTAAACTAGAGGTAACCAACATAGTCTGCAGTAAAGGTGGCGTACCCATAAGTGTAGTGTATCTCAGTCATTCTGTAAGGAGACCTTACAATCAGACGCTGCACTTAAGGCTGGACACCAATAAGTGTAGTCTATTTCAGTGATACTGAAGGTACAGCTACTAGGCAGAAGCTTCAATTAAGGTAGGACAACAACAAGTGAAATGAAACCCAGTGATTCTAAAGGTAGAGGTTACAAACATAGGCTCTACTTAAAGTGGCGCACCCATAACTGTAGTGTAACCAGTCATTTTCTAGGTAGAGGTAACCAACATAGGGTGCACTTAAGGTGGCGCATGCATAAGTGTAGTGTAAACCAGTTATTCTGTAGGTGGAGCTAACCAACAAAGCGTGCCCTTACGGGTGGACACCTATATGTGTAGTGTAACCCAGTGATTCTCAAAATAGAGGTAAGCAACATAGGCTGCACTTAACGTGGCCTTACCATAAGTCTGGTGTAACTTAGTGATTCAGTAGGTACACCAATACAGCCGGACACCAATAAGTGTAGTGTATTCTTGTCATTCTGAAGGTACAGCTAAAAAGGAGAAGCTTCAATTAAGGTTGGACACCCATAAGTGTAGTGTAGTTCAGTGATTCTGAAGATAGAGGTAACCAATATAGACTCTACTTAAGGTGGCGCACCCATAACAAGAGTGTAACCAGTGATTCTCTAGGTAGAGGTAACCAACATAACGTGCACTTAAGGTGGCGCATGCATAAGTGTAGCGTAAGCCAGTTATTCTGTAGGTGAAGCTAACAACAATAGACTAAACTTAACGTTACACACCCATAAGTGTAGTGTACTCAGTGATTCTTTGGGTAGAGCTAACCAACACAGGCTGCCCTGCCATATGGCACACCCATATGTGTGGTGTAACGCTGATGGTGAGGCACCCATAATTCTTGTGTGATCCAGTGATTGTGTAAGTAGACATAACAGTCATAGGATGCACTTGAGGCTGGACACGAATAAGTGTAGTGTAACCCAGTGATTCTGTAGGTAGGGCTCCCAAACAAAGGCATCGAGTAATGTTGGACACCCATACGTGCAGTGTAGTTCAGTGATTCTGAAGGTGGCGCACCCATAAGTGTAGTGTAACCCAGTCATTCTGTAGGTAGAACATACAAAAATAGGCTGCACTTAAGGTTGGTCACACATTTGTGTGGTGTAAGCAAGTAATTCTTAAACTAGAGGTAACCAACATAGTCTGCACTAAAGGTGGCGTACCCATAAGTGTAGTGTATCTCAGTCATTCTGTTAGGAGACCTTACAATCATACGCTGCACTTAAGGCTGGACACCAATAAGTGTAGTCTATTTCATTGATTCTGAAGGTACAGCTAATAAGCAGAAGCTTCAATTAAGGTAGGACACCAATAAGTGAAATGAAACCCAGTGATTCTGAAGGTAGAGGTTACAAACATAGGCCCTACTTAAGGTGGCGCACCCATAACAGTAGTGTAATTAGTCATTTTCTAGGTAGAGGTAACCAACATAGGGTCCACTTAAGGTGCCGCATGCGTAAGTGTAGGGTAAACCAGTTATTCTCTAGGTGGAGCTAACCAACAAAGCGTGCCCTTACGGCTGGACATCCATATGTGTGGTGTAACCCAGTGATTCTCAAAATAGAGGTAAGCAACATAGGCTGCACTTAACGTGGCCCTCCCATAAGTCTGGTGTAACTTAGTGGTTCAGTAGGGTAGAGCCGGACACCAATAAGTGTAGTGTCTTCCAGTCATTCTGAAGATACAGCTAAAAAGCATTAGCTTTAATTAAGGTTGGACACCCATAAGTGTAATGTAGTTCAGTGATTCTGAAGGTAGAGGTAACCAATATAGACTCTACTTAAGGTGGCGCACCCATAACTAGAGTGTAACCAGTGATTCTCTAGGTAGAGGTAACCAACATAGCGTGCACTGAAGGTGGCGCATGCATAAGTGTAGCGTAAGCCAGTTATTCTGTAGGTGAAGCTAACAACAATAGACTAAACTTAACGTTACACACCAATAAGTGTAGTGTACTCAGTGATTCTTAGGATAGAGCTAGCAAACACAGGCTGCCCTTAAGGTTGCACATCCATATGTGTGGTGTAACGCTGATGGTGAGGCACCCATCATTCTACTATGATCCAGTGATTGTGTAAGTAGACAAATGTAAGCAGACACATGACTTAACAGTCATAGGCTGCACTTGAGACTGGAAACCAATAAGTGTAGTGTAACCCAGTGATTCTGTAGGTAGGGCTCCCAAACATAGGCATCGATTAATGTTGGACACCCATACGTGTAGTGTACTTCAGTGATTCTGAAGGTGGCGCACCCATAGGTGTACTGTAACCCAGTCATTCTGCAGGTAGAACATACAAACATAGGCTGCACTTAAGGTTGGTCACCCATTTGTGTGGTGTAAGCAAGTGATTCTTAAACTAGAGGTAACCAACATAGTCTGCAGTAAAGGTGGCGTACTCATAAGTGTAGTGTATTTCAGTCATTCTGTAAGGACACCTTACAATCATACGCTGCACTTAGGGCTGGACACCCATACGTGTAGTGTACTTCAGTGATTCTGAAGGTGGCGCACCAATAAATGTAGTGTAACCCAGTCATTCTGTAGGTAGAACATACAAACATAGGCTGAACTTAAGGTTGGTCACGGATTTGTGTGGTGTAAGCAAGTGATTCTTAAACTAGAGGTAACCAACATAGTCTGTGAAGTCTAGTCTATTTCAGTGATTCTAAAGGTACAGCTAATAAGCAGAAGCTTCAATTAAGGTAGGAAAACAACAACTGAAATAAAACCAAGTGATTCTGAAGGTAGAGGTTACAAACACAGGCTCTACTTAAGGTGGCGCACCCATAACTGTAGTGTAACCAGTCATTTTCTAGGTAGAGGTAACCAACATAGGGTGCACTTAAGGTGGTGCATGCATAAGTGTAGTGTAAACCAGTTATTCTGTAGGTGGAGCTAACCAACAAAGCGTTCCCTTACGACTGGACACCCATATGTGTGGTGTAACCTAGTGATTCTCAAAATAGAGGTAAGCAACATAGGCTGCACTTAACGTGGCCTTCCTATATGTGTGGTGTAACTTAGTGATTCTGCAGGTAGAGCCGGACACCAAGAAGTGTAGTGGATTCTAGTCATTCTGAAGGTACAGCTAACAAGCAGAAGCTTCAATTAAGGTTGGACACCCATAAGTGTAGTGTAGTTCAGTGATTCTGAAGGTAGAGGTAACCAATATAGACTCTACTTAAGGTGGCGCACCCATAACTAGAGTGTAACCAGTGATTCTCTAGGGAGAGGTAACCAACATAGCGTGCACTTAAGGTGGCGTATGCATAAGTGTAGCGTAAGCCAGTTATTCTGTAGGTGAAGCTAACAACAATAGACTAAACTTAACGTTACACACCCATAAGTGTAGTGTAGTCAGTGATTCTTTAGGTAGAGCTAACCAACACAGGCTGCCCTTAAGGTTGCACATTCATATGTGTGGTGTAACGCTGATAGTGAGGCACCCATAATTCTTGTGTGATCCAGTGATTGTGTAAGTAGACATAACAGTCATAGGATGCACTTGAGGCTGGACACCAATAAGTGTAGTGTAACCCAGTCATTCTGTAGGTAGGGCTTCCAAACACAGGCATCGATTAATGTTGGACACCCATACGTGCAGTGTAGTTCAGTGATTCTGAAGGTGGCGCACCCATAAGTGTAGTGTAAACCAGTCATTCTGTAGGTACAACATACAAACATAGGCTGCACTTAAGGTTGGTCACGGATTTGTGTGGTGTAAGCAAGTAATTCTTAAACTAGAGGTAACCAACATAGTCTGCACTAAAGGTGGCGTACCCATAAGTGTAGTGTATCTCAGTCATTCTGTTGGGAGACCTTACAATCATACGCTGCACTTAAGGCTGGACACCAATAAGTGTAGTCTATTTCATTGATTCTGAAGGTACAGCTAATAAGCAGAAGCTTCAATTAAGGTAGGACACCAATAAGTGAAATGAAACCCAGTGATTCTGAAGGTAGAGGTTACAAACATAGGCCCTACTTAAGGTGGCGCACCCATAACTGTAGTGTAACCAGTCATTTTCTAGGTAGAGGTAACCAACATAGGGTGCACTTAAGGTGCCGCATGCATAAGTGTAGGGTAAACCAGTTATTCTCTAGGTGGAGCTAACCAACAAAGCGTGCCCTTAGGGCTGGACACCTATATGTGTGCTGTAACCCAGTGATTCTCAAAATAGAGGTAAGCAACATAGGCTGCACTTAACGAGGCAATCCCATAAGTCTGGTGTACCTTAGTGATTCAGTAGGTACAGCCGGACACCATTAAGTGTAGTGTCTTCCAGTCATTCTGAAGGTACAGCTAAAACGCAGAAGCTTCAATTAAGGTTGGACACCCATAAGTGTAGTGTAGTTCAGTGATTCTGAAGGTAGAGGTAACCAATATAGACTCTACTTAAGGTGGCGCACCCATAACTAGAGTGTAACCAGTGATTCTCTAGGTAGAGGTAACCAACATAGTGTGCACTTAAGGTGGCGCATGCATAAGTGTAGCGTAAGCCAGTTATTCTGTAGGTGAAGCTAACAACAATAGACTAAACTTAACGTTACACACCAATAAGTGTAGTGTACTCAGTGATTCTTTGGGTAGAGCTAACCAGCAAAGGCTGCCCTTAAGGTTGCACACCCATATGTGTGGTGTAACGCTGATGGTGAGGCACCCATAATTCTAGTGTGATCCAGTGAATGTGTAAGTAGATTTAACAGTCATAGGCTGCACTTGAGGCTGGACACCAATAAGTGTAGTGTAACCCAGTGATTCTGTACGTAGGGCTTCCAAACATAGGCATCGATTAATCTTGGACACCCATACCTGTAGTGTAGTTCAGTGACTCTAAAGGTGGCGCACCCCTTAGTGTAGTGTAACCCAGTCATTCTGTAGGTAGAACATACAAACATAGGCTGCACTTAAGGTTGGTCACGGATTTGTGTGGTGTAAGCAAGTGATTCTTAAACTAGAGGTAACCAACATAGTCTGTGAAGTGTAGTCTATTTCAGTGATTCTAAAGGTACAGCTAATAAGCAGAAGCTTCAATTAAGGTAGGAAAACAACAACTGAAATAAAACCAAGTGATTCTGAAGGTAGAGGTTACAAACACAGGCTCTACTTAAGGTGGCGCACCCATAACTGTAGTGTAACCAGTCATTTTCTAGGTAGAGGTAACCAACATAGGGTGCACTTAAGGTGGTGCATGCATAAGTGTAGTGTAAACCAGTTATTCTGTAGGTGACGCTAACCAACAAAGCGTTCCCTTACGACTGGACACCCATATGTGTGGTGTAACCTAGTGATTCTCAAAATAGAGGTAAGCAACATAGGCTGCACTTAACGTGGCCTTCCTATATGTGTGGTGTAACTTAGTGATTCTGCAGGTAGAGCCGGACACCAAGAAGTGTAGTGGATTCTAGTCATTCTGAAGGTACAGCTAACAAGCAGAAGCTTCAATTAAGGTTGGACACCCATAAGTGTAGTGTAGTTCAGTGATTCTGAAGGTAGAGGTAACCAATATAGACTCTACTTAAGGTGGCGCACCCATAACTAGAGTGTAACCAGTGATTCTCTAGGGAGAGGTAACCAACATAGCGTGCACTTAAGGTGGCGTATGCATAAGTGTAGCGTAAGCCAGTTATTCTGTAGGTGAAGCTAACAACAATAGACTAAACTTAACGTTACACACCCATAAGTGTAGTGTAGTCAGTGATTCTTTAGGTAGAGCTAACCAACACAGGCTGCCCTTAAGGTTGCACATTCATATGTGTGGTGTAACGCTGATAGTGAGGCACCCATAATTCTTGTGTGATCCAGTGATTGTGTAAGTAGACATAACAGTCATAGGATGCACTTGAGGCTGGACACCAATAAGTGTAGTGTAACCCAGTGATTCTGTACGTAGGGCTTCCAAACATAGGCATCGATTAATCTTGGACACCCATACCTGTAGTGTAGTTCAGTGACTCTGAAGGTGGCGCACCCCTTAGTGTAGTGTAACCCAGTCATTCTGTAGGTAGAACATACAAACATTGGCTGCACTTAAGGTTGGTCACCCATTTGTGTGGTGTAAGGAAGTGATTCTTAAACTAGAGGTAACCAACATAGTCTGCAGTAAAGGTGGCGTACTCATAAGTGTAGTGTATCTCAGTCATTCTGTAAGGAGATCTTACAATCAGACGCTGCACTTAAGGCTGGACACCAATAAGTGTAGTCTATTTCAGTGATACTGAAGGTACAGCTACTAGGCAGAAGCTTCAATTAAGGTAGGACAACAACAAGTGAAATGAAACCCAGTGATTCTGAAAGTAGAGGTTACAAACATAGGCTCTACTTAAAGTGGCGCACCCATAACTGTAGTGTAACCAGTCATTCTCTAGGTAGAGGAAACCAACCTAGGGTGCAATTAAGGTGGCGCATGCATAAGTGTAGTGTAAACCAGTTATTCTGTAGGTGGAGCTAACCAACAAAGCGTGCCCTTACGGGTGGACACCTATATGTGTAGTGTAACCCAGTGATACTCAAAATAGAGGTAAGCAACATAGGCTGCACTTAACGTGGCCTTACCATAAGTCTGGTGTAACTTAGTGATTCTGTAGGTACACCAATACAGTCGGACACCAATAAGTGTAGTGTATTCTTGTCATTCTGAAGGTACAGCTAAAAAGCAGAAGCTTCAATTAAGGTTGGACACCCATAAGTGTAGTGTAGTTCAGTGATTCTGAAGATAGAGGTAACCAATATAGACTCTACTTAAGGTGGCGCACCCATAACTAGAGTGTAACCAGTGATTCTCTAGGTAGAGGTAACCAACATAACGTGCACTTAAGCTGGCGCATGCATAAGTGCAGCGTAGGCCAGTTATTCTGTAGTTAGTTAGTTATTATTCTGTAGTTAGTTAGTTATTCTGTAGTTATTCTGTAACAACAATAGACTAAACTTAACGTTACACACCAATAAGTGTAGTGTACTCAGTGATTCTTTGGGTAGAGCTAACCAACACAGGCTGCCCTTAAGATTGCACACCCATATGTGTGGTGTAACGCTGATGGTGAGGTACCCATAATTCTAGTGTGATCCAGTGATTGTGTAAGTAGACATAACAGTCATAGGCTGCACTTGAGGCTGGACACCAATAAGTGTAGTGTAACCCAGTGATTCTGTAGGTAGGGCTTCCAAACAAAGGCATCGATTAATGTGGGACACCTATACGTGTGGTGTAGTTCAGTGATTCTGAAGGTAGCACACCCATAAGTGTAGTGTAACCCAGTCATTCTGTAGGTAGAACATACAAACATAGCCTACACTTAAGGTTGGTCACCCATTTGTGTGATGTAAACAAAGGATTCTTAAACTAGAGGTAACCAACATAGTCTGCACTAAAGATGGCGTACCCATAAGTGTAGTGTATCTCAGTGATTCTGTAAGCAGACCTTACAATCATAAGCTGCACTTAAGGCTGGACACCAATAAGTGTAGTCTCTTTCAGTGATTCAGAAGGTACAGCTAACAAGCAGAAGCTTCAATTAAGGTAGCACACCAACAAGTAAAATGAAACCCAGTGATTTTCAAGGTAGAGGTTACAAACATAGGCTCTACTTAGGGTGGCGCACCCATAACTAGAGTGTAACCAGTGATTCTCTAGGTAGAGGTAACCAACATAGCGTGCACTTAAGGTGGCGCATGCATAAGTGTAGCATAAGCCAGTTATTCTATAGGTGATGCTAACAACAATAGACTAAACTTAACGTTACACACCAATAAGTGTAGTGTACTCAGTGATTCCTTGGGTAGAGCTAACCAACACAGGCCGCCCTTAAGGTTGCACACCCATATGTGTGGTGTCATGCTGATGGGGAGGCACCCATAATTCTTGTGTGATCCAGTGATTGTGTAAGTAGACATAACAGTCATAGGATGCACTTGAGGCTGGACACCAATAAGTGTAGTGTAACCCAGCGATTCTGTAGGTAGGGCTCCCAAACAAAGACATCAATTAATCTTGGACACCCATACGTGTAGTGTAGTTCAGTGATTCTGTAGGTGGCGCACCCATAAGTGTAGTGTAACCCAGTCATTCTGTTGGTAGAACATACAAACATAGGCTGCACTTAAGGTTGGTCACACATTTCTGTGGTGTAAGCAAGTAATTCTTAAACTAGAGGTAACCAACATAGTCTGCACTAAAGGTTGCGTACCCATAAGTGTAGTGTATCTCAGTCATTCTGTTAGGAGACCTTACAATCATACGCTGCACTTCAGGCTGGACACCAATAAGTGTAGTCTATTTCATTGATTCTAAAGGTAGAGCTAATAAGCAGAAGCTTCAATTAAGGTAGGACACCAATAAGAGAAATGAAACCCAGTGATTCTGAAGGTAGAGATTAGAAACATAGGCCCTACTTATGCTGGCGCACCCATAACTGTAGTGTAACCAGTCATTTTCTAGGTAGAGGTAACCAACATAGGGTGCACTTAAGGTGGCGCATGCATAAGTGTAGTGTAAGCCAGTTATTCTGTAGGTGGAGCTAACCAACAAAGCGTGCCCTTAGGGCTGGACACCTATATGTGTGGTGTAACCCAGTGATTCTCAAAATAGAGGTAAGCAACATTGGCTGCACTTAACGTGGCCTTACAATAAGTCTGGTGTAACTTACTGATTCTGTAGGTACACCAATACAGTCGCACACCAATAAGTGTAGTGTATCCTTGTCATTCTGAAGGTACAGCTAAAAAGCAGAAGCTTCAATTAAGGTTGGACACCCATAAGTGTAGTGTAGTTCAGTGATTCTGAAGGTAGAGGTTACAAACATAGGCTCTACTTAAAGTTTCGCATCCTAACTGTAGTGTAACCAGTCATTTTCTAGGTAGAGGTAACCAACATAGGGTGCACTTAAGCTGGCGCATGCATAAGTGTAGTGTAAACCAGTTATTCTGTAGGTGGAGCTAACCAACAAAGCGTGCCCTTACGACTGGACACCCATATGTGTGGTGTAACCTAGTGATTCTCAAAATAGAGGTAAGCAACATAGGCTGCACTTAACGTGGCCTTCCTATATGTGTGGTGTAACTTAGTGATTCTGCAGGTAGAACCGGACACCAATAAGTGTAGTGTATTCTAGTCATTCTGATGGTACAGCTAACAAGCAGAAGCTTCAATTAAGGTTGGACACCCATAAGTGTAGTGTAGTTCAGTGATTCTGAAGGTAGAGGTAACCATTATAGACTCTACTTAAGGTGGTGCACCCATAACTAGAGTGTAACCAATGATTCTCTAGGTAGAGGTAACCAACATAGCGTGCACTTAAGGTGGCGCATGCATAACTGTAGCATAAGCCAGTTATTCTGTAGGTAAAGCTAACAACAATAGATTAAACTTAACGTTACACACCAATAAGTGTAGTGTACTCAGTGATTCTTTGGGTAGAGCTAACCAACACAAGCTGCCCTTAAGGTTGCACACCCATATGTGTGGTGTAACGCTGATGGTGAGGCACCCATAATTCTTGTGTGATCCAGTGATTGTGTAAGTAGACATAACAGTCATAGGATGCACTTGAGGCTGGACACCAATAAGTGTAGTGTAACCCAGTGATTCTGTAGGTAGGGCTCCCAAACAAAGGCATCGATTAATGTTGGACACCCATACGTGTAGTGTAGTTCAGTGATTCTGAAGATGGCGCACCCATAAGTGTAGTGTAACCCAGTCATTCTGTAGGTAGAACATACAAACAAAGGCTGCACTTAAGGTTGGTCACCCATTTGTGTGGTGTAAGCAAGTGATTCTTAAACTAGAGGTAACCAACATAGTCTGCACTAAAGGTGGCGTACCCATAAGTGTAGTGTATCTCAGTCATTCTGTTAGGAGACCTTAAAATCATACGCTGCACTTAAGGCTGGACACCAATAAGTGTAGTCTATTTCATTGATTCTGAAGGTACAGCTTATAAGCAGAAGCTTCAATTAAGGTAGGACACCAATAAGTGAAATGAAACCCAGTGATTCTGAAGGTAGAGGTTACAAACATAGGCCCTACTTAAGGTGGCGCACCCATAACTGTAGTGTAACCAGTCATTTTCTAGGTAGAGGTAGCCAACATAGGGTGCACTTAAGGTGGTGCATGCATAAGTGTGGTGTAAACCAGTTACTCTGTAGGTAGAGCTAACCAACAAAGCGTGCCCTTACGACTGGACACCCATATGTGTGGTGTAACCTAGTGATTCTCAAAATAGAGGTAAGCAACATAGGCTGCACTTAACGAGGCCTTCCTATATGTGCGGTGTACCTTAGTGATTCTGCAGGTAGAGCCGGACACCAATAAGTGTAGTGTATTCTAGTCATTCTGAAGGTACAGCTAACAAGCAGAAGCTTCAATTAAGGTTGGAAACCCATAAGTGTAGTGTAGTTCAGTGATTCTGAAGGTAGAGGTAACCAATATAGACTCTACTTAAGGTGGCGCACCCATAACTAGAGTGTAATCAGTGATTCCCTAGGTAGAGGTAACCAACATAACGTGCACTTAAGGTGGCGCATGCATAAGTGAAGCGTTAGCCAGTTATTCTATAGGTGAAGCTAACAACAATAGACTAAACTTAACGTTACACACCAATAAGTGTAGTGTACTCAGTGATTCTTTGGGTAGAGCTAACCAACACAGGCTGCCCTCAAGGTTGCACTGTATAATAATAATTAAACCCATAATTCTAGTGTGATCCAGTGATTGTGTAAGTAGACATAACAGTCATAGGCTGAACTTGAGACTGGACACCAATAAGTGTAGTGTAATCCAGTGATTCTGTAGGTAGGGCTCCCAAACATAGGCATCGATTTATGTTGGACACCCATACGTGTAGTGTACTTCAGTGATTCTGAAGGTGGCGCACCAATAAATGTAGTGTAACCCAGTCATTCTGTAGGTAGAACATAGAAACATAGGCTGCACTTAAGGTTGGTCACCCATTTGTGTGGTGTAAGCAAGTGATTCTTAAACTAGAGGTAACCAACATAGTCTGCACTAAAGGTAGCGTACCCATAAGTGTAGTGTATCTCAGTGATTCTGTAAGGAGACCTTACAATCATACGCTGCATTTACGGCTGGACACCAATAAGTGTACTCTATTTCAGTGATTCTAAAGGTACAGCTACTAGGCAGAAGCTTCAATTAAGGTAGGACAACAACAAGTGAAATGAAACCCAGTGATTCTGAAGGTAGAGGTTACAAACATAGGGTGCACTTAAGGTGGCGCATGCATAAGTGTAGTGTAAACCAGTTATTCTGTAGGTGGAGCTAACCAACAAAGCGTGCCCTTACGGGTGGACACCTATATGTGTAGTGTAACCCAGTGATACTCAAAATAGAGGTAAGCAACATAGGCTGCACTTAACGTGGCCTTACAATAAGTCTGGTGTAACTTAGTGATTCTGTAGGTACACCAATACAGTCGGACACCAATAAGTGTAGTGTATTCTTGTCATTCTGAAGGTACAGCTAAAAAGCAGAAGCTTCAATTAAGGTTGGACACCCATAAGTGTAGTGTAGTTCAGTGATTCTGACGATAGAGGTAACCAATATAGACTCTACTTAAGGTGGCGCACACATAACTAGAGTGTAACCAGTGATTCTCTAGGTAGAGCTAACCAACATAGGGTGCACTTAAGGTGCCGCATGCATAAGTTTAGGGTAAACCAGTTATTCTCTAGGTGGAGCTAACCAACAAAGCGTGCCTTCATGGCTGGACACCCATATGTGTGGTGTAACCCGGTGATTCTCAAAATAGAGGTAACCAACATAGGCTGCACTTAACGTGGCCCTCCCATAAGTCTGGTGTAACTTAGTGATTCAGTAGGTAGAGCCGGACACCAATAAGTGTAGTGTCTTCCAGTCATTCTGAAGGTACAGCTAAAAAGCATTAGCTTCAATTAAGGATGGACACCCATAAGTGTAGTGTAGTTCAGTGATTCTGAAGATAGAGGTAACCAATATAGACTCTACTTAAGGTGGCGCACCCATAACTAGAGTGCAACCAGTGATTCTCTAGGTAGAGGTAACCAACATAACGTGCACTTAAGTTGGCGCATGCATAAGTGCAGCGTAGGGCAGTTATTCTGTAGTTAGTTAGTTATTATTCTGTAGTTAGTTAGTTATTCTGTAGTTATTCTGTAACAACAATAAACTTAACTTAACGTTACACACCAGTAAGTATAGTGTACTCAGTGATTCTTTGGGTAGAGCTAACCAACACAGGCTGCCCTTAAGGTTGCACACCCATATGTGTGGTGTAACGCTGATGGTGAGGCACCCATAATTCTAGTGTGATCCAGTGATTGTGTAAGTAGACATAACAGTCACAGGCTGAACTTGAGACCGGACACCAATTAGTGTAGTGTAACGCAGTGATTCTGTAGGTAGGGCTTCCAAACATAGGCATCGATTAATGTTGGACACCCATACGTGTAGTGTAGTTCAGTCACTCTGAAGGTAGCGCACCCATAAGTGTAGTGTAACCCAGTCATTCTGTAGGTAGAACATACAAACATAGGCTACACTTAAGGTTGGTCACCCATTTGTGCGATGTAAACAAGGGATTCTTAAACTAGAGGTAACCAACATAGTCTGCACTAAAGGTGGCGTACCCATAAGTGTAGTGTAACCCAGTGATTCTGTAGGTAGAACATACAAACATAGGCTGCACTTAAGGTTGGTCACCCATTTGTGTGGTGTAAGCAAGTGATTCATAAACTAGAGGTAACCAACATAGTCTGCAGTAAACGTCGCGTACCCAAAAGTGTAGTGTATCTCAGTGATTCTGTAAGGAGACCTTACAATCATACGCTGCACTTAAGGCTGGACACCAATAAGTGTAGTCTATTTCAGTGATTCAGAAGGTACAGCTAGTAAGCAGAAGCTTCAATTAAGGTAGGACACCAACAAGTAAAATAAAACCCAGTGATTCTGACGGTAGAGGTTACAAACATAGGCTCTACTTAAGGTGGCGCACATATAACTAGAGTGTAACCAGTGATTCTCTAGGTAGAGGTAACCAACATAGCGTGCACTTAAGGTGGCGCATGCATAAGTGTAGCGTAAGCCAGTTATTCTGTAGGTGATGGTAACAACAATAGACTAAACTTAACGTTACACACCAATAAGTGTAGTGTCCTCAGTGATTCTTTGGGTAGAGCTAACCATTACAGGCTGCCCTCAAGGTTGCACAGCCATATGTGTGGTGTAGCGCTGATGGTGAGGCACCCATAGTTCTAGTGTGATCCAGTGATTGTGTAAGTAGACATAACAGTCATAGGCTGCACTTGAGACTGGACACCAATAAGTGTAGTGTAACCCAGTGATTCTGTAGGTAGGGCTCCCAAACAAAGGCATCGATTAATGTTGGACACCCATACGTGTAGTCTAGTTCAGTGATTCTGAAGGTAGAGGTAACCAATATACACTCTACTTAAGGTGGCGCACCCATAACTAGAGTGTAACCAGTGATTCTCTAGGTAGAGGTAACCAACACAGCGTGCACTTAAGGTGGCGTATGCATAAGTGTAGCGTAAGCCAGTTATTCTGTAGGTGAAGCTAACAACAATAGACTAAACTTATCATTACACACCAATAAGTGTAGTGTACTCAGTGATTCTTTTGGTAGATCTAACCAACACAGGCTGCCTTTAAGGTTGCACATTCATATGTGTGGTGTAACGCTGATGGTGAGGCACCCATAATTCTAGTGTGATCCAGTGATTGTGTAGGTAGGGCTCCCAAACAAAGCCATCAATTAATCTTGGACACCCATAGGTGTAGTGTAGTTCAGTGATTCTGAAGGTGGCCAACCCATAAGTGTAGTGTAACCCAGTCATTCTGTAGGTAGAACATACAAACATAGGCTGTACTTAAGGTTGGTCACCCATTTGTGTGGTGTAAGCAAGTAATTCTTAAACTAGAGGTAACCAACATAGTCTGCATTAAAGGTGGCGTACCCATAAGTGTAGTGTATTTCAGTCATTCTGTAAGGAGACCTTACAATCATACGCTGCACTTAAGGCTGGACACCAATAAGTGTAGTCTATTTCAGTGATTCTGAATGAACAGCTAATAAGCAGAAGCTTCAATTGAGGTAGGACAACAACAAGTGAAATGAAACCCAGTGATTCTTAAGGTAGAGGTTACAAACATAGGCTCTACTTAAGATGGCGCACCCATAACTGTAGTGTAACCGGTCATTTTCTAGGTAGAGGTAACCAACATAGGGTGCACTTAAGGTGGCGCATGCATAAGTGTAGTGTAAACCAGTTATTCTGTAGGTGGAGCTAACCAGCAAAGCGTGCCCTTACGGCTGGACACCCATATGTGTGGTGTTACCTAGTGATTCTCAAAATAGAGCTAAGCAACATAGGCTCATTTTAACTTGGCCTTCCCATAAGTGTGGTGTAACTTTGTGATACTGTAGATAGAGCGGGACACCAATAAGTGTAGTGTCTTCCAGTGATTCTGAAGATACAGCTAAAAAGCATTAGCTTCAATTAAGGTTGGACACCCATAAGTGTAGTGTAGTTCAGTGATTCTGAAGATAGAGGTAACCAATATAGACTCTACTTAAGGTGGCGCACCCGTAACTAGAGTGTAACCAGTGATTCTCTAGGTAGAGGTAACCAACATAACGTGCAGTTAAGCTGGCGCATGCATAAGTGTAGCGTAGACCAGTTATTCTGTAGCTGAAGCTAACAACAATAGACTAAACTTAACGTTACACACCAATAAGTGTAGTGTACTCAGTGATTCTTTAGGTAGAGCTAACCAACACAGGCTGCCCTTAAGGTTGCACACCCATATGTGTGGTGTAACGCTGATGGTGAGGCACCCATAATTCTAGTGTGATCCAGTGATTGTGTAAGTAGACATAACAGTCATAGGCTGCACTTGAGGCTGGACACCAATCAGTGTAGTGTAACCCAGTTATTCTGTAGGTAGGGCTTCCAAACATAGGCATCGATTAATGTTGGACACCCATACTTGTAGTGTAGTTCAGTGACTCTGAAGGTAGCGCACCCATAAGTGTAGTGTAACCCAGTCATTCTGTAGGTAGAACATACAAACATAGGCTACACTTAAGGTTGGTCACCCATTTGTGCGATGTAAACAAGGGATTCTTAAACTAGAGGTAACCAACATAGTCTGCACTAAAGGTGGCGTACCCATAAGTGTAGTGTAACCCAGTGATTCTGTAGGTAGGGATCTTACACATAGGCATCGATTATTGCTGGACACCCATACGTGTATTGTAGTTCATTGATTCTGAATTTGGCGAACCCATAAGTGTAGAGTAACCCAGTCATTCTGTAGGTAGAACATACAAACATAGGCTGCACTTAAGGTTGGTCACCCATTTGTGTGGTGTAAACAAGGGATTCTTAAACTAGAGGTAACCAACATAGTCTGCACTAAAGGTGGCGTACCCATAAGTGTAGTGTATCTCAGTGATTCTGTAAGCAGACCTTACAATCATAGGCTGCACTTAAGGCTGGACACCAATAAGGGTAGTCTATTTCAGTGATTCAGAAGGTACAGCTAATAATTAGAAGCTTCAATTAAGGTAGGACACCAACAAGTAAAATGAAACCCAGTGATTTTCAAGGTAGTGGTTACAAACATAGGCTCTACTTAAGGTGGCGCACCCATAACTAAAGTGTAACCAGTGATTCTCTAGGTAGAGGTAACCAACATAGCGTGCACTTAAGGTGGGGCATGCATAAGTGTAGCATAAGCCAGTTTTTCTATAGGTGATGCTAACAACAATAGACTAAACTTAACGTTACAGACCAATAAGTGTAGTATACTCAGTGATTCCTTGGGTAGAGCTAACCAACAAAGGCTGCCCTTAAGGTTGCACACCCATATGTGTGGTGTAACGCTGATGGTGAGGCACCCATAATTCTTGTGTGATCCAGTGATTGCGTAAGTAGACATAACAGTCATCGAATGCACTTGATGCTGGACACCAATAAGTGTAGTGTAACCCAGCGATTCTGTAGGTAGGGCTCCCAAACAGAGGCATCAATTAATCTTGGACACCCATACGTGTAGTGTAGATCAGTGATTCTAAAGGTGGCCCACCCATAAGTGTAGTGTAACCCAGTCATTCTGTCGGTAGAACATACAAACATAGGCTGCACTTAAGGTTGGTCACACATTTGTGTGGTGTAAGCAACTAATTCTTAAACTAGAGGTAACCAACATAGTCTGCACTAAAGGTGGCGTACCCATAAGTGTAGTGTATCTCAGTTATTCTGTTAGGAGACCTTACAATCATACGCTGCACTTAAGGCTCAACACCAATAAGTGTAGTCTATTTCATTGATTCTAAAGGTACAGCTAATAAGCAGAAGCTTTAATTAAGGTAGGACACCAATAAGTGAAATGAAACCCAGTGATTCTGAAGGTAGAGGTTACAAACATAGGCCCTACTTAAGGTAACGCACCCATAACTGTAGCGTAAAAAGTCATTTTCTAGGTAGAGGTAACCAACATATCGTGCACTGAAGGTGGCGCATGCATAAGTGTAGCGTAAGCCAGTTATTCTGTAGGTGAAGCTAACAACAATAGACTAAACTTAACGTTACACACCAATAAGTGTAGTGTCCTCAGTGATTCTTTGGGTAGAGCTAACCAACAAAAGCTGCCCTTAAGGTTGCACACCCATATGTGTGGTGTAACGCTGATGGTGAGGCACCCATAATTCTAGTGTGATCCAGTGATTGTGTAAGTAGACTTAACAGTCATAGGCTGCACTTGAGGCTGGACACGAATAAGTGTAGTGTAACCCAGTGATTCTGTAGGTAGGGCTTCCAAACATAGGCATCGATTAATCTTGGACACCCATACGTGTAGTGTAGTTCAGAGACTCTGAAGGTGGCGCGCCCATTAGTGTAGTGTAACCCAGTCATTCTATAGGTAGAACATACAAACATTGGCTGCACTTAAGGTTGGTCACCCATTTGTGTGGTGTAAGAAAGTAATTATTAAACTAGAGGTAACCAACATAGTCTGCACTAAAGGTGGCGTACCCATAAGTGTAGTGTATCTCAGTCATTCTGAAAGGAGACGTTACAATCATACGCTGCACTTAAGGCTGGACACCAATAAGTGTAGTCTATTTTAGTGATTCCCAAGGTACAGCTACTAAGCAGAAGCTTCAATTAAGGTGGGACAACAACAAGTGAAATGAAACCCAGTGATTCTGAAGGTAGAGGTTACAAACATAGGCTCTACTTAAAGTGGCGCACCCATAACTGTAGTGTAACCAGTCATTTTATAGGTAGAGGTAACCAACATAGGGTGCACTTAAGGTGGCGCATGCATAAGAGTAGTGTAAACCAGTTATTCTGTAGGTGGAGCTAACCAACAAAGCGTGCCCTTAGGGCTGGACACCTATATGTGTGGTGTAACCCAGTGATTTTCAAAATAGAGGTAAGCAACATAGGCTGCACTTAACGTGGCCTTACCATAAGTCTGGTGTAACTTAGTGATTCAGTAGGTACACCAATACAGCCGGACACCAATAAGTGTAGTGTATTCTTGTCATTCTGAAGGTACAGCTAAAAAGCAGAAGCTTCAATTAAGGTTGGACACCCATAAGTGTAGTGTAGTTCAGTGATTCTGAAGATAGAGGTAACCAATATAGACTCTACTTAAGGTGGCGCACCCATAATAAGAGTGTAACCAGTGATTCTCTAGGTAGAGGTAACCAACATAACGTGCACTTAAGGTGGCGCATGCATAAGTGTAGCGTAAGCCAGTTATTCTGTAGGTGAAGCTAACAACAATAGACTAAACTTAACGTTACACACCCATAAGTGTAGTGTACTCAGTGATTCTTTGGGTAGAGCTAACCAACACAGGCTGCCCTGCCATATGGCACACCCATATGTGTGGTGTAACGCTGATGGTGAGGCACCCATAATTCTTGTGTGATCCAGTGATTGTGTAAGTAGACATAACAGTCATAGGATGCACTTGAAGCTGGACACGAATAAGTGTAGTGTAACCCAGTGATTCTGTAGGTAGGGCTCCCAAACAAAGGCATCGAGTAATGTTGGACACCCATACGTGCAGTGTAGTTCAGTGATTCTGAAGGTGGCGCACCCATAAGTGTAGTGTAACCCAGTCATTCTGTAGGTAGAACATACAAAAATAGGCTGCACTTAAGGTTGGTCACACATTTGTGTGGTGTAAGCAAGTAATTCTTAAACTAGAGGTAACCAACATAGTCTGCACTAAAGGTGGCGTACCCATAAGTGTAGTGTATCTCCGTCATTCTGTTAGGAGACCTTACAATCATACGCTGCACTTAAGGCTGGACACCAATAAGTGTAGTCTATTTCATTGATTCTGAAGGTACAGCTAATAAGCAGAAGCTTCAATTAAGGTAGGACACCAATAAGTGAAATGAAACCCAGCAATTCTGAAGGTAGAGGTTACAAACATAGGCCCTACTTAGGGTGGCGCACCCATAACAGTAGTGTAATTAGTCATTTTCTAGGTAGAGGTAACCAACATAGGGTCCACTTAAGGTGCCGCATGCATAAGTGTAGGGTAAACCAGTTATTCTCTAGGTGGAGCTAACCAACAAAGCGTGCCCTTACGGCTGGGCACCCATATGTGTGGTGTAACCCAGTGATTCTCAAAATAGAGGTAAGCAACATAGGGTGCACTTAACGTGGCCCTCCCATAAGTCTGGTGTACCTTAGTGATTCAGTAGGTACAGCCGGACACCATTAAGTGTAGTGTCTTCCAGTCATTCTGAAGATACAGCTAAAACGCAGAAGCTTCAATTAAGGTTGGACACCCATACGTGTAGTGTAGTTCAGTGATTCTGAAGGTAGAGGTAACCAATATAGACTCTACTTAAGGTGGCGCACCCATAACTAGAGTGTAACCAGTGATTCTCTAGGTAGAGGTAACCAACATAGCGTGCACTTAAGGTGGCGCATGCATAGGTGTTGCGTAAGCTAGTTATTCTGTAGCTGAAGCTAACAACAATAGACTAAACTTAACGTTACACACCAATAAGTGTAGTGTACTCAGTGATTCTTTAGGTAGAGCTAACCAACACAGGCTGCCCTTAAGGTTGCACACCCATATGTGTGGTGTAACGCTGATGGTGAGGCACCCATAATTCTAGTGTGATCCAGTGATTGTGTAAGTAGAAAGAACAGTCATAGGCTGCACTTGAGGCTGGACACCAATAAGTGTAGTCTATTTCAGTGATTCAGAAGGTACAGCTAATAAGCAGAAGCTTCAATTAAGGTAGGACGCCAACAAGTAAAATGAAACCCAGTGATTTTCAAGGTAGAGGTTACAAACATATGCTCTACTTAAGGTGGCGCACCCATAACTAGAGTTTAACCAGTGATTCTCTAGGTAGAGGTAACTAACATAGCGTGCACTTAAGGTGGCGCATGCATAAGTGTAGCATAAGCCAGTTATTCTATAGCTGATGCTAACAACAATAGACTAAACTTAACGTTACAGACCAATAAGTGTAGTGTACTCAGTGATTCCTTGGGTAGAGCTAACCAACACAGGCTGCCCTTAAGGTTGCACACCCATATGTGTGGTGTAACGCTGATGGTGAGGCACCCATAATTTTTGTGTGATCCAGTGATTGTGTAAGTAGACATAACAGTCATAGGATGCACTCGAGGCTGGACACCAATAAGTGTAGTGTAACCCAGCGATTCTGTAGGTAGGGATCCCAAACGAAGCCATCAATTAATCTTGGACACCCATACGTGTAGTGTAGTTCAGTGATTCTGAAGGTGGCGCACCCATAAGTGTAGTGTAACCCAGTCATTCTGTAGGTAGAACATACAAACATTGGCTGCACTTAAGGTTGGTCACCCATTTGTGTGGTGTAAACAAGTAATTCTTAAACTAGAGGTAGCCAACATAGTCTGCACTAAAGGTGGCGTACCCATAAGTGTAGTGTATCTCAGTCATTCTGTAAGGAGACCTTACAATCATACGCTGCATTTAAGGCTGGACACCAATAAGTGTAGTCTATTTCAGTGATTCAGAAGGTACAGCTAATAAGCAGAAGCTTCAATTAAGGTAGGACGCCAACAAGTAAAATGAAACCCAGTGATTTTCAAGGTAGAGGTTACAAACATATGCTCTACTTAAGGTGGCGCACCCATAACTAGAGTGTAACCAGTGATTCTCTAGGTAGAGGTAACCAATATAACGTGCACTTAAGGTGGCGCATGCATAAGTGTAGCGTTAGCCAGTTATTCTGTAGGTGAAGCTAACAACAATAGATTAAACTTAACGTTACACAACCATAAGTGTAGTGTAGTCAGTGATTCTTTAGGTAGAGCTAACCAACACAGGCTGCCCTTAAGGTTGCACACCCATATGTGTGGTGTAACGGTGTTGGTGAGGCACCCATAATTCTTGTGTGATCCAGTGATTGTGTAACTAGACATAACAGTCATAGGATGCACTTGAGGCTAGACAACAATAAGTGTAGTGTAACCCAGTGATTCTGTAGGTAGGGCTCCCAAACAAAGGCATCGATTAATGTTGGACACCCATACGTGACGTGTAGTTCAGTGATTCTGAAGGTGGCGAACCCATAAGTGTAGTGTAACCCAGTCATTCTGTAGGTAGAACATACAAACATAGGCTGCACTTAAGGTTGGTCACACATTTGTGTGGTGTAAGCAAGTAATTCTTAAACTAGAGGTAACCAACATAGTCTGCACTAAAGGTGGCGTACCCATAAGTGTAGTGTATCTCAGTCATTTTGTTAGGAGACCTTACAATCATACGCTGCACTTAAGGCTGGACACCAATAAGTGTAGTCTATTTCATTGATTCTCAAGGTACAGCTAATAAGCAGAAGCTTCAATTAAGGTAGGACACCAATAAGTGAAATGAAACCCAGTGATTCTAAAGGTAGAGGTTACAAACATAGGCCCTACTTAAGGTGGCGCACCCATAACTGTAGTGTAATTAGTCATTTTCTAGGTAGAGGTAACCAACATAGGGTGCACTTAAGGTGCCGCATGCATAAGTGTAGGGTAAACCAGTTATTCTCTAGGTGGAGCTAACCAACTAATCGTGCCCTTACGGCTGGACACCCATATGTGTGGTGTAACCCAGTGATTCTCAAAATAGAGGTAAGCAACATAGGCTGCACTTAACGTGGCCCTCCCATAAGTCTGGGGTAACTTAGTGATTCAGTAGGGTAGAGCCGGACACCAATAAGAGTAGTGTCTTCCAGTCATTCTAAAGGTACAGCTAAAAAGCATTAGCTTTAATTAAGGTTGGACACCCATAAGTGTAGTGTACTTCAGTGATTCTGAAGGTAGAGGTAACCAAAATAGACTCTACTTAAGGTGGCGCACCCATAACTAGAGTGTAACCAGTGATTCTCTAGGTAGAGGTAACCAACATAACGTGCACTTAAGCTGGCGCATGCATAAGTGTAGCGTAAGTCAGTTATTCTATAGGTCAAGCTAACAACAATAGACTAAACTTAACGTTACACACCAATAAGTGTAGTGTACTCAGTGATTCTTTGGGTAGAGGTAACCAACACAGGCTGCCCTCAAGGTTGCACACCCATATGTGTGGTGTAACGCTGATGGTGAGGCACCCATAGTTCTAGTGTGATCCAGTGATTGTGTAAGTAGACATAACAGTCATAGGCTAAACTTGAGACTGGACACCAATAAGTGTAGTGTAACCCAGTGATTCTGTAGGTAGGGCTCCCAAACATTGGCATCGATTAATGTTGGACACCCATACGTGTAGTGTAGTTCAGTGATTCTGAAGGTAGAGGTAACAAATATAGACTCTACTTAAGGTGGCGCACCCATAACTAGAGTGTAACCAGTGATTCTCTAGGTAGAGGTAACCAACATAGCGTGCACTTAAGGTGACGTATGCATAAGTGTAGCGTAAGCCAGTTATTCTGTAGGTGAAGCTAACAACAATAGACTAAACTTAACGTTACACACCAATAAATGTAGTGTACTCAATGATTCTTTTGGTAGATCTAACCAACACAGGCTGCCCTTAAGGTTGCACATTCATATGTGTGGTGTAACGCTGATGGTGAGGCACCCATAATTCTAGTGTGATCCAGTAATTGTGTAAGTAGACATAACAGTCATAGGCTGCACTTGAGGCTGGACACCAATAAGCGTAGTGTAACCCAGCGATTCTGTAGGTAGGGCTCCCAAACAAAGGCATCAATTAATCTTGGACACCCATACGTGTAGTGTAGTTCAGTGATTCTGAAGGTGAGGTGGCGCACCCATAAGTGTAGTGTAACCCAGTCATTCTGTAGGTAGAACATACAAACATAGGCTGCACTTAAGGTTGGTCACACATTTGTGTGGTGTAAGCAAGTAATTATTAAACTAGAGGTAACCGACGTAGTCTGCACTAAACCTGGCCTACCCATAAGTGTAGTGTATCTCTGTCATTCTGTTAGGAGACCTTACAATCATACGCTGCACTTAAGGCTGCACACCAATAAGTGTAGTCTATTTCATTGATTCTAAAGGTACAGCTACTAAGCAGAAGCTTCAATTAAGGTAGGACAACAACAAGTGAAATGAAACCCAGTTATTCTGAAGGTAGAGGTAACAAACATAGACTCTACTTAAGGTGGCGCACCCATAACTGTAGTGTAACCAGTCATTTTCTAGGTAGAGGTAACCAACATAGAATGCATTTAAGGTGGCGCATGCATAAGTGTAGTGTAAACCAGTTATTCTGTAGGTGGAGCTAACCAACAAAGCGTGTCCTTACGGCTGCACACCCATATGTGTGGTGTTACCTACAGATTCTTAAAATAGAGGTAAGCAACATAGGCTGATTTTAACTTGGCCTTCCCATAAGTGTGGTGTAACTTAGTGATACTGTAGGTAGAGCGGGACACCAATAAGTGTAGTCTATTTCAGTAATTCTGAAGGTACAGCTACTAAGCAGAAGCTACAATTAAGGTACGACACCAACAAGTAGAATAAAACCCAGTTATTCTGAAGGTAGAGGTTACAAACATAGGCCCTATTTAAGGTGGCGCACCCATAACTGTAGTGTAACCAGTCATTTTCTAGGTAGAGTTAACCAACATAGCGTGCACTGAAGGTGGCGCATGCATAAGCGTAGCGTAAGCCAGTTATTCTGTAGGTGAAGCTAACAACAATAGACTAAACTTAACGTTACACACCAATAAGTGTAGTGTACTCAGTGATTCTTTGGGTAGAGCTAACCAACACAGGCTGCCCTTAAGTTTCCACACCGATATGGGTGGTGTAACGCTGATGGTGAGGCACCCATAATTCTAGTGTGATCCAGTGATTGTGTAAGTAGACATAACAGTCATAGGCTGCACTTGAGACTGGAAACCAATAAGTGTAGTGTAACCCAGTGATTCTGTAGGTAGGGCTCCCAAACATAGGCATCGATTAATGTTGGACACCCATACGTGTAGTGTACTTCAGTGATTCTGAAGGTGGCGCACCCATAGGTGTACTGTAACCCAGTCATTCTGCAGGTAGAACATACAAACATAGGCTGCACTTAAGGTTGGTCACCCATTTGTGTGGTGTAAGCAAGTGATTCTTAAACTAGAGGTAACCAACATAGTCTGCAGTAAAGGTGGCGTACTCATAAGTGTAGTGTATTTCAGTCATTCTGTAAGGACACCTTACAATCATACGCTGCACTTAGGGCTGGACACCCATACGTGTAGTGTACTTCAGTGATTCTGAAGGTGGCGCACCAATAAATGTAGTGTAACCCAGTCATTCTGTAGGTAGAACATACAAACATAGGCTGCACTTAAGGTTGGTCACGGATTTGTGTGGTGTAAGCAAGTGATTCTTAAACTAGAGGTAACCAACATAGTCTGTGAAGTGTAGTCTATTTCAGTGATTCTAAAGGTACAGCTAATAAGCAGAAGCTTCAATTAAGGTAGGAAAACAACAACTGAAATAAAACCAAGTGATTCTGAAGGTAGAGGTTACAAACACAGGCTCTACTTAAGGTGGCGCACCCATAACTGTAGTGTAACCAGTCATTTTCTAGGTAGAGGTAACCAACATAGGGTGCACTTAAGGTGGTGCATGCATAAGTGTAGTGTAAACCAGTTATTCTGTAGGTGGAGCTAACCAACAAAGCGTTCCCTTACGACTGGACACCCATATGTGTGGTGTAACCTAGTGATTCTCAAAATAGAGGTAAGCAACATAGGCTGCACTTAACGTGGCCTTCCTATATGTGTGGTGTAACTTAGTGATTCTGCAGGTAGAGCCGGACACCAAGAAGTGTAGTGGATTCTAGTCATTCTGAAGGTACAGCTAACAAGCAGAAGCTTCAATTAAGGTTGGACACCCATAAGTGTAGTGTAGTTCAGTGATTCTGAAGGTAGAGGTAACCAATATAGACTCTACTTAAGGTGGCGCACCCATAACTAGAGTGTAACCAGTGATTCTCTAGGGAGAGGTAACCAACATAGCGTGCACTTAAGGTGGCGTATGCATAAGTGTAGCGTAAGCCAGTTATTCTGTAGGTGAAGCTAACAACAATAGACTAAACTTAACGTTACACACCCATAAGTGTAGTGTAGTCAGTGATTCTTTAGGTAGAGCTAACCAACACAGGCTGCCCTTAAGGTTGCACATTCATATGTATGGTGTAACGCTGATAGTGAGGCACCCATAATTCTTGTGTGATCCAGTGATTGTGTAAGTAGACATAACAGTCATAGGATGCACTATAAGTGCAATAAGTGGAAGGCCACGTTAAGTATATGCAATAAGTGTAGTGTAACCCAGTCATTCTGTAGGTAGGGCTTCCAAACACAGGCATCGATTAATGTTGGACACCCATACGTGCAGTGTAGTTCAGTGATTCTGAAGGTGGCGCACCCATAAGTGTAGTGTAAACGAGTCATTCTGTAGGTACAACATACAAACATAGGCTGCACTTAAGGTTGGTCACGGATTTGTGTGGTGTAAGCAAGTAATTCTTAAACTAGAGGTAACCAACATAGTCTGCACTAAAGGTGGCGTACCCATAAGTGTAGTGTATCTCAGTCATTCTGTTAGGAGACCTTACAATCATACGCTGCACTTAAGGCTGGACACCAATAAGTGTAGTCTATTTCATTGATTCTGAAGGTACAGCTAATAAGCAGAAGCTTCAATTAAGGTAGGACACCAATAAGTGAAATGAAACCCAGTGATTCTGAAGGTAGAGGTTACAAACATAGGCCCTACTTAAGGTGGCGCACCCATAACTGTAGTGTAACCAGTCATTTTCTAGGTAGAGGTAACCAACATAGGGTGCACTTAAGGTGCCGCATGCATAAGTGTAGGGTAAACCAGTTATTCTCTAGGTGGAGCTAACCAACAAAGCGTGCCCTTACGGCTGGACACCTATATGTGTGCTGTAACCCAGTGATTCTCAAAATAGAGGTAAGCAACATAGGCTGCACTTAACGAGGCAATCCCATAAGTCTGGTGTACCTTAGTGATTCAGTAGGTACAGCCGGACACCATTAAGTGTAGTGTCTTCCAGTCATTCTGAAGGTACAGCTAAAACGCAGAAGCTTCAATTAAGGTTGGACACCCATAAGTGTAGTGTAGTTCAGTGATTCTGAAGGTAGAGGTAACCAATATAGACTCTACTTAAGGTGGCGCACCCATAACTAGAGTGTAACCAGTGATTCTCTAGGTAGAGGTAACCAACATAGTGTGCACTTAAGGTGGCGCATGCATAAGTGTAGCGTAAGCCAGTTATTCTGTAGGTGAAGCTAACAACAATAGACTAAACTTAACGTTACACACCAATAAGTGTAGTGTACTCAGTGATTCTTTGGGTAGAGCTAACCAGCAAAGGCTGCCCTTAAGGTTGCACACCCATATGTGTGGTGTAACGCTGATGGTGAGGCACCCATAATTCTAGTGTGATCCAGTGAATGTGTAAGTAGATTTAACAGTCATAGGCTGCACTTGAGGCTGGACACCAATAAGTGTAGTGTAACCCAGTGATTCTGTACGTAGGGCTTCCAAACATAGGCATCGATTAATCTTGGACACCCATACCTGTAGTGTAGTTCAGTGACTCTAAAGGTGGCGCACCCCTTAGTGTAGTGTAACCCAGTCATTCTGTAGGTAGAACATACAAACATAGGCTGCACTTAAGGTTGGTCACGGATTTGTGTGGTGTAAGCAAGTGATTCTTAAACTAGAGGTAACCAACATAGTCTGTGAAGTGTAGTCTATTTCAGTGATTCTAAAGGTACAGCTAATAAGCAGAAGCTTCAATTAAGGTAGGAAAACAACAACTGAAATAAAACCAAGTGATTCTGAAGGTAGAGGTTACAAACACAGGCTCTACTTAAGGTGGCGCACCCATAACTGTAGTGTAACCAGTCATTTTCTAGGTAGAGGTAACCAACATAGGGTGCACTTAAGGTGGTGCATGCATAAGTGTAGTGTAAACCAGTTATTCTGTAGGTGACGCTAACCAACAAAGCGTTCCCTTACGACTGGACACCCATATGTGTGGTGTAACCTAGTGATTCTCAAAATAGAGGTAAGCAACATAGGCTGCACTTAACGTGGCCTTCCTATATGTGTGGTGTAACTTAGTGATTCTGCAGGTAGAGCCGGACACCAAGAAGTGTAGTGGATTCTAGTCATTCTGAAGGTACAGCTAACAAGCAGAAGCTTCAATTAAGGTTGGACACCCATAAGTGTAGTGTAGTTCAGTGATTCTGAAGGTAGAGGTAACCAATATAGACTCTACTTAAGGTGGCGCACCCATAACTAGAGTGTAACCAGTGATTCTCTAGGGAGAGGTAACCAACATAGCGTGCACTTAAGGTGGCGTATGCATAAGTGTAGCGTAAGCCAGTTATTCTGTAGGTGAAGCTAACAACAATAGACTAAACTTAACGTTACACACCCATAAGTGTAGTGTAGTCAGTGATTCTTTAGGTAGAGCTAACCAACACAGGCTACCCTTAAGGTTGCACATTCATATGTGTGGTGTAACGCTGATAGTGAGGCACCCATAATTCTTGTGTGATCCAGTGATTGTGTAAGTAGACATAACAGTCATAGGATGCACTTGAGGCTGGACACCAATAAGTGTAGTGTAACCCAGTCATTCTGTAGGTAGGGCTTCCAAACAAAGGCATCGATTAATGTTGGACACCCATACGTGCAGTGTAGTTCAGTGATTCTAAAGGTGGCGCACCCATAAGTGTAGTGTAAACCAGTCATTCTGTAGGTACAACATACAAACATAGGCTGCACTTAAGGTTGGTCACGGATTTGTGTGGTGTAAGCAAGTAATTCTTAAACTAGAGGTAACCAACATAGTCTGCACTAAAGGTGGCGTACCCATAAGTGTAGTGTATCTCAGTCATTCTGTTAGGAGACCTTACAATCATACGCTGCACTTAAGGCTGGACACCAATAAGTGTAGTCTATTTCATTGATTCTGAAGGTACAGCTAATAAGCAGAAGCTTCAATTAAGGTAGGACACCAATAAGTGAAATGAAACCCAGTGATTCTAAAGGTAGAGGTTACAAACATAGGCTCTACTTAAGGTGGCGCACCCATAACTGTAGTGTAACCAGTCATTTTCTAGGTAGAGGTAACCAACATAGGGTGCACTTAAGGTGCCGCATGCATAAGTGTAGGGTAAACCAGTTATTCTCTAGGTGGAGCTAACCAACAAAGCGTGCCCTTACGGCTGGACACCTATATGTGTGCTGTAACCCAGTGATTCTCAAAATAGAGGTAAGCAACATAGGCTGCACTTAACGAGGCAATCCCATAAGTCTGGTGTACCTTAGTGATTCAGTAGGTACAGCCGGACACCATTAAGTGTAGTGTCTTCCAGTCATTCTGAAGGTACAGCTAAAACGCAGAAGCTTCAATTAAGGTTGGACACCCATAAGTGTAGTGTAGTTCAGTGATTCTGAAGGTAGAGGTAACCAATATAGACTCTACTTAAGGTGGCGCACCCATAACTAGAGTGTAACCAGTGATTCTCTAGGTAGAGGTAACCAACATAGCGTGCACTTAAGGTGGCGCATGCATAAGTGTAGCGTAAGCCACTTATTCTGTAGGTGAAGCTAACAACAATAGACTAAACTTAACGTTACACACCAATAAGTGTAGTGTACTCAGTGATTCTTTGGGTAGAGCTAACCAGCAAAGGCTGCCCTTAAGGTTGCACACCCATATGTGTGGTGTAACGCTGATGGTGAGGCACCCATAATTCTAGTGTGATCCAGTGAATGTGTAAGTAGACTTAACAGTCATAGGCTGCACTTGAGGCTGGACACCAATAAGTGTAGTGTAACCCAGTGATTCTGTACGTAGGGCTTCCAAACATAGGCATCGATTAATCTTGGACACCCATACCTGTAGTGTAGTTCAGTGACTCTGAAGGTGGCGCACCCCTTAGTGTAGTGTAACCCAGTCATTCTGTAGGTAGAACATACAAACATTGGCTGCACTTAAGGTTAGTCACCCATTTGTGTGGTGTAAGGAAGTGATTCTTAAACTAGAGGTAACCAACATAGTCTGCAGTAAAGGTGGCGTACTCATAAGTGTAGTGTATCTCAGTCATTCTGTAAGGAGATCTTACAATCAGACGCTGCACTTAAGGCTGGACACCAATAAGTGTAGTCTATTTCAGTGATACTGAAGGTACAGCTACTAGGCAGAAGCTTCAATTAAGGTAGGACAACAACAAGTGAAATGAAACCCAGTGATTCTGAAAGTAGAGGTTACAAACATAGGCTCTACTTAAAGTGGCGCACCCATAACTGTAGTGTAACCAGTCATTCTCTAGGTAGAGGAAACCAACCTAGGGTGCAATTAAGGTGGCGCATGCATAAGTGTAGTGTAAACCAGTTATTCTGTAGGTGGAGCTAACCAACAAAGCGTGCCCTTACGGGTGGACACCTATATGTGTAGTGTAACCCAGTGATACTCAAAATAGAGGTAAGCAACATAGGCTGCACTTAACGTGGCCTTACCATAAGTCTGGTGTAACTTAGTGATTCTGTAGGTACACCAATACAGTCGGACACCAATAAGTGTAGTGTACTCAGTGATTCTTTGGGTAGAGCTAACCAACACAGGCTGCCCTTAAGATTGCACACCCATATGTGTGGTGTAACGCTGATGGTGAGGTACCCATAATTCTAGTGTGATCCAGTGATTGTGTAAGTAGACATAACAGTCATAGGCTGCACTTGAGGCTGGACACCAATAAGTGTAGTGTAACCCAGTGATTCTGTAGGTAGGGCTTCCAAACAAAGGCATCGATTAATGTGGGACACCTATACGTGTGGTGTAGTTCAGTGATTCTGAAGGTAGCACACCCATAAGTGTAGTGTAACCCAGTCATTCTGTAGGTAGAACATACAAACATAGCCTACACTTAAGGTTGGTCACCCATTTGTGTGATGTAAATAAAGGATTCTTAAACTAGAGGTAACCAACATAGTCTGCACTAAAGATGGCGTACCCATAAGTGTAGTGTATCTCAGTGATTCTGTAAGCAGACCTTACAATCATAAGCTGCACTTAAGGCTGGACACCAATAAGTGTAGTCTCTTTCAGTGATTCAGAAGGTACAGCTAACAAGCAGAAGCTTCAATTAAGGTAGCACACCAACAAGTAAAATGAAACCCAGTGATTTTCAAGGTAGAGGTTACAAACATAGGCTCTACTTAGGGTGGCGCACCCATAACTAGAGTGTACCCAGTGATTCTCTAGGTAGAGGTAACCAACATAGCGTGCACTTAAGGTGGCGCATGCATAAGTGTAGCATAAGCCAGTTATTCTATAGGTGATGCTAACAACAATTCACTAAACTTAACGTTACACACCAATAAGTGTAGTGTACTCAGTGATTCCTTGGGTAGAGCTAACCAACACAGGCCGCCCTTAAGGTTGCACACCCATATGTGTGGTGTCATGCTGATGGGGAGGCACCCATAATTCTTGTGTGATCCAGTGATTGTGTAAGTAGACATAACAGTCATAGGATGCACTTGAGGCTGGACACCAATAAGTGTAGTGTAACCCAGCGATTCTGTAGGTAGGGCTCCCAAACAAAGACATCAATTAATCTTGGACACCCATACGTGTAGTGTAGTTCAGTGATTCTGTAGGTGGCGCACCCATAAGTGTAGTGTAACCCAGTCATTCTGTTGGTAGAACATACAAACATAGGCTGCACTTAAGGTTGGTCACACATTTCTGTGGTGTAAGCAAGTAATTCTTAAACTAGAGGTAACCAACATAGTCTGCACTAAGGGTGGCGTACCCATAAGTGTAGTGTATCTCAGTCATTCTGTTAGGAGACCTTACAATCATACGCTGCACTTAAGGCTGGACACCAATAAGTGTAGTCTATTTCATTGATTCTAAAGGTACAGCTAATAAGCAGAAGCTTCAATTAAGGTAGGACACCAATAAGTGAAATGAAACCCAGTGATTCTGAAGGTAGAGGTTACAAACATAGGCTCTACTTAAGGTGGCGCACCCATAACTGTAGTGTAACCAGTCATTTTCTAGGTAGAGGTAACCAACATAGCGTGCACTGAAGGTGGCGCATGCATAAGTGTAGCGTAAGCCAGTTATTCTGTAGGTGAAGCTAACAACAATAGACTAAACTTAACGTTACACACCAATAAGTGTAGTGTACTCAGTGATTCTTTGGGTAGAGCTAACCAACAAAGGCTGCCCATAAGAATGCACACCCATATGTGTGGTGTAACGCTGATGGTGAGGCACCCATAATTCTAGTGTGATCCAGTGATTGTGTAAGTAGACTTAACAGTCATAGGCTGCACTTGAGGCTGGACACGAATAAGTGTAGTGTAACCCAGTGATTCTGTAGGTAGGGCTTCCAAACATAGGCATCGATTAACCTTGCACGCCCATACGTGTGGTGTAGTTCAGAGACTCTGAAGGTGGCGCGCCCATTAGTGTAGTGTAACCCAGCCATTCTGTAGGTAGAACATACAAACATTGGCTGCACTTAAGGTTGGTCACCCATTTGTGTGGTATAAGGAAGTGATTCTTAAACTAGAGCTAACCAACATAGTCTGCACTAAAGGTGGCGTACCCATAAGTGTAGTGTATCTCAGTCATTCTGTAAGGAGACCTTACAATCATACGCTGCATTTAAGGCTGGACACCAATAAGTGTAGTCTATTTCAGTGATTCTGAAGGTACAGCTACTAAGCAGAAGCTTCAATTAAGGTAGGACAACAACAAGTGAAATAAAACCCAGTGATTCTAAAGGTAGAGGTTACAAACATAGGCTCTACTTAAAGTGGCGCACCCATAACTGTAGCGTAACCAGTCATTTTCTAGGTAGAGGTAACCAACATAGGGTGCACTTAAAGTGGCGCATGCATAAGTGTAGTGTAAACCAGTTATTCTGTAGGTGGAGCTAACCAACAAAGCGTGCCCTTAGGGCTTAACACCTATATGTGTGGTGTAACCCAGTGATTCTCAAAATAGAGGTAAGCAACATAGGCTGCACTTAACGTGGCGTTACCATAAGTCTGGTGTATCTTAGTGATTCTATAGGTACACCAATACAGCCGGACACCAATAAGTGTAGTGTATTCTAGTCATTCTAAAGGTACAGCTAAAAAGCAGAAGCTTCAATTAAGGTTGGACACCCATAAGTGTAGTGTAGTTCAGTGATTCTGAAGATAGCGGTAACCAATATAGACTTTACTTAAGGTGGCACACCCATAACTAGAGTGTAACCAGTGATTCTCTAGGTAGAGGTAACCAAAATAACGTCCACTTAAGGTGGCGCATGCATAAGTGTAGCGTTGGCCAGTTATTCTGTAGGTGAAGCTAACAACAATAGACTAAACTTAACGTTACACAGCCATAAGTGTAGTGTACTCAGTGATTCTTTGGGTAGAGCTAACCAACACAGGCTGCCCTTAAGGTTGCACACCCATATGTGTGGTGTAACGCTGTTGGTGAGGCACCTATAATTATTGTGTGATCCAGTGATTGTGTAAGTAGACATAACAGTCATAGGATGCACTTGAGGCTGGACACCAATAAGTGTAGTGTAACCCAGTCATTCTGTAGGTAGGGCTTCCAAACAAAGGCATCGATTAATGTTGGACACCCATACGTGCAGTGTAGTTCAGTGATTCTGAAGGTGGCGCACCCATAAGTGTAGTGTAAACCAGTCATTCTGTAGGTACAACATACAAACATAGGCTGCACTTAAGGTTGGTCACCCATTTGTGTGGTGTAAGCAAGTAATTCTTAAACTAGAGGTAACCAACATAGTCTGCACTAAAGGTGGCGTACCCATAAGTGTAGTGTATCTCAGTCATTCTGTTAGGAGACCTTACAATCATACGCTGCACTTAAGGCTGGACACCAATAAGTGTAGTCTATTTCATTGATTCTGTAGGTACAGCTAATAAGCAGAAGCTTCAATTAAGGTAGGACACCAATAAGTGAAATGAAACCCAGTGATTCTGAAGGTAGAGGTTACAAACATAGGCCCTACTTAAGGTGGCGCACCCATAACTGTAGTGTAACCAGTCATTTTCTAGGTAGAGGTAACCAACATAGGGTGCACTTAAGGTGCCGCATGCATAAGTGTATGGTAAACCAGTTATTCTCTAGGTGGAGCTAACCAACAAAGCGTGCCCTTACGGCTGGACACCCATATGTGTGGTGTAACCCAGTGATTCTCAAAATAGAGGTAAGCAAAATAGGCTGCACTTAACGAGGCAATCCCATAAGTCTGGTGTACCTTAGTGATTCAGTAGGTACAGCGGGACACCATTAAGTGTAGTGTCTTCCAGTCATTCTGAAGGTACAGCTAAAACGCAGAAGCTTCAATTAAGGTTGGACACCCATAAGTGTAGTGTAGTTCAGTGATTCTGAAGGTAGAGGTAACCAATATAGACTCTACTTAAGGTGGCGCACCCATAACTAGAGTGTAACCAGTGATTCTCTAGATAGAGGTAACCAACATAGCGTGCACTTAAGGTGGCGCATGCATAAGTGTAGCGTAAGCCACTTATTCTGTAGGTGAAGCTAACAACAATAGACTAAACTTAACGTTACACACCAATAAGTGTAGTGTACTCAGTGATTCTTTGGGTAGAGCTAACCAGCAAAGGCTGCCCTTAAGGTTGCACACCCATATGTGTGGTGTAACGCTGATGGTGAGGCACCCATAATTCTAGTGTGATCCAGTGATTGTGTAAGTAGACTTAACAGTCATAGGCTGCACTTGAGGCTGGACACCAATAAGTGTAGTTTAACCCAGTTATTCTGTACGTAGGGCTTCCAAAGATAGGCATCGATTAATCTTGGACACCCATACCTGTAGTGTAGTTCAGTGACTCTGAAGGTGGCGCACCCCTTAGTGTAGTGTAACCCAGTCATTCTGTAGGTAGAACATACAAACATTGGCTGCACTTAAGGTTGGTCACCCATTTGTGTGGTGTAAGGAAGTGATTCTTAAACTAGAGGTAACCAACATAGTCTGCAGTAAAGGTGGCGTACCCATAAGTGTAGTGTATCTCAGTCATTCTGTAAGGAGACCTTACAATCAGACGCTGCACTTAAGGCTGGACACCAATAAGTGTAGTCTATTTCAGTGATACTGAAGGTACAGCTACTAGGCAGAAGCTTCAATTAAGGTAGGACAACAACAAGTGAAATGAAACCCAGTGATTCTAAAGGTAGAGGTTACAAACATAGGCTCTACTTAAAGTGGCGCACCCATAACTGTAGTGTAACCAGTCATTTTCTAGGTAGAGGTAACCAACATAGGGTGCACTTAAGGTGGCGCATGCATAAGTGTAGTGTAAACCAGTTATTCTGTAGGTGGAGCTAACCAACAAAGCGTGCCCTTACGGGTGGACACCTATATGTGTAGTGTAACCCAGTGATTCTCAAAATAGAGGTAAGCAACATAGGCTGCACTTAACGTGGCCTTACCATAAGTCTGGTGTAACTTAGTGATTCAGTAGGTACACCAATACAGCCGGACACCAATAAGTGTAGTGTATTCTTGTCATTCTGAAGGTACAGCTAAAAAGGAGAAGCTTCAATTAAGGTTGGACACCCATAAGTGTAGTGTAGTTCAGTGATTCTGAAGATAGAGGTAACCAATATAGACTCTACTTAAGGTGGCGCACCCATAACAAGAGTGTAACCAGTGATTCTCTAGGTAGAGGTAACCAACATAACGTGCACTTAAGGTGGCGCATGCATAAGTGTAGCGTAAGCCAGTTATTCTGTAGGTGAAGCTAACAACAATAGACTAAACTTAACGTTACACACCCATAAGTGTAGTGTACTCAGTGATTCTTTGGGTAGAGCTAACCAACACAGGCTGCCCTGCCATATGGCACACCCATATGTGTGGTGTAACGCTGATGGTGAGGCACCCATAATTCTTGTGTGATCCAGTGATTGTGTAAGTAGACATAACAGTCATAGGATGCACTTGAGGCTGGACACGAATAAGTGTAGTGTAACCCAGTGATTCTGTAGGTAGGGCTCCCAAACAAAGGCATCGAGTAATGTTGGACACCCATACGTGCAGTGTAGTTCAGTGATTCTGAAGGTGGCGCACCCATAAGTGTAGTGTAACCCAGTCATTCTGTAGGTAGAACATACAAAAATAGGCTGCACTTAAGGTTGGTCACACATTTGTGTGGTGTAAGCAAGTAATTCTTAAACTAGAGGTAACCAACATAGTCTGCACTAAAGGTGGCGTACCCATAAGTGTAGTGTATCTCAGTCATTCTGTTAGGAGACCTTACAATCATACGCTGCACTTAAGGCTGGACACCAATAAGTGTAGTCTATTTCATTGATTCTGAAGGTACAGCTAATAAGCAGAAGCTTCAATTAAGGTAGGACACCAATAAGTGAAATGAAACCCAGTGATTCTGAAGGTAGAGGTTACAAACATAGGCCCTACTTAAGGTGGCGCACCCATAACAGTAGTGTAATTAGTCATTTTCTAGGTAGAGGTAACCAACATAGGGTCCACTTAAGGTGCCGCATGCGTAAGTGTAGGGTAAACCAGTTATTCTCTAGGTGGAGCTAACCAACAAAGCGTGCCCTTACGGCTGGACATCCATATGTGTGGTGTAACCCAGTGATTCTCAAAATAGAGGTAAGCAACATAGGCTGCACTTAACGTGGCCCTCCCATAAGTCTGGTGTAACTTAGTGGTTCAGTAGGGTAGAGCCGGACACCAATAAGTGTAGTGTCTTCCAGTCATTCTGAAGATACAGCTAAAAAGCATTAGCTTTAATTAAGGTTGGACACCCATAAGTGTAATGTAGTTCAGTGATTCTGAAGGTAGAGGTAACCAATATAGACTCTACTTAAGGTGGCGCACCCATAACTAGAGTGTAACCAGTGATTCTCTAGGTAGAGGTAACCAACATAGCGTGCACTGAAGGTGGCGCATGCATAAGTGTAGCGTAAGCCAGTTATTCTGTAGGTGAAGCTAACAACAATAGACTAAACTTAACGTTACACACCAATAAGTGTAGTGTACTCAGTGATTCTTAGGATAGAGCTAGCAAACACAGGCTGCCCTTAAGGTTGCACATCCATATGTGTGGTGTAACGCTGATGGTGAGGCACCCATCATTCTACTATGATCCAGTGATTGTGTAAGTAGACAAATGTAAGCAGACACATGACTTAACAGTCATAGGCTGCACTTGAGACTGGAAACCAATAAGTGTAGTGTAACCCAGTGATTCTGTAGGTAGGGCTCCCAAACATAGGCATCGATTAATGTTGGACACCCATACGTGTAGTGTACTTCAGTGATTCTGAAGGTGGCGCACCCATAGGTGTACTGTAACCCAGTCATTCTGCAGGTAGAACATACAAACATAGGCTGCACTTAAGGTTGGTCACCCATTTGTGTGGTGTAAGCAAGTGATTCTTAAACTAGAGGTAACCAACATAGTCTGCAGTAAAGGTGGCGTACTCATAAGTGTAGTGTATTTCAGTCATTCTGTAAGGACACCTTACAATCATACGCTGCACTTAGGGCTGGACACCCATACGTGTAGTGTACTTCAGTGATTCTGAAGGTGGCGCACCAATAAATGTAGTGTAACCCAGTCATTCTGTAGGTAGAACATACAAACATAGGCTGAACTTAAGGTTGGTCACGGATTTGTGTGGTGTAAGCAAGTGATTCTTAAACTAGAGGTAACCAACATAGTCTGTGAAGTCTAGTCTATTTCAGTGATTCTAAAGGTACAGCTAATAAGCAGAAGCTTCAATTAAGGTAGGAAAACAACAACTGAAATAAAACCAAGTGATTCTGAAGGTAGAGGTTACAAACACAGGCTCTACTTAAGGTGGCGCACCCATAACTGTAGTGTAACCAGTCATTTTCTAGGTAGAGGTAACCAACATAGGGTGCACTTAAGGTGGTGCATGCATAAGTGTAGTGTAAACCAGTTATTCTGTAGGTGGAGCTAACCAACAAAGCGTTCCCTTACGACTGGACACCCATATGTGTGGTGTAACCTAGTGATTCTCAAAATAGAGGTAAGCAACATAGGCTGCACTTAACGTGGCCTTCCTATATGTGTGGTGTAACTTAGTGATTCTGCAGGTAGAGCCGGACACCAAGAAGTGTAGTGGATTCTAGTCATTCTGAAGGTACAGCTAACAAGCAGAAGCTTCAATTAAGGTTGGACACCCATAAGTGTAGTGTAGTTCAGTGATTCTGAAGGTAGAGGTAACCAATATAGACTCTACTTAAGGTGGCGCACCCATAACTAGAGTGTAACCAGTGATTCTCTAGGGAGAGGTAACCAACATAGCGTGCACTTAAGGTGGCGTATGCATAAGTGTAGCGTAAGCCAGTTATTCTGTAGGTGAAGCTAACAACAATAGACTAAACTTAACGTTACACACCCATAAGTGTAGTGTAGTCAGTGATTCTTTAGGTAGAGCTAACCAACACAGGCTGCCCTTAAGGTTGCACATTCATATGTGTGGTGTAACGCTGATAGTGAGGCACCCATAATTCTTGTGTGATCCAGTGATTGTGTAAGTAGACATAACAGTCATAGGATGCACTTGAGGCTGGACACCAATAAGTGTAGTGTAACCCAGTCATTCTGTAGGTAGGGCTTCCAAACACAGGCATCGATTAATGTTGGACACCCATACGTGCAGTGTAGTTCAGTGATTCTGAAGGTGGCGCACCCATAAGTGTAGTGTAAACCAGTCATTCTGTAGGTACAACATACAAACATAGGCTGCACTTAAGGTTGGTCACGGATTTGTGTGGTGTAAGCAAGTAATTCTTAAACTAGAGGTAACCAACATAGTCTGCACTAAAGGTGGCGTACCCATAAGTGTAGTGTATCTCAGTCATTCTGTTGGGAGACCTTACAATCATACGCTGCACTTAAGGCTGGACACCAATAAGTGTAGTCTATTTCATTGATTCTGAAGGTACAGCTAATAAGCAGAAGCTTCAATTAAGGTAGGACACCAATAAGTGAAATGAAACCCAGTGATTCTGAAGGTAGAGGTTACAAACATAGGCCCTACTTAAGGTGGCGCACCCATAACTGTAGTGTAACCAGTCATTTTCTAGGTAGAGGTAACCAACATAGGGTGCACTTAAGGTGCCGCATGCATAAGTGTAGGGTAAACCAGTTATTCTCTAGGTGGAGCTAACCAACAAAGCGTGCCCTTAGGGCTGGACACCTATATGTGTGCTGTAACCCAGTGATTCTCAAAATAGAGGTAAGCAACATAGGCTGCACTTAACGAGGCAATCCCATAAGTCTGGTGTACCTTAGTGATTCAGTAGGTACAGCCGGACACCATTAAGTGTAGTGTCTTCCAGTCATTCTGAAGGTACAGCTAAAACGCAGAAGCTTCAATTAAGGTTGGACACCCATAAGTGTAGTGTAGTTCAGTGATTCTGAAGGTAGAGGTAACCAATATAGACTCTACTTAAGGTGGCGCACCCATAACTAGAGTGTAACCAGTGATTCTCTAGGTAGAGGTAACCAACATAGTGTGCACTTAAGGTGGCGCATGCATAAGTGTAGCGTAAGCCAGTTATTCTGTAGGTGAAGCTAACAACAATAGACTAAACTTAACGTTACACACCAATAAGTGTAGTGTACTCAGTGATTCTTTGGGTAGAGCTAACCAGCAAAGGCTGCCCTTAAGGTTGCACACCCATATGTGTGGTGTAACGCTGATGGTGAGGCACCCATAATTCTAGTGTGATCCAGTGAATGTGTAAGTAGATTTAACAGTCATAGGCTGCACTTGAGGCTGGACACCAATAAGTGTAGTGTAACCCAGTGATTCTGTACGTAGGGCTTCCAAACATAGGCATCGATTAATCTTGGACACCCATACCTGTAGTGTAGTTCAGTGACTCTAAAGGTGGCGCACCCCTTAGTGTAGTGTAACCCAGTCATTCTGTAGGTAGAACATACAAACATAGGCTGCACTTAAGGTTGGTCACGGATTTGTGTGGTGTAAGCAAGTGATTCTTAAACTAGAGGTAACCAACATAGTCTGTGAAGTGTAGTCTATTTCAGTGATTCTAAAGGTACAGCTAATAAGCAGAAGCTTCAATTAAGGTAGGAAAACAACAACTGAAATAAAACCAAGTGATTCTGAAGGTAGAGGTTACAAACACAGGCTCTACTTAAGGTGGCGCACCCATAACTGTAGTGTAACCAGTCATTTTCTAGGTAGAGGTAACCAACATAGGGTGCACTTAAGGTGGTGCATGCATAAGTGTAGTGTAAACCAGTTATTCTGTAGGTGACGCTAACCAACAAAGCGTTCCCTTACGACTGGACACCCATATGTGTGGTGTAACCTAGTGATTCTCAAAATAGAGGTAAGCAACATAGGCTGCACTTAACGTGGCCTTCCTATATGTGTGGTGTAACTTAGTGATTCTGCAGGTAGAGCCGGACACCAAGAAGTGTAGTGGATTCTAGTCATTCTGAAGGTACAGCTAACAAGCAGAAGCTTCAATTAAGGTTGGACACCCATAAGTGTAGTGTAGTTCAGTGATTCTGAAGGTAGAGGTAACCAATATAGACTCTACTTAAGGTGGCGCACCCATAACTAGAGTGTAACCAGTGATTCTCTAGGGAGAGGTAACCAACATAGCGTGCACTTAAGGTGGCGTATGCATAAGTGTAGCGTAAGCCAGTTATTCTGTAGGTGAAGCTAACAACAATAGACTAAACTTAACGTTACACACCCATAAGTGTAGTGTAGTCAGTGATTCTTTAGGTAGAGCTAACCAACACAGGCTGCCCTTAAGGTTGCACATTCATATGTGTGGTGTAACGCTGATAGTGAGGCACCCATAATTCTTGTGTGATCCAGTGATTGTGTAAGTAGACATAACAGTCATAGGATGCACTTGAGGCTGGACACCAATAAGTGTAGTGTAACCCAGTGATTCTGTACGTAGGGCTTCCAAACATAGGCATCGATTAATCTTGGACACCCATACCTGTAGTGTAGTTCAGTGACTCTGAAGGTGGCGCACCCCTTAGTGTAGTGTAACCCAGTCATTCTGTAGGTAGAACATACAAACATTGGCTGCACTTAAGGTTGGTCACCCATTTGTGTGGTGTAAGGAAGTGATTCTTAAACTAGAGGTAACCAACATAGTCTGCAGTAAAGGTGGCGTACTCATAAGTGTAGTGTATCTCAGTCATTCTGTAAGGAGATCTTACAATCAGACGCTGCACTTAAGGCTGGACACCAATAAGTGTAGTCTATTTCAGTGATACTGAAGGTACAGCTACTAGGCAGAAGCTTCAATTAAGGTAGGACAACAACAAGTGAAATGAAACCCAGTGATTCTGAAAGTAGAGGTTACAAACATAGGCTCTACTTAAAGTGGCGCACCCATAACTGTAGTGTAACCAGTCATTCTCTAGGTAGAGGAAACCAACCTAGGGTGCAATTAAGGTGGCGCATGCATAAGTGTAGTGTAAACCAGTTATTCTGTAGGTGGAGCTAACCAACAAAGCGTGCCCTTACGGGTGGACACCTATATGTGTAGTGTAACCCAGTGATACTCAAAATAGAGGTAAGCAACATAGGCTGCACTTAACGTGGCCTTACCATAAGTCTGGTGTAACTTAGTGATTCTGTAGGTACACCAATACAGTCGGACACCAATAAGTGTAGTGTATTCTTGTCATTCTGAAGGTACAGCTAAAAAGCAGAAGCTTCAATTAAGGTTGGACACCCATAAGTGTAGTGTAGTTCAGTGATTCTGAAGATAGAGGTAACCAATATAGACTCTACTTAAGGTGGCGCACCCATAACTAGAGTGTAACCAGTGATTCTCTAGGTAGAGGTAACCAACATAACGTGCACTTAAGCTGGCGCATGCATAAGTGCAGCGTAGGCCAGTTATTCTGTAGTTAGTTAGTTATTATTCTGTAGTTAGTTAGTTATTCTGTAGTTATTCTGTAACAACAATAGACTAAACTTAACGTTACACACCAATAAGTGTAGTGTACTCAGTGATTCTTTGGGTAGAGCTAACCAACACAGGCTGCCCTTAAGATTGCACACCCATATGTGTGGTGTAACGCTGATGGTGAGGTACCCATAATTCTAGTGTGATCCAGTGATTGTGTAAGTAGACATAACAGTCATAGGCTGCACTTGAGGCTGGACACCAATAAGTGTAGTGTAACCCAGTGATTCTGTAGGTAGGGCTTCCAAACAAAGGCATCGATTAATGTGGGACACCTATACGTGTGGTGTAGTTCAGTGATTCTGAAGGTAGCACACCCATAAGTGTAGTGTAACCCAGTCATTCTGTAGGTAGAACATACAAACATAGCCTACACTTAAGGTTGGTCACCCATTTGTGTGATGTAAACAAAGGATTCTTAAACTAGAGGTAACCAACATAGTCTGCACTAAAGATGGCGTACCCATAAGTGTAGTGTATCTCAGTGATTCTGTAAGCAGACCTTACAATCATAAGCTGCACTTAAGGCTGGACACCAATAAGTGTAGTCTCTTTCAGTGATTCAGAAGGTACAGCTAACAAGCAGAAGCTTCAATTAAGGTAGCACACCAACAAGTAAAATGAAACCCAGTGATTTTCAAGGTAGAGGTTACAAACATAGGCTCTACTTAGGGTGGCGCACCCATAACTAGAGTGTAACCAGTGATTCTCTAGGTAGAGGTAACCAACATAGCGTGCACTTAAGGTGGCGCATGCATAAGTGTAGCATAAGCCAGTTATTCTATAGGTGATGCTAACAACAATAGACTAAACTTAACGTTACACACCAATAAGTGTAGTGTACTCAGTGATTCCTTGGGTAGAGCTAACCAACACAGGCCGCCCTTAAGGTTGCACACCCATATGTGTGGTGTCATGCTGATGGGGAGGCACCCATAATTCTTGTGTGATCCAGTGATTGTGTAAGTAGACATAACAGTCATAGGATGCACTTGAGGCTGGACACCAATAAGTGTAGTGTAACCCAGCGATTCTGTAGGTAGGGCTCCCAAACAAAGACATCAATTAATCTTGGACACCCATACGTGTAGTGTAGTTCAGTGATTCTGTAGGTGGCGCACCCATAAGTGTAGTGTAACCCAGTCATTCTGTTGGTAGAACATACAAACATAGGCTGCACTTAAGGTTGGTCACACATTTCTGTGGTGTAAGCAAGTAATTCTTAAACTAGAGGTAACCAACATAGTCTGCACTAAGGGTGGCGTACCCATAAGTGTAGTGTATCTCAGTCATTCTGTTAGGAGACCTTACAATCATACGCTGCACTTAAGGCTGGACACCAATAAGTGTAGTCTATTTCATTGATTCTAAAGGTACAGCTAATAAGCAGAAGCTTCAATTAAGGTAGGACACCAATAAGTGAAATGAAACCCAGTGATTCTGAAGGTAGAGGTTACAAACATAGGCTCTACTTAAGGTGGCGCACCCATAACTGTAGTGTAACCAGTCATTTTCTAGGTAGAGGTAACCAACATAGCGTGCACTGAAGGTGGCGCATGCATAAGTGTAGCGTAAGCCAGTTATTCTGTAGGTGAAGCTAACAACAATAGACTAAACTTAACGTTACACACCAATAAGTGTAGTGTACTCAGTGATTCTTTGGGTAGAGCTAACCAACAAAGGCTGCCCATAAGAATGCACACCCATATGTGTGGTGTAACGCTGATGGTGAGGCACCCATAATTCTAGTGTGATCCAGTGATTGTGTAAGTAGACTTAACAGTCATAGGCTGCACTTGAGGCTGGACACGAATAAGTGTAGTGTAACCCAGTGATTCTGTAGGTAGGGCTTCCAAACATAGGCATCGATTAACCTTGCACGCCCATACGTGTGGTGTAGTTCAGAGACTCTGAAGGTGGCGCGCCCATTAGTGTAGTGTAACCCAGCCATTCTGTAGGTAGAACATACAAACATTGGCTGCACTTAAGGTTGGTCACCCATTTGTGTGGTATAAGGAAGTGATTCTTAAACTAGAGCTAACCAACATAGTCTGCACTAAAGGTGGCGTACCCATAAGTGTAGTGTATCTCAGTCATTCTGTAAGGAGACCTTACAATCATACGCTGCATTTAAGGCTGGACACCAATAAGTGTAGTCTATTTCAGTGATTCTGAAGGTACAGCTACTAAGCAGAAGCTTCAATTAAGGTAGGACAACAACAAGTGAAATAAAACCCAGTGATTCTAAAGGTAGAGGTTACAAACATAGGCTCTACTTAAAGTGGCGCACCCATAACTGTAGCGTAACCAGTCATTTTCTAGGTAGAGGTAACCAACATAGGGTGCACTTAAAGTGGCGCATGCATAAGTGTAGTGTAAACCAGTTATTCTGTAGGTGGAGCTAACCAACAAAGCGTGCCCTTAGGGCTTAACACCTATATGTGTGGTGTAACCCAGTGATTCTCAAAATAGAGGTAAGCAACATAGGCTGCACTTAACGTGGCGTTACCATAAGTCTGGTGTATCTTAGTGATTCTATAGGTACACCAATACAGCCGGACACCAATAAGTGTAGTGTATTCTAGTCATTCTAAAGGTACAGCTAAAAAGCAGAAGCTTCAATTAAGGTTGGACACCCATAAGTGTAGTGTAGTTCAGTGATTCTGAAGATAGCGGTAACCAATATAGACTTTACTTAAGGTGGCACACCCATAACTAGAGTGTAACCAGTGATTCTCTAGGTAGAGGTAACCAAAATAACGTGCACTTAAGGTGGCGCATGCATAAGTGTAGCGTTAGCCAGTTATTCTGTAGGTGAAGCTAACAACAATAGACTAAACTTAACGTTACACAGCCATAAGTGTAGTGTACTCAGTGATTCTTTGGGTAGAGCTAACCAACACAGGCTGCCCTTAAGGTTGCACACCCATATGTGTGGTGTAACGCTGTTGGTGAGGCACCTATAATTATTGTGTGATCCAGTGATTGTGTAAGTAGACATAACAGTCATAGGATGCACTTGAGGCTGGACACCTATAAGTGTAGTGTAACCCAGTGATTCTGTAGGTAGGGCTCCCAAACAAAGGCATCGATTAATGTTGGACACCCATACGTGTAGTGTAGTTCATTGATTCTCAAGGTGGCGAACCCATAAGTGTAGTGTAACCCAGTCATTCTGTAGGTAGAACATACAAACATAGGCTGCACTTAAGGTTGGTCACACATTTCTGTGGTGTAAGTAAGTAATTCTTAAACTAGAGGTAACCAACATAGTCTGCACTAAAGGTGGCGTACCCATAAGTGTAGTGTATCTCAGTCATTCTGTTAGGAGACCTTACAATCATACGCTGCACTTAAGGCTGGACACCAATAAGTGTAGTCTATTTCATTGATTCTGAAGGTACAGCTAATAAGCAGAAGCTTCAATTAAGGTAGGACACCAATAAGTGAAATGAAACCCAGTGATTCTAAAGGTAGAGGTTACAAACATAGGCCCTACTTAAGGTGGCGCACCCATAACTGTAGTGTAATTAGTCATTTTCTAGGTAGAGGTAACCAACATAGGGTGCACTTAAGGTGCCGCATGCATAAGTGTATGGTAAACCAGTTATTCTCTAGGTGGAGCTAACCAACAAAGCGTGCCCTTACGGCTGGACACCCATATGTGTGGTGTAACCCAGTGATTCTCAAAATAGAGGTAACCAACATAGGCTGCACTTAACGTGGCCCTTCCATAAGTCTGGGGTAACTTAGTGATTCAGTAGGGTAGAGCCGGACACCATTAAGTGTAGTGTCTTCCAGTCATTCTCAAGGTACAGCTAAAAAGCATTAGCTTCAATTAAGGTTGGACACCCATAAGTGTAGTGTAGTTCAGTAATTCTGAAGGTAGAGGTAACCAATATAGACTCTACTTAAGGTGGCGCACCCATAACTAGAGTGTAACCAGTGATTCTCTAGGTAGCGGTAACCAACATAGCGTGCACTTAAGGTGGCGTATGCATAAGTGTAGCGTAAGCCAGTTATTCTATAGGTGAAGCTAACAACAATAGACTAAACTTAACGTTACACACCAATAAGTGTAGTGTACTCAGTACTTCTTTTGGTAGATCTAACCAACACAGGCTGCCCTTAAGGTTGCACATTCATATGTGTGGTGTAACGCTGATAGGGAGGCACCCATAATTCTAGTGTGATCCAGTGATTGTGTAAGTAGACATAACAGTCATAGGCTGCACTTGAGGCTGGACACCAATAAGTGTAGTGTAACCCAGTGATTCTGTAGGTAGGGCTCCCACACATAGGCATCGATTAATGTTGGACACCCATAGGTGTGGTGTAGTTCAGTGATTCTGAAGGTGGCGAACCCATAGGTGTACTTTAACCCAGTCATTCTGCAGGTAGAACATACAAACATAGGCTGCACTTAAGGTTGGTCACCCATTTGTGTGGTGTAAGCAAGTGATTCTTAAACTAGAGGTAACCAACATAGTCTGCACTAAACCTGGCCTACCCATAAGTGTAGTGTATCTCAGTCATTCTGTTAGGAGACCTTACAATCATACGCTGCACTTAAGGCTGGACACCAATAAGTGTAGTCTATTTCAGTAATTCTGAAGGTACAGCTACTAAGCAGAAGCTTCAATTAAGGTAGGACAACAACAAGTGAAATGAAACCCAGTTATTCTGAAGGTAGAGGTAACAAACATAGGCTCTACTTAAGGTGGCGCACCCATAACTGTAGTGTAACCAGTCATTTTCTAGGTAGAGGTAACCAACATAGAATGCACTTAAGGTGGCGCATGCATAAGTGTAGTGTAAACCAGTTATTCTGTAGGTGGAGCTAACCAACAAAGCGTGCCCTTACGGCTGCACACCCATATGTGTGGTGTTACCTACAGATTCTCAAAATAGAGGTAAGCAACATAGGCTGATTTTAATTTGGCCTTCCCATAAGTGTGGTGTAACTTAGTGATACTGTAGGTAGAGCGGGACACCAATAAGTGTCGTCTATTTCAGTAATTCTGAAGGTACAGCTACTAAGCAGAAGCTACAATTAAGGTACGACACCAACAAGTAAAATGAAACCCAGTTATTCTGAAGGTAGAGGTTACAAACATAGGCCCTATTTAAGGTGGCGCACCCATAACTGTAGTGTAACCAGTCATTTTCTAGGTAGAGGTAACCAACATAGCGTGCACTGAAGGTGGCGCATGCATAAGTGCAGCGTAAGCCAGTTATTCTGTAGGTGAAGCTAACAACAATAGACTAAACTTAACGTTACACACCAATAAGTGTAGTGTACTCAGTGATTCTTTGGGTAGAGCTAACCAACACAGGCTGCCCTTAAGGTTGCACATCCATATGTGTGGTGTAACACTGATGGTGAGGCACCCATCATTCTAGTATGATCCAGTGATTGTGTAAGTAGACTTCACAGTCATAGGCTGCACTTAAGACTGGAAACCAATAAGTGTAGTGTAACCCAGTGATTCTGTAGGTAGGGCTCCCAAACATAGGCATCGATTAATGTTGGACACCCATACGTGTAGTGTACTTCAGTGATTCTGAAGGTGGCGCACCCATAGGTGTACTGTAACCCACTCATTCTGCAGGTAGAACATACAAACCTAGGCTGCACTTAAGGTTGGTCACCCATTTGTGTGGTGTAAGCAAGTGATTCTTAAACTAGAGGTAACCAACATAGTCTGCAGTAAAGGTGGCGTACTCATAAGTGTAGTGTATTTCAGTCATTCTGTAAGGAGACCTTCCAATCATACGCTGCACTTAGGGCTGGACACCCATACGTGTAGTGTACTTCAGTGATTCTGAAGGTGGCGCACCAATAAATGTAGTGTAACCCAGTCATTCTGTAGGTAGAACATACAAACATAGGCTGCACTTAAGGTTGGTCACGAATTTGTGTGGTGTAATCAAGTGATTCTTAAACTAGAGGTAACCAACATAGTCTGTGAAGTGTAGTCTATTTCAGTGATTCTAAAGGTACAGCTAATAAGCAGAAGCTTCAATTAAGGTAGGAAAACAACAACTGAAATAAAACCCAGTGATTTTGAAGGTAGAGGTTACAAACACAGGCTCTACTTAAGGTGGCGCACCCATAACTGTAGTGTAACCAGTCATTTTCTAGGTAGAGGTAACCAACATAGGGTGCACTTAAGGTGGTGCATGCATAAGTGTAGTGTAAACCAGTTATTCTGTAGGTGGAGCTAACCAACAAAGCGTTCCCTTACGACTGGACACCCATATGTGTGGTGTAACCTAGTGATTCTCAAAATAGAGGTAAGCAACATAGGCTCCACTTAACGTGGCCTTCCTATATGTGTGGTGTAACTTAGTGATTCTGCAGGTAGAGCCGGACACCAATAAGTGTAGTGGATTCTAGTCATTCTGAAGGTACAGCTAACAAGCAGAAGCTTCAATTAAGGTTGGACACCCATGAGTGTAGTGTAGTTCAGTGATTCTGAAGGTAGAGGTAACCAATATAGACTCTACTTAAGGTGGCGCACCCATAACTAGAGTGTAACCAGTGATTCTCTAGGGAGAGGTAACCAACATAGCGTGCACTTAAGGTGGCGCATGCATAAGTGTAGCGTAAGCCAGTTATTCTGTAGGTGAAGCTAACAACAATAGACTAAACTTAACGTTACACACCCATAAGTGTAGTGTACTCAGTGATTCTTTCGGTAGAGCTAACAAACACAGGCTGCCCTTAAGGTTGCACATTCATATGTGTGGTGTAACGCTGATAGTGAGGCACCCATAATTCTTGTGTGATCCAGTGATTTTGTAAGTAGACATAACAGTCATAGGATGCACTTGAGGCTGGACACCAATAAGTGTAGTGTAACCCAGTGATTCTGTAGGTAGGGCTTCCAAACAAAGGCATCGATTAATGTTGGACACCCATACGTGCAGTGTAGTTCAGTGATTCTGAAGGTGGCGCACCCATAAGTGTAGTGTAAACCAGTCATTCTGTAGGTACAACATACAAACATAGGCTGCACTTAAGGTTGGTCACCCATTTGTGTGGTGTAAGCAAGTAATTCTTAAACTAGAGGTAACCAACATAGTCTGCACTAAAGGTGGCGTACCCATAAGTGTAGTGTATCTCAGTCATTCTGTTAGGAGACCTTACAATCATACGCTGCACATAAGGCTGGACACCAATAAGTGTAGTCTATTTCATTGATTCTGTAGGTACAGCTAATAAGCAGAAGCTTCAATTAAGGTAGGACACCAATAAGTGAAATGAAACCCAGTGATTCTGAAGGTAGAGGTTACAAACATAGGCCCTACTTAAGGTGGCGCACCCATAACTTTAGTGTAACCAGTCATTTTCTAGGTAGAGGTAACCAACATAGGGTGCACTTAAGGTGCCGCATGCATAAGTGTATGGTAAACCAGTTATTCTCTAGGTGGAGCTAACCAACAAAGCGTGCCCTTACGGCTGGACACCCATATGTGTGGTGTAACCCAGTGATTCTCAAAATAGAGGTAAGCAAAATAGGCTGCACTTAACGAGGCAATCCCATAAGTCTGGTGTACCTTAGTGATTCAGTAGGTACAGCGGGACACCATTAAGTGTAGTGTCTTCCAGTCATTCTGAAGGTACAGCTAAAACGCAGAAGCTTCAATTAAGGTTGGACACCCATAAGTGTAGTGTAGTTCAGTGATTCTGAAGGTAGAGGTAACCAATATAGACTCTACTTAAGGTGGCGCACCCATAACTAGAGTGTAACCAGTGATTCTCTAGGTAGAGGTAACCAACATAGCGTGCACTTAAGGTGGCGCATGCATAAGTGTAGCGTAAGCCACTTATTCTGTAGGTGAAGCTAACAACAATAGACTAAACTTAACGTTACACACCAATAAGTGTAGTGTACTCAGTGATTCTTTGGGTAGAGCTAACCAGCAAAGGCTGCCCTTAAGGTTGCACACCCATATGTGTGGTGTAACGCTGATGGTGAGGCACCCATAATTCTAGTGTGATCCAGTGATTGTGTAAGTAGACTTAACAGTCATAGGCTGCACTTGAGGCTGGACACCAATAAGTGTAGTGTAACCCAGTTATTCTGTACGTAGGGCTTCCAAAGATAGGCATCGATTAATCTTGGACACCCATACCTGTAGTGTAGTTCAGTGACTCTGAAGGTGGCGCACCCCTTAGTGTAGTGTAACCCAGTCATTCTGTAGGTAGAACATACAAACATTGGCTGCACTTAAGGTTGGTCACCCATTTGTGTGGTGTAAGGAAGTGATTCTTAAACTAGAGGTAACCAACATAGTCTGCAGTAAAGGTGGCGTACCCATAAGTGTAGTGTATCTCAGTCATTCTGTAAGGAGACCTTACAATCAGACGCTGCACTTAAGGCTGGACACCAATAAGTGTAGTCTATTTCAGTGATACTGAACGTACAGCTACTAGGCAGAAGCTTCAATTAAGGTAGGACAACAACAAGTGAAATGAAACCCAGTGATTCTGAAGGTAGAGGTTACAAACATAGGCTCTACTTAAAGTGGCGCACCCATAACTGTAGTGTAACCAGTGATTTTCTAGGTAGAGGTAACCAACATAGGGTGCACTTAAGGTGGCGCATGCATAAGTGTAGTGTAAACCAGTTATTCTGTAGGTGGAGCTAACCAACAAAGCGTGCCCTTACGGGTGGACACCTATATGTGTAGTGTAACCCAGTGATACTCAAAATAGAGGTAAGCAACATAGGCTGCACTTAACGTGGCCTTACCATAAGTCTGGTGTAACTTAGTGATTCTGTACGTACACCAATACAGTCGGACACCAATAAGTGTAGTGTATTCTTGTCATTCTGAAGGTACAGCTAAAAAGCAGAAGCTTCAATTAAGGTTGGACACCCATAAGTGTAGTGTAGTTCAGTGATTCTGACAATAGAGGTAACCAATATATACTCTACTTAAGGTGGCGCACCCATAACTAGAGTGTAACCAGTGATTCTCTAGGTAGAGCTAACCAACATAGGGTGCACTTAAGGTGCCGCATGCATAAGTGTAGGGTAACACAGTTATTCTCTAAGTGGAGCTAACCAACAAAGCGTGCCTTCATGGCTGGACACCCATATGTGTGGTGTAACCCAGTGATTCTCAAAATAGAGGTAACCAACATAGGCTGCACTTAACGTGGCCCTCCCATAAGTCTGGTGTAACTTAGTGATTCAGTAGGTAGAGCCGGACACCAATAAGTGTAGTGTCTTCCAGTCATTCTGAAGGTACAGCTAAAAAGCATTGGCTTCAATTAAGGTTGGACACCCATAAGTGTAGTGTAGTTCAGTGATTCTGAAGATAGAGGTAACCAATATAGACTCTACTTAAGGTGGCGCACCCATAACTAGAGTGTAACCAGTGATTCTCTAGGTAGAGGTAACCAACATAACGTGCACTTAAGCTGGCGCATGCATAAGTGCAGCGTAGGCCAGTTATTCTGTAGTTAGTTAGTTATTATTCTGTAGTTAGTTAGTTATTCTGTAGTTATTCTGTAACAACAATACACTAAACTTAACGTTACACACCAATAAGTGTAGTGTACTCAGTGATTCTTTGGGTAGAGCTAACCAACACAGGCTGCCCATAAGGTTGCACACCCATATGTGTGGTGTAACGCTGATGGTGAGGCACCCATAATTCTAGTGTGATCCAGTGATTGTGTAAGTAGACATAACAGTCATAGGCTGCACTTGAGGCTGGACACCAATAAGTGTAGTGTAACCCAGTGATTCTGTAGGTAGGGCTTCCAAACATAGGCATCGATTAATGTTGGACACCCATACGTGCAGTGTAGTTCAGTGATTCTAAAGGTGGCGCACCCATAAGTGTAGTGTAAACCAGTCATTCTGTAGGTAGAACATACAAACATAGGTTGCACTTAAGGTTGGTCACACATTTGTGTGGTGTAAGCAAGTAATTCTTAAACTAGAGGTAACCAACATAGTCTGCACTAAAGGTGGCGTACCCATAAGTGTAGTGTATCTCAGTCATTCTGTAAGGAGACCTTACAATCATACGCTGCATTTAAGGCTGGACACCAATAAGTGTAGTCTATTTCAGTGATTCTGAAGGTACAGCTACTAAGCAGAAGCTTCAATTAAGGTAGGACAACAACAAGTGAAATGAAACCCAGTGATTCTGAAGGTAGAGGTTACAAACATAGGCTCTACTTAAAGTGGCGCACCCATAACTGTAGTGTAACCAGTCATTTTCTAGGTAGAGGTAACCAACATAGGGTACACTTAAGGCGGCGCATGCATAAGTGTAGTGTAAACCAGTTATTCTGTAGGTGGAGCTAACCAACAAAGCGTGCCCTTAGGACTGGACACCTATATGTGTGGTGTAACCCAGTGATTCTCAAAATAGAGGTAAGCAACATTGGCTGCACTTAACGTGGCCTTACCATAAGTCTGGTGTAACTTAGTGATTCCATAGGTACACCAATAAAGCCGGACACCAATAAGGGTAGTGTATTCTTGTCATTCTGAAGGTACAGCTAAAAAGCGGAAGCTTCAATTAAGGTTGGACACCCATAAGTGTAGTGTAGTTCAGTGATTCTGAAGATAGCGGTAACCAATATAGACTCTACTTAAGGTGGCGCACCCATAACTAGAGTGTAACCAGTGATTCTCTAGGTAGAGGTAACCAAAATAACGTGCACTTAAGGTGGCACATGCATAAGTGTAGCGTTAGCCAGTTATTCTGTAGGTGAAGCTAACAACAATAGACTAAACTTAACGTTACACACCCATAAGTGTAGTGTACTCAGTGATTCTTTGGGTAAAGCTAACCAACACAGGCTGCCCTTAAGGTTGCACACCCATATGTGTGGTGTAACGGTGTTGGTGAGGCACCCATAATTCTTGTGTGATCCAGTGATTGTGTAAGTAGACATAACAGTCATAGGATGCACTTGAGGCTAGACAACAATAAGTGTAGTGTAACCCAGTGATTCTGTAGGTAGGGCTCCCAAACAAAGGCATCGATTAATGTTGGACACCCATACGTGACGTGTAGTTCAGTGATTCTGAAGGTGGCGAACCCATAAGTGTAGTGTAACCCAGCCATTCTGTAGGTAGAACATACAAACATAGGCTGCACTTAAGGTTGGTCACACATTTGTGTGGTGTAATCAAGTAATTCTTAAACTAGAGGTAACCAACATAGTCTGCACTAAAGGTGGCGTACCCATAAGTGTAGTGTATCTCAGTCATTCTGTTAGGAGACCTTACAATCATACGCTGCACTTAAGGCTGGACACCAATAAGTGTAGTCTATTTCATTGATTCTGAAGGTACAGCTAATAAGCAGAAGCTTCAATTAAGGTATGACACCAATAAGTGAAATGAAACCCAGTGATTCTAAAGGTAGAGGTTACAAACATAGGCCCTACTTAAGGTGGCGCACCCATAACTGTAGTGTAATTAGTCATTTTCTAGGTAGAGGTAACCAACATAGGGTGCACTTAAGGTGCCGCATGCATAAGTGTAGGGTAAACCAGTTATTCTGTAGGTGGAGCTAACCAACTAATCGTGCCCTTACGGCTGGACACCCATATGTGTGGTGTAACCCAGTGATTCTCAAAATACAGGTAAGCAACATAGGCTGCACTTAACGTGGCCCTCCCATAAGTCTGGTGTACCTTAGTGATTCAGTAGGTACAGCCGGACACCATTAAGTGTAGTGTCTTCCAGTCATTCTGAAGATACAGCTAAAACGCAGAAGCTTCAATTAAGGTTGGACACCCATACGTGTAGTGTAGTTCAGTGATTCTGAAGGTAGAGGTAACCAATATAGACTCTACTTAAGGTGGCGCACCCATAACTAGAGTGTAACCAGTGATTCTCTAGGTAGAGGTAACCAACATAGCGTGCACTTAAGGTGGCGCATGCATAGGTGTTGCGTAAGCTAGTTATTCTCTAGCTGAAGCTAACAACAATAGACTAAACTTAACGTTACACACCAATAAGTGTAGTGTACTCAGTGATTCTTTAGGTAGAGCTAACCAACACAGGCTGCCCTTAAGGTTGCACACCCATATGTGTGGTGTAACGCTGATGGTGAGGCACCCATAATTCTAGTGTGATCCAGTGATTGTGTAAGAAGACAGAACGGTAATAGGCTGCACTTGAGGCTGGACACCAATAAGTGTAGTCTATTTCAGTGATTCAGAAGGTACAGCTAATAAGCAGAAGCTTCAATTAAGGTAGGACGCCAACAAGTAAAATGAAACCCAGTGATTTTCAAGGTAGAGGTTACAAACATATGCTCTACTTAAGGTGGCGCACCCATAACTAGAGTTTAACCAGTGATTCTCTAGGTAGAGGTAACCAACATAGCGTGCACTTAAGGTGGCGCATGCATAAGTGTAGCATAAGCCAGTTATTCTGTAGCTGATGCTAACAACAATAGACTAAACTTAACGTTACAGACCAATAAGTGTAGTGTACTCAGTGATTCCTTGGGTAGAGCTAACCAACACAGGCTGCCCTTAAGGTTGCACACCCATATGTGTGGTGTAACGCTGATGGTGAGGCACCCATAATTTTTGTGTGATCCAGTGATTGTGTAAGTAGACATAACAGTCATAGGATGCACTCGAGGTTGGACACCAATAAGTGTAGTGTAACCCAGCGATTCTGTAGGTAGGGCTCCCAAACGAAGCCATCAATTAATCTTGGACACCCATACGTGTAGTGTAGTTCAGTGATTCTGAAGGTGGCGAACCCATAAGTGTAGTGTAACCCAGTCATTCTGTAGGTAGAACATACAAACATAGGCTGCACTTAAGGTTGGTCACACATTTGTGTGGTGTAAGCAAGTAATTCTTAAACTAGAGGTAACCAACATAGTCTGCACTAAAGGTGGCGTACCCATAAGTGTAGTGTATCTCAGTCATTCTGTTAGGAGACCTTACAATCATACGCTGCACTTAAGGCTGGACACCAATAAGTGTAGTCTATTTCATTGATTCTGAAGGTACAGCTAATAAGCAGAAGCTTCAATTAAGGTAGGACACCAATAAGTGAAATGAAACCCAGTGATTCTAAAGGTAGAGGTTACAAAAATAGGCCCTACTTAAGGTGGCGCACCCATAACTGTAGTGTAATTAGTCATTTTCTAGGTAGAGGTAACCAACATAGGGTGCACTTAAGGTGCCGCATGCATAAGTGTAGGGTAAACCAGTTATTCTCTAGGTGGAGCTAACCAACAAAGCGTGCCCTTACGGCTGCACATTCATATGTGTGGTGTAACCCAGTGATTCTCAAAATAGAGGTAAGCAACATAGGCTGCACTTAACGTGGCCCTCCCATAAGTCTGGGGTAACTTAGTGATTCAGTAGGGTAGAGCCGGACACCAATAAGTGTAGTGTCTTCCAGTCATTCTAAAGGTACAGCTAAAAAGCATTAGCTTTAATTAAGGTTGGACACCCATAAGTGTAGTGTACTTCAGTCATTCTGAAGGTAGAGGTAACCAATATAGACTCTACTTAAGGTGGCGCACCAATAACTAGAGTGTAACCAGTGAATCTCTAGGTAGAGGTAACCAACATAACGTGCACTTAAGCTGGCGCATGCATAAGTGTAGCCTAAGTCAGTTATTCTATAGGTCAAGCTAACAACAATAGACTAAACTTAACGTTACACACCAATAAGTGTAGTGTACTCAGTGATTCTTTGGGTAGAGGTAACCAACACAGGCTGCCCTCAAGGTTGCACACCCATATGTGTGGTGTAACGCTGATGGTGAGGCACCCATAGTTCTATTGTGATCCAGTGATTGTGTAAGTAGACATAACAGTCATAGGCTAAACTTGAGACTGGACACCAATAAGTGTAGTGTAACCCAGTGATTCTGTAGGTAGGGCTCCCAAACATTGGCATCGATTAATGTTGGACACCCATACGTGTAGTGTAGTTCAGTGATTCTGAAGGTAGAGGTAACAAATATAGACTCTACTTAAGGTGGCGCACCCATAACTAGAGTGTAACCAGTGATTCTCTAGGTAGAGGTAACCAACATAGCGTGCACTTAAGGTGACGTATGCATAAGTGTAGCGTAAGCCAGTTATTCTGTAGGTGAAGCTACCAACAATAGACTAAACTTAACGTTACACACCAATAAATGTAGTGTACTCAGTGATTCTTTTGGTAGATCTAACCAACACAGGCTGCCCTTAAGGTTGCACATTCATATGTGTGGTGTAACGCTGATGGTGAGGCACCCATAATTCTAGTGTGATCCAGTAATTGTGTAAGTAGACATAACAGTCATAGGCTGCACTTGAGGCTGGACACCAATAAGTGTAGTGTAACCCAGCGATTCTGTAGGTAGGGCTCCCAAACAAAGGCATCAATTAATCTTGGACACCCATACGTGTAGTGTAGTTCAGTGATTCTGAAGGTGAGGTGGCGCACCCATAAGTGTAGTGTAACCCAGTCATTCTGTAGGTAGAACATACAAACATAGGCTGCACTTAAGGTTGGTCACACATTTGTGTGGTGTAAGCAAGTAATTATTAAACTAGAGGTAACCGACATAGTCTGCAGTAAACCTGGCTTACCCATAAGTGTAGTGTATCTCAGTCATTCTGTTAGGAGACCTTACAATCATACGCTGCACTTAAGGCTGCACACCAATAAGTGTAGTCTATTTCATTGATTCTAAAGGTACAGCTAATAAGCAGAAGCTTCAATTAAGGTAGGACACCAATAAGTGAAATGAAACCCAGTGATTCTGAAGGTAGAGGTTACAAACATAGGCCCTACTTAAGGTGGCGCACCCATAACTGTAGTGTAACCAGTCATTTTCTAGGTAGAGGTAACCAACATAGGGTGCACTTAAGGTGCCGCATGCATAAGTGTAGGGTAAACCAGTTATTCTCTAGGTGGAGCTAACCAACAATGCGTGCCCTTACGGCCGGACACCCATATGTGTGGTGTAACCCAGTGATTCTCAAAATAGAGGTAAGCAACATAGGCTGCACTTAACGAGGCAATCCCATAAGTCTGGTGTACCTTAGTGATTCAGTAGGTACAGCGGGACACCATTAAGTGTAGTGTCTTCCAGTCATTCTGAAGGTACAGCTAAAACGCAGAAGCTTCAATTAAGGTTGGACACCCATAAGTGTAGTGTAGTTCAGTGATTCTGAAGGTAGAGGTAACCAATATAGACTCTACTTAAGGTGGCGCACCCATAACTAGAGTGTAACCAGTGATTCTCTAGGTAGAGGTAACCAACATAGCGTGCACTTAAGGTGGCGCATCCATAAGTGTAGCGTAAGCCAGTTATTCTGTAGGTGAAGCTAACAACAATAGACTAAACTTAACGTTACACACCAATAAGTGTAGTGTACTCAGTGATTCTTTGGGTAGAGCTAACCAACACAGGCTGCCCTTAAGGTTGAACACCCATATGTGTGGTGTAACGCTGATGGTGAGGCACCCATAATTCTAGTGTGATCCAGTGATCGTGTAAGTAGACATAACAGTCATAGGCTGCACTTGAGACTGGACACCAATAAGTGTAGTTTAACCCAGTGATTCTGTAGGTAGGGCTCCCAAACACAGGCATCGATTAATGTTGGACACCCATACGTGTAGTGTACTTCAGTGATTCTGAAGGTGGCGCACCAATAAATGTAGTGTAACCCGCTCATTCTGTAGGTAGAACATACAAACATAGGCTGCACTTAACGTTGGTCACCCATTTGTGTGGTGTAAGCAAGGGATTCTTAAACTAGAGGTAACCAACATAGTCTACAGTAAAGGTGGCGTACCCATAAGTGTAGTGTATCTCAGCCATTCTGTAAGGAGACCTTACAATCATACGCTGCATTTAGGGCTGGACACCAATAAGTGTAGTCTATTTCAGTGATTCTAAAGGTACAGCGAATAAGCAGAAGCTTCAATTAAGGTAGGACACCAATAAGTGAAATGAAACCCAGTGATTCTAAAGGTAGAGGTTACAAACATAGGCATAACTTAAGGTGGCGCACCCATAACTGTAGTGTAACCAGTCATTTTCTAGGTAGAGGTAACCAACATAGCTTACACTTAAGGTGGCGCATGCATAAGTGTAGCGTAAGCCAGTTATTCTATAGGTGAAGCTACCAACAAAAGACTAAACTTAACGTTACATACCAATAAGTGTAGTGTACTCAGTGATTCTTTTGGTAGGTCTAACCAACACAGGCTGCCCTTAAGGTTGCACATTCATATGTGTGGTGTAACGCTGATGGTGAGGAACCCATAATTCTAGTGTGATCCAGTGATTGTGTAAGTAGACATAACAGTCATAGGCTGCACTTGAGGCTGGACACCAATGGGTGTAGTGTAACCCAGTGATTCTGTACGTAGGGCTCCAACACATAGGCATCGATTAATGTTGGACACCCATACGTGTAGTGTACTTCAGTGATTCTGAAGGTGGCGCACCAATAAATGTAGTGTAACCCAGTCATTCTGTAGGTAGAACATACAAACATAGGCTGCACTTAAGGTTGGTCACCCATTTGTGTGGTGTAAGCAAGTGATTCTTAAACTAGAGGTAACCAACATAGTCTGCACTAAAGGTGGCGTACCCATAAGTGTAGTGTATCTCAGTCATTCTGTAAGGAAACCTTACAATCATACGCTGCATTTAGGGCTGGACATCAATAAGTGTAGTCTATTTCAGTGATTCTAAAGGTACAGCTAATAAGCAGAAGCTTCAATTAAGGTAGGACAACAACAAGTGAAATGAAACCCAGTGATTCTGAAGGTAGAGGTTACAAACATAGGCTCTCCTTAAGGTGGCGCACCCATAACTGTAGTGTAACCAGTCATTTTCTAGGTAGAGGTAGCCAACATAGGGTGCACTAAAGGTGGTGCATGCATAAGTGTAGTGTAAACCAGTTACTCTGTAGGTAGAGCTAACCAACAAAGCGTGCCCTTACGACTGGATACCCATATGTGTGGTGTAACCTAGTGATTCTCAAAATAGAGGTAAGCAACATAGGCTGCACTTAACGTGGCCTTCCTATATGTGCGGTGTAACTTAGTGATTCTGCAGGTAGAGCCGGACACCAATAAGTGTAGTGTATTCTAGTCATTCTGAAGGTACAGCTAACAAGCAGAAGCTTCAATTAAGGTTGGAAACCCATAAGTGTAGTGTAGGTCAGTGATTCTGAAGGTAGAGGTAACCAATATAGACTCTACTTAAGGTGGCGCACCCATAACTAGAGTTTAACCAGTGATTCTCTAGGTAGAGGTAACCAACATAACGTGCACTTAAGGTGGCGCATGCATAAGTGTAGCGTAAGCCAGTTATTCTATAGGTGAAGCTAACAACAATAGACTAAACTTAACGTTACACACCAATAAGTGTAGTGTACTCAGTTATTCTTTGGGTAGGGCTAACCAACACAGGCTCCCCTCACGGTTGCACACCCATATGTGTGGTGTAACGCTGATGGTAAGGCACCCATAATTCCAGTGTGATCCAGTGATTGTGTAAGTAGACATAACGGTCATAGGCTGAACTTGAGACTGGACACCAATAAGTGTAGTGAAATCCAGTGATTCTGTAGGTAGGGCTCCCAAACATAGGCATCGATTAATGTTGAACACCCATACGTGTAGTGTAGGTCAGTGATTCTGAAGGTAGAGGTAACCAATATAGACTCTACTTAAGGTGGCGCACCCATAACTAGAGTGTAACCAGTGATTCTCTAGGTAGAGGTAACCAACATAGCGTGCACTTAAGGTGGCGTATGCATAAGTGTAGCGTTAGCCAGTTATTCTGTAGGTGAAGCTAACAACAATAGACTAAACTTAACGTTACACACCAATAAGTGTAGTGTACTCAGTGATTCTTTGGGTAGATCTAACCAACACAGGCTGCCTTTAAGGTTGCACATTCATATGTGTGGTGTAACGCTGACAGTGAGGCACCCATAATTCTAGTGTGATCCAGTGATTGTGTAAGTAGACATAACAGTCATAGGCTGCACTTGAGGCTGGACACCAATGGGTGTAGTGTAACCCAGTGATTCTGTACGTAGGGCTCCAACACATAGGCATCGATTAATGTTGGACACTTATACGTGTAGTGTAGTTCAGTGATTCTGAAGGTGGCGAACCCATAGGTGTACTGTAACCCAGTCATTCTGCAGGTAGAACATATAAACATAGGCTGCACTTATGGTTTGTCACCCATTTGTGTGGTGTAAGCAAGTAAGTATTAAACTAGAGGTAACCAACATAGTCTGCACTAAACCTGGCCTACCCATAAGTGTAGTGTATCTCAGTCATTCTGTTAGGAGACCTTACAATCATACGCTGCACTTAAGGCTGGACACCAATAAGTGTAGTCTATTTCATTGATTCTAAAGGTACAGCTAATAAGCAGAAGCTTCAATTAAGGTAGGACACCAATAAGTGAAATGAAACCCAGTGATTCTGAAGGTAGAGGTTACAAACATAGGCCGTACTTAAGGTGGCACACCCATAACTGTAGTGTAACCAGTCATTTTCTAGGTAGAGGTAACCAACATAGCGTGCACTTAAGGTGGCGCATGCATAAGTGTAGCGTAAGCCAGTTATTCTGTAGGTGAAGCTAACAACAATAGACTAAACTTAACGTTACACACCAATAAGTGTAGTGTACTCAGTGATTCTTTGGGTAGAGCTAACCAGCAAAGGCTGCCCTTAAGGTTGCACACCCATATGTGTGGTGTAACGCTGATGGTGAGGCACCCATAATTCTAGTGTGATCCAGTGATTGTGTAAGTAGACTTAACAGTCATAGGCTGCACTTGAGGCTGGACACCAATAAGTGTAGTGTAACCCAGTGATTCTGTACGTAGGGCTTCCAAACATAGGCATCGATTAATCTTGGACACCCATACCTGTAGTGTAGTTCAGTGACTCTGAAGGTGGCGCACCCCTTAGTGTAGTGTAACCCAGTCATTCTGTAGGTAGAACATACAAACATTGGCTGCACTTAAGGTTGGTCACCCATTTGTGTGGTGTAAGCAAGTGATTCTTAAACTAGAGGTAACCAACATAGTCTGCAGTAAAGGTGGCGTACCCATAAGTGTAGTGTATCTCAGTCATTCTGTAAGGAGACCTTACAATCAGACGCTGCACTTAAGGCTGGACACCAATAAGTGTAGTCTATTTCAGTGATACTGAAGGTACAGCTACTAGGCAGAAGCTTCAATTAAGGTAGGACAACAACAAGTAAAATGAAACCCAGTGATTCTGAAGGTAGAGGTTACAAACATAGGCTCTACTTAAAGTGGCGCACCCATAACTGTAGTGTAACCAGTCATTTTCTAGGTAGAGGTAACCAAGATAGGGTGCACTTAAGGTGGCGCATGCATAAGTGTAGTGTAAACCAGTCATTCTGTAGGTGGAGCTAACCAACAAAGCGTGCCCTTGCTTGTGGACACCTATATGTGTAGTGTAACCCAGTGATACTCAAAATAGAGGTAAGCAACATAGGCTGCACTTAACGTGGCCTTACCATAAGTCTGGTGTAACTTAGTGATTCTGTAGGTACACTAATACAGTCGGACACCAATAAGTGTAGTGTATTCTTGTCATTCTGAAGGTACAGCTAAAAAGCAGAAGCTTCAATTAAGGTTGGACACCCATAAGTGTAGTGTAGTTCAGTGATTCTGAAGATAGCGGTAACCAATATAGACTCTACTTAAGGTGGCGCACCCATCACTAGAGTGTAACCAGTGATTCTCTAGGTAGAGCTAACCAACATAGGGTGCACTTAAGGTGCCGCATGCATAAGTGTAGGGTAAACCAGTTATTCTCTAAGTGGAGCCAACCAACAAAGCGTGCCTTCATGGCTGGACACCCATATGTGTGGTGTAACCCAGTGATTCTCAAAATAGAGGTAACCAACATAGGCTGCACTTAACGTCGCCCTCCCATAAGTCTGGTGTAACTTAGTGATTCAGTAGGTAGAGCCGGACACCAATAAGTGTAGTGTCTTCCAGTCATTCTGAAGGTACAGCTAAAAAGCATTGGCTTCAATTTAGGTTGGACACCCATAAGTGTAGTGTAGTTCAGTGATTCTGAAGATAGAGGTAACCAATATAGACTCTACTTAAGGTGGCGCACCCATAACTAGAGTGTAACCAGTGATTCTCTAGGTAGAGGTAACCAACATAACGTGCACTTAAGCTGGCGCATGCATAAGTGCAGCGTAGGCCAGTTATTCTGTAGTTAGTTAGTTATTATTCTGTAGTTAGTTAGTTATTCTGTAGTTATTCTGTAACAACAAAAGACTAAACTTAACGTTACACACCAATAAGTGTAGTGTACTCAGTGATTCTTTGGGTAGAGCTAACCAACACAGGCTGTCCTTAAGGTTGCACACCCATATGTGTGGTGTAACGCTGATGGTGAGGTACCCATAATTCTAGTGTGATCCAGTGATTGTGTAAGTAGACATAACAGTCATAGGCTGCACTTGAGGCTGGACACCAATAAGTGTAGTGTAACCCAGTGATTCTGTAGGTAGGGCTTCCAAACATAGGCATCGATTAATGTGGGACACCTATACGTGTGGTGTAGTTCAGTGACTCTGAAGGTAGCACACCCATAAGTGTAGAATAACCCAGTCATTTTGTAGGTAGAACATACAAACATAGGCTACACTTAAGGTTGGTCACCCATTTGTGTGATGTAAACAAAGGATTCTTAAACTAGAGGTAACCAACATAGTCTGCACTAAAGGTGGCGTACCCATAAGTGTAGTGTATCTCAGTGATTCTGTAAGCAGACCTTACAATCATAGGCTGCACTTAAGGCTGGACACCAATAAGTGTAGTCTCTTTCAGTGATACAGAAGGTACAGCTAACAAGCAGAAGCTTCAATTAAGGTAGGACACCAACAAGTAAAATGAAACCCAGTGATTTTCAAGGTAGAGGTTACAAACATAGGCTCTACTTAAGGTGGCGCACCCATAACTAGAGTGTAACCAGTGATTCTCTAGGTAGAGGTAACCAACATAGCGTGCACTTAAGGTGGCGCATGCATAAGTGTAGCATAAGCCAGTTATTCTATAGGTGATGCTAACAACAATAGACTAAACTTAACGTTACACACCAATAAGTGTGGTGTACTCAGTGATTCCTTGGGTAGAGGTAACCAACACAGGCTGCCCTTAAGGTTGCACACCCATATGTGTGGTGTCACGCTGATGGGGAGGCACCCATAATTCTTGTGTGATCCAGTGATTGTGTAAGTAGACATAACAGTCATAGGATGCACTTGAGGCTGGACACCAATAAGTGTAGTGTAACCCAGCGATTCTGTAGGTAGGGCTCCCAAACAAAGACATCAATTAATCTTGGACACCCATACGTATAGTGTAGTTCAGTGATTCTGAAGGTGGCGCACCCATAAGTGTAGTGTAACCCAGTCATTCTGTAGGTAGAACATACAAACATAGGCTGCACTTAAGGTTGGTCACACATTTCTGTGGTGTAAGCAAGTAATTCTTAAACTAGTGGTAACCAACATAGTCTGCACTAAAGGTGGCGTACCCATAAGTGTAGTGTATCTCAGTCATTCTGTTAGGAGACCTTACAATCATACGCTGCACTTAAGGCTGGACACCAATAAGTGTAGTCTATTTCATTGATTCTAAAGGTACAGCTAATAAGCAGAAGCTTCAATTAAGGTAGGACACCAATAAGTGAAATGAAACCCAGTGATTCTGAAGGTAGAGGTTACAAACATAGGCTCTACTTAAGGTGGCGCACCCATAACTGTAGTGTAACCAGTCATTTTCTAGGTAGAGGTAACCAACATAGCGTGCACTAAAGGTGGCGCATGCATAAGTGTAGCGTAAGCCAGTTATTCTGTAGGTGAAGCAAACAACAATAGACTAAACTTAACGTTACGCACCAATAAGTGTAGTGTACTCAGTGATTCTTTGGGTAGAGCTAACCAACAAAGGCTGCCCATAAGGTTGCACACCCATATGTGTGGTGTAACGCTGATGGTGAGGCACCCATAATTCTAGTGTGATCCAGTGATTGTGTAAGTAGACTTAACAGTCATAGGCTGCACTTGAGGCTGGACACCAATAAGTGTAGTGTAACCCAGTGATTCTGTAGGTAGGGCTTCCAAACATAGGCATCGATTAATCTTGCACACCTATACGTGTAGTGTTGTTCAGAGACTATGAAGGTGGCGCGCCCATTAGTGTAGTGTAACCCAGTCATTCTGTAGGTACAACATACAAACATTGGCTGCACTTAAGGTTGGTCACCCATTTGTGTGGTGTAAGGAAGTGATTCTTAAACTAGAGCTAACCAACATAGTCTGCAGTAAAGGTGGCGTACCCATAAGTGTAGTGTATCTCAGTCATTCTGTAAGGAGACCTTACAATCATACGCTGCATTTAAGGCTGGACACCAATAAGTGTAGTCTATTTCATTGATTCTGAAGGTACGGCTAACAAGCAGAAGCTTCAATTAAGGTAGGACACCAATAAGTGAAATGAAACCCAGTGATTCTGAAGGTAGAGGTTACAAACATAGGCTCTACTTAAGGTGGCGCACCCATAACTAGAGTGTAACCAGTGATTCTCTAGGTAGAGGTAACCAACATAGCGTGCACTTAAGATGGCGCATGCATAAGTGTAGCATAAGCCAGTTATTCTATAGGTGATGCTAACAACAATAGACTAAACTTAACGTTACACACCAATAAGTGTAGTGTACTCAGTGATTCCTTGGGTAGAGCTAACCAACACAGGCTGCCCTTAAGGTTGCACACCCATATGTGTGGTGTCACGCTGATGGGGAGGCACCCATAATTCTAGTGTGATCCAGTGATTGTGTAAGTAGACATAACAGTCATAGGCTAAACTTGAGACTGGACACCAATAAGTGTAGTGTAACCCAGTGATTCTGTAGGTAGGGCTCCCAAACATAGGCATCGATTAATGTTGGACACCTATACGTGTAGTCTAGTTCAGTGATTCTGATGGTAGAGGTAACAAAAAATAGACTCTACTTAAGGTGGCGCACCCATAACTAGAGTGCAACCAGTGATTCTCTAGGTAGAGGTAACCAACACAGCGTGCACTTAAGGTGGCGTATGCATAAGTGTAGCGTAAGCCAGTTATTCTGTAGGTGAAGCTAACAACAATAGACTAAACTTAACGTTACACACCAATAAGTGTAGTGTACTCAGTGATTCTTTTGGTAGATCTAACCAAGACAGGCTGCCCTTAAGGTTGCACATTCATATGTGTGGTGTAACGCTGATGGTGAGGCACCCATAATTCTAGTGTGATCCAGTGATTGTGTAAGTAGACATAACAGTCATAGGCTGCACTGGAGGCTGGACACCAATAAGTGTAGTGTAACCCAGTGATTCTGTAGGTAGGGCTCCCAAACAAAGGCATCGATTAATGTTGGATACCCATACGTGTAGTGTAGTTCAGTGATTCTGAAGGTGGCGAACCCATAAGTGTACTGTAACCCAGTCATTCTGCAGGTAGAACATACAAACATAGGCTGCACTTAAGGTTGGTCACCCATTTGTGTGGTGTAAGCAAGTGATTCTTAAACTAGAGGTAACCAACATAGTCTGCAGTAAAGGTGGCGTACCCATAAGTGTAGTGTATTTCAGTCATTCTGTAAGGAGACCTTACAATCATACGCTGCACTTAAGGCTGGACACCAATAAGTTTAGTCTATTTCAGTAATTCTGAAGGTACAGCTAATAAGCAGAAGCTTCAATTAACGAAGGACAACAACAAGTGAAATGAAACCCAGTGATTCTGAAGGTAGAGGTTACAAACATAGGCTCTACTTAAGGTGGCGCACCCATAACTGTAGTGTAACCAGTCATTTTCTAGGTAGAGGTAACCAACATACGGTGCACTTAAGGTGGTGCATGCATAAGTGTAGTGTAAACCAGTTATTCTGTAGGTGGAGCTAACCAACAAAGCGTGCCCTTACGACTGGACACCCATATGTGTGGTGTAACCTAGTGATTCTCAAAATAGAGGTAAGCAACATAGGCTGCACTTAACGTAGCCTTCCTATATGTGTGGTGTAACTTAGTGATTCTGCAGGTAGAGCCGGACACCAATAAGTGTAGTGTATTCTAGTCATTCTGAAGGTACAGCTAACAAGCAGAAGCTTCAATTAAGGTTGGATAAACATAAGTGTACTGTAGTTCAGTGATTCTGAAGGTAGAGGTAACCAATATAGACTCTACTTAAGGTGCCGCACCCATAACTAGAGTGTAACCAGTTATTCTCTAGGTAGAGGTAACCAACATAACGTGCACTTAAGGTGGCGCATGCATAAGTGTAGCGTAAGTCAGTTATTCTATAGGTGAAGCTAACAACAATAGACTAAACTTAACGTTACACACCAATAAGTGTAGTGTACTCAGTGATTCTTTGGGTAGAGCTAACCAACACAGGCTGCCCTCAAGGTGGCACACCCATATGTGTGGTGTAACACTGATGGTGAGGCACCCATAGTTCTAGTGTGATCCAGTGATTGTGTAAGTAGACATAACAGTCATAGGCTAAACTTGAGACTGGACACCAATAAGTGTAGTGTAACCCAGTGATTCTGTAGGTAGGGCTCCCAAACATAGGCATTGATTAATGTTGGACACCCATACGTGTAGTGTAGTTCAGTGATTCTGAAGGTAGAGGTAACCAATATAGACTCTACTTAAGGTGGCGCACCCATAACTAGAGTGTAACCAGTGATTCTCTAGGTAGAGGTAACCAACATAGCGTGCACTTAAGGTGGCGTATGCATAAGTGTAGCGTAAGCCAGTTATTCTGTAGGTGAAGCTAACAACAATAGACTAAACTTAACGTTACACACCAATAAGTGTAGTGTACTCAGTGATTCTTTTGGTAGATCTAACCAACACAGGCTGCCCTTAAGGTTGCACATTCATATGTGTGGTGTAACGCTGATGGTGAGGCACCCATAATTCTAGTGTGATCCAGTGATTGTGTAAGTAGACATAACAGTCATAGGCTGCACTTGAGGCTGGACACCAATAAGTGTAGTGTAACCCAGCGATTCTGTAGGTAGGGCTCCCAAACAAAGGCATCAATTAATCTTGGACACCCATACGTGTAGTGTAGTTCAGTGATTCTGAAGGTGGCGCACCCATAAGTGTAGTGTAACCCAGTCATTCTGTAGGTACAACATACAAACATAGGCTGCACTTAAGGTTGGTCACACATTTGTGTGGTGTAAGCAAGTAATTATTAAACTAGAGGTAACCAACATAGTCTGCACTAAACCTGGCCTACCCATAAGTGTAGTGTATCTCAGTCATTCTGTTAGGAGACCTTACAATCATACGCTGCACTTAAGGCTGCACACCAATAAGTGTAGTCTATTTCAGTAATTCTGAAGGTACAGCTACTAAGCAGAAGCTTCAATTAAGGTAGGACAACAACAAGTGAAATGAAACCCAGTTATTCTGAAGGTAGAGGTAACAAACATAGGCTCTACTTAAGGTGGCGCACCCATAACTGTAGTGTAACCAGTCATTTTCTAGGTAGAGGTAACCAACATAGAATGCACTTAAGGTGGCGCATGCATAAGTGTAGTGTAAACCAGTTATTCTGTAGGTGGAGCTAACCAACAAAGCGTGCCCTTACGGCTGCACACCCATATGTGTGGTGTTACCTACAGATTCTCAAAATAGAGGTAAGCAACATAGGCTGATTTTAACTTTGCCTTCCCATAAGTGTGGTGTAACTTAGTGATACTGTAGGTAGAGCGGGACACCAATAAGTGTAGTCTATTTAAGTAATTCTGAAGGTACAGCTACTAAGCAGAAGCTACAATTAAGGTACGACACCAACAAGTAAAATGAAACCCAGTTATTCTGAAGGTAGAGGTTACAAACATAGGCCCTATTTAAGGTGGCGCACCCATAACTGTAGTGTAACCAGTCATTTTCTAGGTAGAGGTAACCAACATAGCGTGCACTGAAGGTGGCGCATGCATAAGTGTAGCGTAAGCCAGTTATTCTGTAGGTGAAGCTAACAACAATAGACTAAACTTAACGTTACACACCAATAAGTGTAGTGTACTCAGTGATTCTTTGGGTAGAGCTAACCAACACAGGCTGCCCTTAAGGTTGCACATCCATATGTGTGGTGTAACGCTGATGGTGAGGCACCCATCATTCTAGTATGATCCAGTGATTGTGTAAGTAGACTTAACAGTCATAGGCTGCACTTGAGCCTGGAAACCAATAAGTGTAGTGTAACCCAGTGATTCTGTAGGTAGGGCTCCCAAACATAGGGATCGATTAATGTTGGACACCCATACGTGTAGTGTACTTCAGTGATTCTGAAGGTGGCGCACCCATAGGTGTACTGTAACCCACTCATTCTGCAGGTAGAACATACAAACATAGGGTGCACTTAAGGTTGGTCACCCATTTGTGTGGTGTAAGCAAGTGATTCTTAAACTAGAGGTAACCAACATAGTCTGCAGTAAAGGTGGCGTACCCATAAGTGTAGTGTATTTCAGTCATTCTGTAAGGGGACCTTACAATCATACGCTGCACTTAGGGCTGGACACCCATACGTGTAGTGTACTTCAGTGATTCTGAAGGTGGCGCACCAATAAATGTAGTGTAACCCAGTCATTCTGTAGGTAGAACATACAAACATAGGCTGCACTTAAGGTTGGTCTCTCATTTGTGTGGTGTAAGCAAGGGATTCTTAAACTAGAGGTAACCAACATAGTCTGCACTAAAGGTGGCGTACCCATAAGTGTAGTGTATCTCAGCCATTCTGTAAGGAGACCTTACAATCATACGCTGCATTTAGGGCTGGACACCAATAAGTGTAGTCTATTTCAGTGATTCTAAAGGTACAGCTAATAAGCAGAAGCTTCAATTAAGGTAGGACACCAATAAGTGAAATGAAACCCAGTGATTCTAAAGGTAGAGGTTACAAACATAGGCATAACTTAAGGTGGCGCACCCATAACTGTAGTGTAACCAGTCATTTTCTAGGTAGAGGTAACCAACATAGCTTACACTTAAGGTGGCGGATGCATTAGTGTAGCGTAAGCCAGTTATTCTATAGGTGAAGCTACCAACAAAAGACGAAACTTAACGTTACACACCAATAAGTGTAGTGTACTCAGTGATTCTTTTGGTAGATCTAACCAACACAGGCTGCCCTTAAGGTTGCACATTCATATGTGTGGTGTAACGCTGATGGTGAGGCACCCATAATTCTAGTGTGATCCAGTGATTGTGTAAGTAGACATAACAGTCATGGGCTGCACTTGAGGCTGGACACCAATAAGTGTAGTGTAACCCAGTGATTCTGTTGGTAGGGCTTCCAAACATAGGCATCGATTAATGTGGGACACCTATACGTGTGGTGTAGTTCAGTGACTCTGAAGGTAGCACACCCATAAGTGTAGTGTAACCCAGTCATTCTGTAGGTAGAATATACAAACATAGGCTACACTTAAGGTTGGTCACCCATTTGTGTGATGTAAACAAAGGATTCTTAAACTAGAGGTAACCAACATAGTCTGCACTAAAGGTGGCGTACCCATAAGTGTAGTGTATCTCAGTGATTCTGTAAGCAGACCTTACAATCATAGGCTGCACTTAAGGCTGGACACTAATAAGTGTAGTCTCTTTCAGTGATTCAGAAGGTACAGCTAACAAGCAGAAGCTTCAATTAAGGTAGGACACCAACAAGTAAAATGAAACCCAGTGATTTTCAAGGTAGAGGTTACAAACATAGGCTCTACTTAAGGTGGCGCACCCATAACTAGAGTGTAACCAGTGATTCTCTAGGTAGAGGTAACCAACATAGCGTGCACTTAAGGTGGCGCATGCATAAGTGTAGCATAAGCCAGTTATTCTATAGGTGATGCTAACAACAATAGACTAAACTTAACGTTACACACCAATAAGTGTAGTGTACTCAGTGATTCCTTGGGTAGAGCTAACCAACACAGGCTGCCCTTAAGGTTGCACACCCATATGTGTGGTGTCACGCTGATGGGGAGGCACCCATAATTCTTGTGTGATCCAGTGATTGCGTAAGTAGACATAACAGTCATAGGATGCACTTGAGGCTGGATACCAATAAGTGTAGTGTAACCCAGCGATTCTGTAGGTAGGGCTCCCAAACAAAGACATCAATTAATGTTGGACACCCATAGGTGTAGTGTAGTTCAGTGATTCTGAAGGTGGCGCACCCATAAGTGTAGTGTAACCCAGTCATTCTGTAGGTAGAACATACAAACATAGGCTGCATTTAAGGTTGGTCACCCATTTGTGTGGTGTAAGCAAGTGATTTTTAAACTAGAGGTAACCAACATAGTCTGCACTAAAGTTGGCGTACCCATAAGTGTAGTGTATCTCAGTGATTTTGTAAGGAGGCCTTACAATCATACGCTGCAGTAAAGGCTGGACACCAACAAGTGTAGTCTATTTAAGTGATTCTGAAGGTACAGCTAATAAGCAGAAGCTTCAATTAAGGTAGGACACCAACAAGTGAAATGAAACCCAGTGATTCTAAAGGTAGAGGTTACAAACATAGGCTCTACTTAAGGTGGCGCACCCATAACTGTGGTGTAACCAGGCATTTTCTAGAAAGAGTTAACCAACATATGGTGCACTTAAGGTGGCGCATGCATAAGGGTAGTGTAAACAAGTTATTCTGTAGTTGGAGCTAACCAACAAAGCGTGCCCTTACGACTGGACACCCATATGTGTGGTGTAACCCAGTGATTCTCAAAATAGAGGTAAGCAACATAGGCTGCACTTAACGTGGCCTTCCTATATGCGCGGTGTAACTTAGTGATTCTGCAGGTAGAGCCGGACACCAATATGTGTAGTGTATTCTAGTCATTCTGAAGGTACAGCTAAAAAGCAGAAGCTTCAATTAAGGTTGGACACCCATAAGTGTAGTGTAGTTCAGTGATTGTGAAGGTAGAGGTAACCAATATAGGCTCTACTTAAGGTGGCGCACCCATAACTAGAGTGTAACCAGTGATTCTCTACGTAGAGGTAACCACATAGCGTGCACTTAAGGTGGCGCATGCATAAGTGTAGCGTAAGCCTGTTATTCTGTAGGTGAAGCTAACAACAATAGACTAAACTTAACGTTACATACCAATAAGTGTAGTGTACTTAGTGATTCTTTGGGTAGAGCTAAGCAACACAGGTTGCCCTTAAGGTTGCACACCCATATGTGTGGTGTAACGTTGATGGTGAGGAACCCATAATTCTAGTGTGATCCAGTGATTGTGTAAGTAGACATAACAGTCATAGGCTGCACTTGAGGCTGGACACCAATAAGTGTAGTGTAAACCAGTGATTCTGTAGGTAGGGTTCCCAAACATAGGCATCGATTAATGTTGGACACCCATACCTGTAGTGTAGTTCAGTGATTCTGAAGGTGGCGCACCCATAAGTGTAGTTTAACTCAGTCATTCTGTAGGTAGAACATACAAACATAGGCTGCACTTAAGGTTGGTCACCCATTTGTGTGGTGTAAGCAAGTGATTCTTAAACTAGAGGTAACCAACTTAGTCTGCAGTTAAGGTGGCGTACCCATAAGTGTAGTGTATCTCAGTGATTCTGTAAGGAGACCTTACAATCATACGTTGCACTTAAGGCTGGACACCAATAAGTATAGTCTCTTCCAGTGATTCTGAAGGTACAGCTAATAAGCAGAAGCTTCAATTAAGGTAGGACACTAACAAGTGAAATGAAACCCCGTGATTCTGAAGGTAGAGGTAACAAACATAGCCTCTACTTAAGGTGGTGCACCCATAACTGTAGTGTAACCAGTTATTTTCTAAGTAGAGTTAACCAACATAGGGTGCACTTAAGGTGGCGCACCCATAGGTGTAGCGTAACCCAGTGATTCTGTAGGTGGAACATAGAAACATAAGCTGCACTTAAGGTTGGAAACCTATATGTGTGGTGTAAGCAAGTGATTCTTAACCTAGAGGTAACCAACATAGGCTGCACTTAAGGTGACGCACCCATAGGTGTAGTGTAACCCAGTCATTCAGTAGTAAAGGGGGTCTAGTCCCGCACAAATTCGGATAACTTTTTATCGGACAACGCGGATACCATCAGTTGCTAAGGACGCAGTAAGTCAAGCCAATCAAGTCAGTTAGGTCAATTCAAGTCAATCCGAGTTGCATGTTTAATCCTTAGTAAAGAAAATGCCCTAACCAAGGGAGCGAATGTCCCAATCCTAACGAGGCGAAGACATCAGTCGAATTCAATGTTGAGGCTTAAATACAAAAATACAGCAGGAAAAAGCAACGAGAGCAGAGTAGCGCAGTGGAAGATTGCTGGGCTCATAACCCAGTCACCAACGGTGACAACAGTGAGAACAGTCACAACGGTGACAACAAGGACAACGGTGACACCAGTAACAACCGTGACAATCCGTAACTAAAGTGACAACAGTGACAACGGTGAGAACAGTGACAACAGTGGCAACGGTGACAACAGTGAGAAATGTGACAACAGTGACAACGATGACAACAGTGACAATGGTGACAACAGTAACAACCGTCACAACCGTGAAAACAGTGACAACAGTGACAACCGTCACAATCCGTGACACCAGTGACATTGGTGACAACAGTGACAACAGTGAAAACGGTGAAAACGCTGAGAACGGTGAAAACAGTCACAATTGTAACAACAGTGAGAACCGTGACAACCATGACAACAGTGACAACAGTGACAGCGGTGACAACAGTCACAACACTGAAAACGGTGACAACCGTGACAACCGTGACAACAGTGACAAAAGTGACAACGGTGACAACAGTGACAACGGCAAAAACAGCGACAACAGCGACAACAGTGACAACAGTGACAACGATACCTACAGTTACAAGGGTGATAACGGTGACAACCGTGACATTAGTGACAACAGTGACAACGGTGACAACACTGACAGCTGTGAAAACAGTGACAACGGTGACAACGGTGACAACAGTGACAACAGTGATAACGATGACAACAGTGACAACAGTGACAATGGTGACAATGATGACAACAATGACAACAGTAACAATGGTGACAACAGTGACAACTGTGATACCCGTGACAACCGTGACAACAGTGACAACAGTGACAACGGTGACAACGGTGACAACAGTGACAACAGTGACAACAGTGACAATGGTGACAACAGTGACAACAGTGACAACAATGACAACGATGACAACAGTGACAAAAGTGACGATAATGACAACAGTCACAACGGTTAAACCGGTGACAACAGTGACAACAGTGACAACCGTGACAATGGTGACAACAGTGAAAACGGCAAAAACAGCGACAATAGCAGCAACAGTGACAACAGTGACAACGGTGACAACAGTGACAAGGGTGATAACGGTGACAAAGGTAACAACAGTGACTACTGAGACAACGGTGAAAACGGTGACATTATTGACAACGGTGACAACAGTGACAACCGTGACAACAGTGACAACGGTAAAAACAGTGACAACATTGACAACGGTGACAACAGTGACAATGGTGACAACGATGACAACGGTGACAACGGTGACAATGATGACAACAGTGGCAATGGTGACAACAGTAACAACCATGACAACCGTGACAACAGTGACAAAGGTGAAAACAGTGACAACTGTGACAACAGTGACAATGGTGACAACCGTAACAACGGTGACAAGGGTGACAACGGTGACAACAATGACAAAGGTGACAATGATGACAACAGTGGCAATAGTGACAACAGTAACAACCATGACAACCGTGACAACGGTGACGACAGTGACAACAGTGACAACAAAACATTGACAACAGTAAAAACAGTGAAAACCGTGACAAAAGTGACAACAGTGACAACAATAACGGTGAGAACGCTGACAACGGTGACAACGCGGACAAGCGTGACAACAGTGACAAAAGTGAGAACGATGACAACAGTGACAAAAGTGACAACAATGACAACGGTGACAACGGTTAAAGCGGTTAACACAGTGACACCCGTGACAATGGTAACAACAGTGAAAGCTGTGACAACGGTGAAAATTTTGAGATTGGTGTTAAAGGTGACAACAGTGACAACCGTAACAACAGTGACAACAGTGACAACGGCAAAAACAGAGACCACGGTAACAACAGTGACAACAGTGAAAACGGTGACAACAGTGACAACCGTGACAACAGTGAGAACAGTCAGAACGGTGACAACAATGACAACCGTGACAATGGTGACAAGCGGAAAACAGTGACAACAGTGAAAACCGTGACAATCCGTGACACCAGTGACAACGGTGACAACAGTGACAACGGTGAGAAGGATGACAACGGTGACAACGATGACAATGGTGACAACAGTGACAACCGTGACAACATTGACAACCGTGAGAATCGGTGACGCAAGTGACAACACTGACAATGGTGACAACGGTGACAACATTGACAACAGTGACAACGGTGACAACAGTGACAACAGTGACAACAGTGACAACAGTGACAAGAATGACAACGGTGACAACGGTGACAACGATGACAACAGTGACAATGGTGAGAACAGTGACAACCGTGACGACCTTGACAACATTGACAACGGTGACAAGGGCGACGACAGTGACAAGATTGACAACAGTGACAACGGTGACAACGATGACAACAGTGACAACAGTGACGACACTGACGACCATCACAACCGTGACAACCGTGACAACAGTGACAACAGTGACAAGGGTGACAACAGTGAGAACAGTAAGAATGGTGACAACACTGACAACACTGGCAACGGTGACAACAGTAGAAACAGTGACTACGGTGACAACGATGACAATGGTGACAACAGTGACAATCGTGACAACATTGACAACGGTGAAACCGGGGACAACATTGACAAGGGCGACAACAGTGACAACAGTGACAACAGTGACAACAACAACGGTTCTCAACAGTGACAACGGTGCAACCGTGATAACAGTGACAATGGTGACAACAGTGAGAACAGTGACAACGGTGACAACGATGACAAGAGTGACAAAAGTGACAACAATGACCAAGGTGACAACACTGACAGCTGTGACACAGTCAAAACGGTGACACTAGTGACGACGGTGACAACAGTGACAACCGTGACAACAGTGACAACGGTGACAACGGTGGCAACAGTGACATTAGTGACAACGGTGACTTCGATGACAATGGTGACAATAATGACAACAGTGACAATAGTGACAACAGTAACAACCATGACAACCGTGAAAACGAAGACAACAGTAACAAGGGTGAGAAGGGTGAAAACAGTGAAAACAGTGACAACGGTGACAACACTTACAACACTGACAACAGTGACAACAGTGACAACCGTGACTACAGTGCAACAGTGACAACAATAACAACGGTGAGAACGCTGACAACAGTGACAACGCTGACAACGATGACAACAGTGACAACGGTTAAACAGGTTACAACAGTGACACCCGTGACAATGGTGACAACAGTAAAAGCTGTGACAACGGTAAAAACGGTGACATTATTGACAACGGTGATAACAGTGACAACCGTGACAACACTAACAACAGTAACAATGGCCAAAAACAGTGACATCGGTGACAACAGTGACAACAGGGAAAACGGTAACAACAGTGACAACGGTGACAACGGTGACAACGGTGACAACCGTGACAACAGTGAGAAAACTCACAACAGTGACAACAGTGACAACGGTAACAACAGTGACAACCGTGACAATCCCTGACACCAGTGACAACAGTGACAAAGGTGACAACGGTGACGACAGTGAGAACAGTGGCAACGGTGACAACGATGACAACAGTGACAAAGGTGACAACAGTAACAACCGTGAGAAGCGTGAAAACAGTGACAACAGTTAAAACCGTGACAATCCGTGACACCAGTGACAACGGTGAGAACAGTGACAACAGTGACAACGGTGACAAGAATCAGAACGGTGACAACGATGACAACAGTGACAATGGTGACAACAGTGACAATCGTGACAACCGTGACAACATTGACAAGCGCGACAACAATGACAACAGTGACAATGGTGACAACGGTAACAACGGTGACAACAGTGACAACATTAAGAAGGGCGACAACAGTGAGAACAGTGACAACGGTGGCAACACTGACAACAGTGACAACAGTGACAACAGTGACAACGGTGACAACAGTGACAACAGTGACAAGGGTGACAACAGTGAGAACAGTGACAACACTGACTACGTTGACAACAGTGACAACCGTGACAACGGTGACAACGGTGACAACAGTGACAACAATGACAAGGGTGACAACAGTTAGAACAGTGACAACGGTGGCAACACTGACAACAGTGACAACAGTGACAACAGTGACAACGGTGACAACAGTGACAACAGTGACAAGGGTGACAACAGTGAGAACAGTGACAACACTGACTACGTTGACAACAGTGACAACCGTGACAACGGTGAGAACAGTGATAACCGTGACAACAGTGACAACAGTGACAACGGTGACAACAGTGTCAGCTGTGACAACAGTGACAACGGTGACAACAAAGACAATAGTGACAACAGTGACAACATTGACAAAAAAGACAACAGTGACAACAATGACAACGATGACAACGGTGACAACTCGGACAATAATGACAACAGTGACAATGATGATAACAGTTACAACCGGGACAACCGTGAATACAGTGAGAACGGTGAGAAGGGTGACAATGGTGACAACAGTGGCAACCGTGACAACGGTCACAACACTGACAACGGTGACAACAGTGACAACGATGACAACAGTGACAAAAGTGACAAGAATGACAACAGTGAAAACGGTTAAACCGTTGATAACAGTCACACCCGTGACAATGGTGACAACAGTGAAAACCGTGACAACCGTGACAACAGTGACAACGGTGACAACAGTGACAAGGGTGACAACAGTAACAACGGTGACAAGGGCGACAACAGTGACAACATTGGACTTCCGTAACAACGGTGACAACGGTGACAACGGTGACAACCGTCACAACAGTGAGAAAACTCACAACGGTGACAAGAGAGACAACAGTAACAACAGTGACAACCGTGACAATCCGTGACACCAGTGACAACAGTGACAATGGTGACAACGTTGACAACAGGGAGAACAGTGGCAACGGTGACAATGATGACAACAGAGACGATGGTGACGACAGAAACAACCGTGATAAGCGTGAAAACAGTGACAACAGTTAAAACCGTGACAATCTGTGACACCAGTGAAAACGGTGACAACAGTGACAACGGTGACAGGGATGAGAACGGTGACAACGATGACAACAGTGACAATGGCGACAACAGTGACAATCGTGACAACCGTGACAACATAGACAAGTGCGACAACAATGACAACAGTGACAACGGTGACAATGGTGACAACGGTGACAACAGTGACAACAATGAAAAAGGTGACAAAAGTGACCACGGTGACAAAAGTGACAACACTGACAACGGCGACAACAGTGACAACAGTGACAACAGTGACAACAGTTACAACGATGACAACAGTGACAATGGTCCACCAGGGACGACTGTGACAATCGTTGACACCAGTGACAACAGCGACAATGGTGAAAACGGTGGCAACAGTGACAACGGAGACAAGGATGACACCGCTGACAACGGTGACAACGATAACAACAGTGACAATGGTGACAACAGTGACAACCATGAAAACATTGACAACGGTGACAACAGTGACAACGGTGACAAGGGCGACAACAGTAAAAACGGTGACAACGGTGACAATGGTGACAACGGTGACAACGGTGACAACGATGACAACAGTGACAACGGTGAAAACACTGAGAACCGTGACAACCATGACAACCGTGACAACAGTGACAACAGAGAGAACAGTAACAACAGTGACAACAGTGACATCAGTGACAAGGTGACAAAAGTGACAAGGGTGACAACAGTGAGAACACTGACAACGGTGACAACACTGACAACACTGACTACGGTGACAACAGTGACAACCGTGACAACCGTGACAACGGTGACAACAGTGATAACCGTGACAACAGTGACAACGGTGACAACACTGACAGCTGTGACAACAGTGACAACGGTAACAACAAAGACATTAGTGAAAACAGTGACAACATTGACAATAAAGACAACAGTGACAACGGTGACAACGCTGACAATTATGACAACAGTGACAATGGTAACAACAGTTACAACCGTGACAACAGTGACAACGGTTAGAAGGGTGACAACAGTGGCAACCGTGACAACGGTGAAAACACTGACAACGGTGACAACACTGACAACCGTGACAACAGTGACAACAGTTACAACGATGACAACAGTGACAAAAGTGACAACAATGACATTAGTGACAACGGTTAAACCGGTGATAACAGTCACACCCGTGAAAATAATGACAACAGTGACAACCGTGACAACCGTGATAACCGTGACAACAGTGACAACGGTGACAATAGTGACAACGGTGACAACGGTGACAACAGTGGTAACAGTGACAACGGTGACAACTCTGAAAACTGTGACAACAGTGACAACCGTGACAACAGTGACAACATTGACAACAGTGACAACGATAACAACAGTGAGAACGATGACAACTGTGACAAAAGTGACATCAATGACAACCGTGACAACGGTTAAACCTGTGATAACAGTCACACCGGTGACACTGGTGGCAACAGTGACTGCTGTGACTACGGTGAAAAGGGTGACAACGGTAAAAAACAGTGACAACAGCAACAACAGTGACAACGGTGAAGACATTGACAACAGTGACAATGGTGACAACTGTGACAACCGTGACAACTGTGACAACAGTGACAACCATGACAACATTGACAACGGTAACAACAGTGACAACGGTGACAAGGGTGACAACAGTGAAAACAGTGACAACGGTGACAATGGTGACAACGGTGACAACGATGACAAGAGTGACAACGGTGACAACACTGAGAACCGTGACAACGGTGACACCGTGACAACATTGACAACAGTAACAACGGTGACAACAGTGAGAACAGTGAGAACGGTGACAACAGTGACAACACTGACAACGGTGACAACAGTGACAACCGTGACAACACGGACAACGGTGACAATAGTGACAACAGTGACAACACTGACAACGTTGACAACGGTGACAACGGTGACAACGGTGACAACGGTGACAACAGTGACAACGGTGACAAGGGCGACAACAGTAAAAACGGTGACAACGGTGACAATGGTGACAACGGTGACAACGGTGACAACGATGACAACAGTGACAACGGTGAGAACACTGAGAACCGTGACAACCATGACAACCGTGACAACAGTGACAACAGTGACAACAGTGAGAACAGTAACAACAGTGACAACAGTGACAACCGTGACAACAGTGACAACGGTGACAACGGTGGCAACAGTGACATTAGTGACAACGGTGACTTCGATGACAATGGTGACAATAATGACAACAGTGACAATAGTGACAACAGTAACAACCATGACAACCGTGAAAACGAAGACAACAGTAACAAGGGTGAGAAGGGTGAAAACAGTGAAAACAGTGACAACGGTGACAACACTTACAACACTGACAACAGTGACAACAGTGACAACCGTGACTACAGTGCAACAGTGACAACAATAACAACGGTGAGAACGCTGACAACAGTGACAACGCTGACAACGATGACAACAGTGACAACGGTTAAACAGGTTACAACAGTGACACCCGTGACAATGGTGACAACAGTAAAAGCTGTGACAACGGTAAAAACGGTGACATTATTGACAACGGTGATAACAGTGACAACCGTGACAACACTAACAACAGTAACAATGGCCAAAAACAGTGACATCGGTGACAACAGTGACAACAGGGAAAACGGTAACAACAGTGACAACGGTGACAACGGTGACAACGGTGACAACCGTGACAACAGTGAGAAAACTCACAACAGTGACAACAGTGACAACGGTAACAACAGTGACAACCGTGACAATCCCTGACACCAGTGACAACAGTGACAAAGGTGACAACGGTGACGACAGTGAGAACAGTGGCAACGGTGACAACGATGACAACAGTGACAAAGGTGACAACAGTAACAACCGTGAGAAGCGTGAAAACAGTGACAACAGTTAAAACCGTGACAATCCGTGACACCAGTGACAACGGTGAGAACAGTGACAACAGTGACAACGGTGACAAGAATCAGAACGGTGACAACGATGACAACAGTGACAATGGTGACAACAGTGACAATCGTGACAACCGTGACAACATTGACAAGCGCGACAACAATGACAACAGTGACAATGGTGACAACGGTAACAACGGTGACAACAGTGACAACATTAAGAAGGGCGACAACAGTGAGAACAGTGACAACGGTGGCAACACTGACAACAGTGACAACAGTGACAACAGTGACAACGGTGACAACAGTGACAACAGTGACAAGGGTGACAACAGTGAGAACAGTGACAACACTGACTACGTTGACAACAGTGACAACCGTGACAACGGTGACAACGGTGACAACAGTGACAACAATGACAAGGGTGACAACAGTTAGAACAGTGACAACGGTGGCAACACTGACAACAGTGACAACAGTGACAACAGTGACAACGGTGACAACAGTGACAACAGTGACAAGGGTGACAACAGTGAGAACAGTGACAACACTGACTACGTTGACAACAGTGACAACCGTGACAACGGTGAGAACAGTGATAACCGTGACAACAGTGACAACAGTGACAACGGTGACAACAGTGTCAGCTGTGACAACAGTGACAACGGTGACAACAAAGACAATAGTGACAACAGTGACAACATTGACAAAAAAGACAACAGTGACAACAATGACAACGATGACAACGGTGACAACTCGGACAATAATGACAACAGTGACAATGATGATAACAGTTACAACCGGGACAACCGTGAATACAGTGAGAACGGTGAGAAGGGTGACAATGGTGACAACAGTGGCAACCGTGACAACGGTCACAACACTGACAACGGTGACAACAGTGACAACGATGACAACAGTGACAAAAGTGACAAGAATGACAACAGTGAAAACGGTTAAACCGTTGATAACAGTCACACCCGTGACAATGGTGACAACAGTGAAAACCGTGACAACCGTGACAACAGTGACAACGGTGACAACAGTGACAAGGGTGACAACAGTAACAACGGTGACAAGGGCGACAACAGTGACAACATTGGACTTCCGTAACAACGGTGACAACGGTGACAACGGTGACAACCGTCACAACAGTGAGAAAACTCACAACGGTGACAAGAGAGACAACAGTAACAACAGTGACAACTGTGACAATCCGTGACACCAGTGACAACAGTGACAATGGTGACAACGTTGACAACAGGGAGAACAGTGGCAACGGTGACAATGATGACAACAGAGACGATGGTGACGACAGAAACAACCGTGATAAGCGTGAAAACAGTGACAACAGTTAAAACCGTGACAATCTGTGACACCAGTGAAAACGGTGACAACAGTGACAACGGTGACAGGGATGAGAACGGTGACAACGATGACAACAGTGACAATGGCGACAACAGTGACAATCGTGACAACCGTGACAACATAGACAAGTGCGACAACAATGACAACAGTGACAACGGTGACAATGGTGACAACGGTGACAACAGTGACAACAATGAAAAAGGTGACAAAAGTGACCACGGTGACAAAAGTGACAACACTGACAACGGCGACAACAGTGACAACAGTGACAACAGTGACAACAGTTACAACGATGACAACAGTGACAATGGTCCACCAGGGACGACTGTGACAATCGTTGACACCAGTGACAACAGCGACAATGGTGAAAACGGTGGCAACAGTGACAACGGAGACAAGGATGACACCGCTGACAACGGTGACAACGATAACAACAGTGACAATGGTGACAACAGTGACAACCATGAAAACATTGACAACGGTGACAACAGTGACAACGGTGACAAGGGCGACAACAGTAAAAACGGTGACAACGGTGACAATGGTGACAACGGTGACAACGGTGACAACGATGACAACAGTGACAACGGTGAGAACACTGAGAACCGTGACAACCATGACAACCGTGACAACAGTGACAACAGAGAGAACAGTAACAACAGTGACAACAGTGACATCAGTGACAAGGTGACAAAAGTGACAAGGGTGACAACAGTGAGAACACTGACAACGGTGACAACACTGACAACACTGACTACGGTGACAACAGTGACAACCGTGACAACCGTGACAACGGTGACAACAGTGATAACCGTGACAACAGTGACAACGGTGACAACACTGACAGCTGTGACAACAGTGACAACGGTAACAACAAAGACATTAGTGAAAACAGTGACAACATTGACAATAAAGACAACAGTGACAACGGTGACAACGCTGACAATTATGACAACAGTGACAATGGTAACAACAGTTACAACCGTGACAACAGTGACAACGGTTAGAAGGGTGACAACAGTGGCAACCGTGACAACGGTGAAAACACTGACAACGGTGACAACACTGACAACCGTGACAACAGTGACAACAGTTACAACGATGACAACAGTGACAAAAGTGACAACAATGACATTAGTGACAACGGTTAAACCGGTGATAACAGTCACACCCGTGAAAATAATGACAACAGTGACAACCGTGACAACCGTGATAACCGTGACAACAGTGACAACGGTGACAATAGTGACAACGGTGACAACGGTGACAACAGTGGTAACAGTGACAACGGTGACAACTCTGAAAACTGTGACAACAGTGACAACCGTGACAACAGTGACAACATTGACAACAGTGACAACGATAACAACAGTGAGAACGATGACAACTGTGACAAAAGTGACATCAATGACAACCGTGACAACGGTTAAACCTGTGATAACAGTCACACCGGTGACACTGGTGGCAACAGTGACTGCTGTGACTACGGTGAAAAGGGTGACAACGGTAAAAAACAGTGACAACAGCAACAACAGTGACAACGGTGAAGACATTGACAACAGTGACAATGGTGACAACTGTGACAACCGTGACAACTGTGACAACAGTGACAACCATGACAACATTGACAACGGTAACAACAGTGACAACGGTGACAAGGGTGACAACAGTGAAAACAGTGACAACGGTGACAATGGTGACAACGGTGACAACGATGACAAGAGTGACAACGGTGACAACACTGAGAACCGTGACAACGGTGACACCGTGACAACATTGACAACAGTAACAACGGTGACAACAGTGAGAACAGTGAGAACGGTGACAACAGTGACAACACTGACAACGGTGACAACAGTGACAACCGTGACAACACGGACAACGGTGACAATAGTGACAACAGTGACAACACTGACAACGTTGACAACGGTGACAACGGTGACAACGGTGACAACGGTGACAACAGTGACAACGGTGACAAGGGCGACAACAGTAAAAACGGTGACAACGGTGACAATGGTGACAACGGTGACAACGGTGACAACGATGACAACAGTGACAACGGTGAGAACACTGAGAACCGTGACAACCATGACAACCGTGACAACAGTGACAACAGTGACAACAGTGAGAACAGTAACAACAGTGACAACAGTGACAACAGTGACAACAGTGACAAAAGTGACAAGGGTGACAACAGTGAGAACACTGACAACGGTGACAACACTGACAACACTGACTACGGTGACAACAGTGACAACCGTGACAACCGTGACAACGGTGACAACAGTGATAACCGTGACAACAGTGACAACGGTGACAACACTGACAGCTGTGACAACAGTGACAACGGTAACATCAAAGACATTAGTGAAAAAAGTGACAACATTGACAATAAAGACAACACTGACAACGCTGACAACGCTGACAATTATGACAACAGTGACAATGGTAACAACAGTGACAACCGTGACAACCGTGACAACAGTGACAACAGTTAGAAGGGTGACAACAGTGGCAACCGTGACAACGGTGAAAACACTGACAACGGTGACAACACTGACAACCGTGACAACAGTGACAACAGTGACAACGATGACAACAGTGACAAAAGTGACAACAATGACATTAGTGACAATGGTTAAACCGGTGATAACAGTCACACCCGTGAAAATAATGACAACAGTGACAACCGTGACAACCGTGAAAACCGTGACAACAGTGACAACGGTGACAATAGTGACAACGGTGACAACGGTGACAACAGTGGTAACAGTGACAACGGTGACAACTCTGAAAACTGTGACAACAGTGACAACCGTGACAACAGTGACAACATTGACAACATTGACAACGATAACAACAGTGAGAACGATGACAACAGTGACAAAAGTGACATCAATGACAACCGTGACAACAGTTAAACCTGTAATAACAGTCACACCCGTGACACTGGTGGCAACAGTGACTGCTGTGACTACGGTGAAAAGGGTGACAACGGTAAAAAACAGTGACAACAGCAACAACAGTGACAACGGTGAAGACATTGACAACAGTGACAATGGTGACAACTGTGACAACCGTGACAACTGTGACAACAGTGACAACCATGACAACATTGACAACGGTAATAACAGTGACAACGGTGACAAGGGTGACAACAGTGAAAACAGTGACAACGGTGACAATGGTGACAACGGTGACAACGATGACAAGAGTGACAACGGTGACAACACTGAGAACCGTGACAACGGTGACACCGTGACAACATTGACAACAGTGACAACGGTGACAACAGTGAGAACAGTGAAAACGGTGACAACACTGACAACACTGACAACGGTGACAACAGTGACAACCGTGACAACACGGACAACGGTGACAATAGTGACAACAGTGACAACACTGACAACGGTGACAACAGGGACAACAGTGACAACGGTGACAACAGTGGCAATGCTGACAACATTGACAACCGTGACAATCGGTGACGCCAGTGACAACAGTGACAACAGTGACAATGGTGACAAAGGTGACAATATTGAAAACGGTGAGAACAGTGAGAACAGTAACAACGGTGACAAGGGCCACAACAGTGACAACATTGGAGAACCGTAACAACGGTGACAACCGTGACAACGGTGACAACAGTGACAACCGTGACAACGGTGACAACGATGACAAGAGTGACAAAAGTCACGACAAAGACAAAAGTGACAACGGTTAAACCGGTGACAACAGTGACACCTGTGACAATGGTGACAAGAGTGACACCTGAGACAATGGTGAAAACGTCGACATTAGTGACAACGGTGACAACAGTGACAACCGTGACAACAGTGACAACAGTGACAACGGTAAAAAACAGTGACAACAATGATAACAGTGTCAACGGTTAAACCGGTTACAACAGTGACACCCGTGACAATGGTGACAACAGTGAAAGCTGTGACAACGGTAAAAACGCTGATATTATTGACAACGGTGACAACAGTGACAACAGTGACAATGGTAAAAAACAGTGACAACACTGAAAACTGGGACAACAGTGACAGCGAAGACAACAGTGAAAACATTGACAACGGTAACAACAGTGACAACGGTGACAACGGTGACAACCGTGACAACAGTGACAACGGTAACAACAGTGACAACCGTGACAATCCGTGACACCAGTGACAACAGCGACAATGGTGACATTAGTAAGAACCGTGAGAAACGTGAAAACAGTGGCAACAGTTAAAACCGTGACAATCCGTGACACCAGTGAAAACGGTGAGAACAGTGACAACTTTGACAACGGTGACAAGGATGAGAACAGTGACAATGATGACAACAGTGACAATGGTGACAACCGTGAAAACATTGACAAGGGCAACAACAATGACAACAGTGAAAACGGTGACAACGGTGGCAACAGTGACAACATTAAGAAGGGTAGCAACAGTGACAACAGTGACAACAGTGACAACGGTGACAACACTGACAACACTGACAACGGTGACAACCATGACAACAGTGACAACAGTGACAACGATTACAACGATGACAACAGTGACAATGGTGCACCAGTGACAACTGTGACAATCGTTGACACCAGTGACAACAGCGACAATGGTGAAAACGGTGATAAAAGTGACAACGGTGACAAGGATGACAACGGTGACAACGATAACAACAGTGACAATGGTGACAACAGTGACAACCGTGACAACATTGACAACGGTGACAAGGGCGACAATAGTGAAAACGGGGTCAACGGTGACAATGGTGACAACGGTGACAACGGTGACAACGATGACAACAGTGACAACAGTTACAACACTGAGAACCTTGACAACCATGACAACTGTGACAACAGTGACAACAGTGACAACGGTGACAACAGTGACAGCGGTGACAAGGGTGACAACAGTTAGAACAGTGACAACAGTGACAACACTGACAACAGTGTTAACACTGACAACAGTGACAACGGTAACAACAGTGACAACAGTGACAAGAGTGACAACACTGAGAACAGTGACAACGGTGAAAACAGTGACAACACTGACTCTGGTGACAACAGTGATAACCGTGACAACAGTGACAACTGTGACAATGGTGAAACCAGTGACAGCTGTGACAACAGTGACAACGGTGACAAAAAAGACAATAGTGACAACAGTGACAACATTGACAAAAAAGACAACAGTGACAACAATGACAACAATGACAACGTTGACAACGCGGACAATGATGACAACAGTGACAACGGTGATAACAGTGTGAACCGTTACAACCGTGACAACAGTGAGAACGGTGAGACGGGTCACAATGCTGATAATAGTGGCAACCGTGACAACGGTGACAACACTGACAACGGTGACAACAGTGATAACCGTGACAACCGTGACAACAGTGACAACGATGACAACAGTGACAAAAGTGGCAAGAATGACAACAGTGACAACGGTTAAACCGTTGATAGCAGCCACACCCGTGACAATGGTGTCAACTGTTAATACCGTGACAACAATGACAACGGTGACAACAGTAACAATGGTGACAAGGGCAACAACAGTAACAACATTGGACAACCGTAAGAACGGTGACAACGGTGACAACGGTGACAACAGTGACAACGGTGACAACAGTGACAACAGTGACAACGATGACGACGATGACAAGAGTGACAAAAGTGACAACAAAGACAAAAGTAACAACGGTTTAACCGGTGACAACAGTGACACCCGTGACAATGGTGACAACAGTGACAGCTGTGACAGTGGTGAAAACGGTGACATTAGTGACAACGGTGACAACAGTGACAACAGTGACAACAGTGACAATGGTGAAAAACAGTGACATCGGTGACAACAGTGACAACAGTGTCAACCGTGACAAAAGTGAAAAAAGTGACAATGGTAACAACAGTGACAACGGTGACAACCGTGAGAACCGTGACAACAGTGAGAAAACTCACAACGGTGACAACAGTGACATAAGTAACAACAGTGACAACCGTGTTAATCCGTGACACCAGTCACAACAGTGACAATGGTGACAACGGTGACAACAGGGAGAAGAGTGGCAACGATGACAACGATGACAACAGTGACAATGGTGACAACAGAAACAACCGTGATAAGCGTGAAAACAGTGACAACAGTTAAAACTGTGACAATCTGTGACACCAGTGAAAACGGTGAGAACAGTGACAAGAGTGACAACGGTGAAAGGGATGAGAACGGTGACAACGATGACAACAGTGACAATGGTGACAACAGTGACAATCGTGACAACCGTGAAACCATTGAGAAGTGTGACAACAAAGACAAAAGTGACAACGGTGACAACGGTGACAACGGTGACAACAGTGACAACACTGACAACGGTGACAACCATGACAACAGTGACAACAGTGACAACGCTGACAACGATGACAACAGTGACAATGGTGCACCAGTGACAACTGTGAAAATCGTTGACACCAGTGACAACAGCGACAATGGTGAAAACGGTGACAACAGTGACAACAGTGACAAGGATGACAACGCTGACAACGGTGACAACGATAACAACAGTGACAACCGTGACAACATTGACAACGGTGACAACAGTGACAACATTGACAAGGGCGACAACAGTAAAAATGGTGACAACGGTGACAATGGTGACAACGGTGACAATGGTGACAAGGATGACAACAGTGACAACGGTGACAACACTGAGAACTGTGACAACCATGACAACCGTGACAACGGTGACAACAGTGACAACAGTTACAACAGTGACAACAGTGACAACAGTGACAACGGTGACAACAGTGACAAGGGTGACAACAGTGAGAACAGTGACAACGGTGACAACAGTGACAACCCTGACAACGGTGACAACAGGGATAACCGTGACAACAGTGACAACGGTGACAACAGTGACAGCTGTGACAACAGTGACAACGGTAAAAACAGAGACAATAGTGACAACAGTGACAACATTGACAATAAAGACATTAGTGACAACAGTGACAACGATGACAACGGTGACAATGCTGAAGATGATGACAACAGTGACAATGGTAACAACAGTGACAACCGTGACAACCGAGACAACAGTGACAACGGTTTGAAGGGTGACAACGGTGACAACAGTGACAACCGTGACAACAGTGACAACAGTGACAACGATGACAACAGTGACAAAAGTGACAACAATGACATTAGTGACAACGGTTAAACCGGTGATAACAGTCACACCCGTGACAATAATGACAACAGTGACAACCGTGACAGCCGTGACAACAGTGACAACGGTGATAACAGTGACAACGGTGACAACGGTGACAACAGTGGCAACAGTGACAACGGTGACAACTCTGACAATGGTGAAAACAGTGACAACCGTGACAACAGTGACAACAGTGACAACGATGACAACAGTGAGAACGATGACAACTGTGACAAAAGTGACAACAATGACAACAGTGACAACGGTTAAACCGGTGATAACAGTCACACCCGTGACACTGGTGGCAACAGTGACTACTGTGACTACGGTGAAAAGGATGACAACGGTAAAAAACAGTGACAACAGCAACAACAGTGACAACAGTGACAACGGTGAAAACATTGACAACAGTGACAAAGGTGACAACAGTGGCAACAGTTTCAACCGTGACATATTGGCGACACCAAAGACAATGGTGACAACGGTGACAACAGTGAAAACAGTGACAATGGTGACAATGGTGACAACGGAGACAACGATGAGAAGAGTGACAATGGTGACAACACTGAGAACCGTGACAACCGTGACAACTGTGACAACAGTGACACAAGTCACAACAGTGACAACAGTGACAACAGTGACAAGGGTGACAACAGTGAGAAGAGTGAGAACGGTGACAACAGTGACAACACTGACAACGGTGACAACAGTGACAACACTGACAACGGTGACAAGAGTGACAACCGTGACAATAGGGAAAACAGTGACAATAGTGACAACAGTGACAACACTGGCAACGGTGACAACAGTGACAACAGCGACAACGGTGACAACAGTGGCAACAGTGACAAGGGTGACAAGGGTGACAACAGTGACAACCATGACAACAGGGACAACAGTGAATATAGTGAAAACAGTGATAACACTGACAACGGTGACAACAGTGACAGAAGTGACAACAGTGACAACGGTGACAACAGTGGCAATGGTGACAACATTGACAACCGTGACAATCGGTGACACCAGTGACAACAGTGACAACAGTGACAATGGTGACAACGGTGACAACATTGACAACGGTGACAATAGTGACAACGGTGACAAGGGCGACAACAGTAACAATATTGGACAACAGTAACAACGGTGACAATGGTGACAAAAGTGACAACGGTGACAACGATGACAAGAGTGACAAAAGTGACAACAAAGACAAAAGTGACAACGGTTAAACCGGTGACAACAGTGACACCCGTGACAATGGTGTCAACAGTGACAGCTGAGACAATGATGAAAACGGTGACATTAGTGACAATGGTGACAACAGTGACAACCGTGACAATAGTGACAACAGTGACAACGGTAAAAAACAGTGACATCGGTGACAACAGTGACAACAGTGAAAACGGGGACAACAGTGACAACCGTGACAACAGTGAAAACAGTGACAACGGTAACAACAGTGAAATAGGTGACAACAGTGACAACCGTGACACCAGTGAAAACGGTGAGAACAGTGACAAGAGTGACAACGGTGAAAGGGATGAGAACGGTGACAACGATGACAACAGTGACAATGGTGACAACAGTGACAATCGTGACAACCGTGAAACCATTGAGAAGTGTGACAACAAAGACAAAAGTGACAACGGTGACAACGGTGACAACGGTGACAACAGTGACAACACTGACAACGGTGACAACCATGACAACAGTGACAACAGTGACAACGCTGACAACGATGACAACAGTGACAATGGTGCACCAGTGACAACTGTGAAAATCGTTGACACCAGTGACAACAGCGACAATGGTGAAAACGGTGACAACAGTGACAACAGTGACAAGGATGACAACGCTGATAACGGTGACAACGATAACAACAGTGACAACCGTGACAACATTGACAACGGTGACAACAGTGACAACATTGACAAGGGCGACAACAGTAAAAATGGTGACAACGGTGACAATGGTGACAAGGATGACAACAGTGACAACGGTGACAACACTGAGAACTGTGACAACCATGACAACCGTGACAACGGTGACAACAGTGACAACAGTTACAACAGTGACAACAGTGACAACAGTGACAACGGTGACAACAGTGACAAGGGTGACAACAGTGAGAACAGTGACAACGGTGACAACAGTGACAACCCTGACAACGGTGACAACAGGGATAACCGTGACAACAGTGACAACGGTGACAACAGTGACAGCTGTGACAACAGTGACAACGGTAAAAACAGAGACAATAGTGACAACAGTGACAACATTGACAATAAAGACATTAGTGACAACAGTGACAACGATGACAACGGTGACAATGCTGAAGATGATGACAACAGTGACAATGGTAACAACAGTGACAACCGTGACAACCGAGACAACAGTGACAACGGTTTGAAGGGTGACAACGGTGACAACAGTGACAACCGTGACAACAGTGACAACAGTGACAACGATGACAACAGTGACAAAAGTGACAACAATGACATTAGTGACAACGGTTAAACCGGTGATAACAGTCACACCCGTGACAATAATGACAACAGTGACAACCGTGACAGCCGTGACAACAGTGACAACGGTGATAACAGTGACAACGGTGACAACGGTGACAACAGTGGCAACAGTGACAACGGTGACAACTCTGACAATGGTGAAAACAGTGACAACCGTGACAACAGTGACAACAGTGACAACGATGACAACAGTGAGAACGATGACAACTGTGACAAAAGTGACAACAATGACAACAGTGACAACGGTTAAACCGGTGATAACAGTCACACCCGTGACACTGGTGGCAACAGTGACTACTGTGACTACGGTGAAAAGGATGACAACGGTAAAAAACAGTGACAACAGCAACAACAGTGACAACAGTGACAACGGTGAAAACATTGACAACAGTGACAAAGGTGACAACAGTGGCAACAGTTTCAACCGTGACATATTGGCGACACCAAAGACAATGGTGACAACGGTGACAACAGTGAAAACAGTGACAATGGTGACAATGGTGACAACGGAGACAACGATGAGAAGAGTGACAATGGTGACAACACTGAGAACCGTGACAACCGTGACAACTGTGACAACAGTGACAAAAGTCACAACAGTGACAACAGTGACAACAGTGACAAGGGTGACAACAGTGAGAAGAGTGAGAACGGTGACAACAGTGACAACACTGACAACGGTGACAACAGTGACAACACTGACAACGGTGACAAGAGTGACAACCGTGACAATAGGGAAAACAGTGACAATAGTGACAACAGTGACAACACTGGCAACGGTGACAACAGTGACAACAGCGACAACGGTGACAACAGTGGCAACAGTGACAAGGGTGACAAGGGTGACAACAGTGACAACCATGACAACAGGGACAACAGTGAATATAGTGAAAACAGTGATAACACTGACAACGGTGACAACAGTGACAGAAGTGACAACAGTGACAACGGTGACAACAGTGGCAATGGTGACAACATTGACAACCGTGACAATCGGTGACACCAGTGACAACAGTGACAACAGTGACAATGGTGACAACGGTGACAACATTGACAACGGTGACAATAGTGACAACGGTGACAAGGGCGACAACAGTAACAATATTGGACAACAGTAACAACGGTGACAATGGTGACAAAAGTGACAACGGTGACAACGATGACAAGAGTGACAAAAGTGACAACAAAGACAAAAGTGACAACGGTTAAACCGGTGACAACAGTGACACCCGTGACAATGGTGTCAACAGTGACAGCTGAGACAATGATGAAAACGGTGACATTAGTGACAATGGTGACAACAGTGACAACCGTGACAATAGTGACAACAGTGACAACGGTAAAAAACAGTGACAGCGGTGACAACAGTGACAACAGTGAAAACGGGGACAACAGTGACAACCGTGACAACAGTGAAAACAGTGACAACGGTAACAACAGTGAAATAGGTGACAACAGTGACAACCGTGACACCAGTGAAAACGGTGAGAACAGTGACAAGAGTGACAACGGTGAAAGGGATGAGAACGGTGACAACGATGACAACAGTGACAATGGTGACAACAGTGACAATCGTGACAACCGTGAAACCATTGAGAAGTGTGACAACAAAGACAAAAGTGACAACGGTGACAACGGTGACAACGGTGACAACAGTGACAACACTGACAACGGTGACAACCATGACAACAGTGACAACAGTGACAACGCTGACAACGATGACAACAGTGACAATGGTGCACCAGTGACAACTGTGAAAATCGTTGACACCAGTGACAACAGCGACAATGGTGAAAACGGTGACAACAGTGACAACAGTGACAAGGATGACAACGCTGACAACGGTGACAACGATAACAACAGTGACAACCGTGACAACATTGACAACGGTGACAACAGTGACAACATTGACAAGGGCGACAACAGTAAAAATGGTGACAACGGTGACAATGGTGACAACGGTGACAATGGTGACAAGGATGACAACAGTGACAACGGTGACAACACTGAGAACTGTGACAACCATGACAACCGTGACAACGGTGACAACAGTGACAACAGTTACAACAGTGACAACAGTGACAACAGTGACAACGGTGACAACAGTGACAAGGGTGACAACAGTGAGAACAGTGACAACGGTGACAACAGTGACAACCCTGACAACGGTGACAACAGGGATAACCGTGACAACAGTGACAACGGTGACAACAGTGACAGCTGTGACAACAGTGACAACGGTAAAAACAGAGACAATAGTGACAACAGTGACAACATTGACAATAAAGACATTAGTGACAACAGTGACAACGATGACAACGGTGACAATGCTGAAGATGATGACAACAGTGACAATGGTAACAACAGTGACAACCGTGACAACCGAGACAACAGTGACAACGGTTTGAAGGGTGACAACGGTGACAACAGTGACAACCGTGACAACAGTGACAACAGTGACAACGATGACAACAGTGACAAAAGTGACAACAATGACATTAGTGACAACGGTTAAACCGGTGATAACAGTCACACCCGTGACAATAATGACAACAGTGACAACCGTGACAGCCGTGACAACAGTGACAACGGTGATAACAGTGACAACGGTGACAACGGTGACAACAGTGGCAACAGTGACAACGGTGACAACTCTGACAATGGTGAAAACAGTGACAACCGTGACAACAGTGACAACAGTGACAACGATGACAACAGTGAGAACGATGACAACTGTGACAAAAGTGACAACAATGACAACAGTGACAACGGTTAAACCGGTGATAACAGTCACACCCGTGACACTGGTGGCAACAGTGACTACTGTGACTACGGTGAAAAGGATGACAACGGTAAAAAACAGTGACAACAGCAACAACAGTGACAACAGTGACAACGGTGAAAACATTGACAACAGTGACAAAGGTGACAACAGTGGCAACAGTTTCAACCGTGACATATTGGCGACACCAAAGACAATGGTGACAACGGTGACAACAGTGAAAACAGTGACAATGGTGACAATGGTGACAACGGAGACAACGATGAGAAGAGTGACAATGGTGACAACACTGAGAACCGTGACAACCGTGACAACTGTGACAACAGTGACAAAAGTCACAACAGTGACAACAGTGACAACAGTGACAAGGGTGACAACAGTGAGAAGAGTGAGAACGGTGACAACAGTGACAACACTGACAACGGTGACAACAGTGACAACACTGACAACGGTGACAAGAGTGACAACCGTGACAATAGGGAAAACAGTGACAATAGTGACAACAGTGACAACACTGGCAACGGTGACAACAGTGACAACAGCGACAACGGTGACAACAGTGGCAACAGTGACAAGGGTGACAAGGGTGACAACAGTGACAACCATGACAACAGGGACAACAGTGAATATAGTGAAAACAGTGATAACACTGACAACGGTGACAACAGTGACAGAAGTGACAACAGTGACAACGGTGACAACAGTGGCAATGGTGACAACATTGACAACCGTGACAATCGGTGACACCAGTGACAACAGTGACAACAGTGACAATGGTGACAACGGTGACAACATTGACAACGGTGACAATAGTGACAACGGTGACAAGGGCGACAACAGTAACAATATTGGACAACAGTAACAACGGTGACAATGGTGACAAAAGTGACAACGGTGACAACGATGACAAGAGTGACAAAAGTGACAACAAAGACAAAAGTGACAACGGTTAAACCGGTGACAACAGTGACACCCGTGACAATGGTGTCAACAGTGACAGCTGAGACAATGATGAAAACGGTGACATTAGTGACAATGGTGACAACAGTGACAACCGTGACAATAGTGACAACAGTGACAACGGTAAAAAACAGTGACATCGGTGACAACAGTGACAACAGTGAAAACGGGGACAACAGTGACAACCGTGACAACAGTGAAAACAGTGACAACGGTAACAACAGTGAAATAGGTGACAACAGTGACAACCGTGACAACAGTAAGAAAACTCACAATGGTGATTACAGTGACAACGGTAACAACAGTGACAACCGTGACAATCCGTGACACCAGTAACAACAGTGACAATGGTGACAAGAATAAGAACGGTGACAACGATGACAACAGTGACAATCGTGACAACCGTGACAACATTGACAAGGCCAAAAACAATGACAACAGTGACAACGGTGACAACGGTGGCAACAGTGACAACATTAAGAAGGTTAGCAACAGTGACAACAGTTACAACGGTGACAACAGTGACAACACTGACAACGGTGACAACCATGACAACAGTGACAAAAGTGACAACGATTACAACGATGACAACAGTGACAATGGTGCACCAGTGACAACTGTGAAAATCGTTGACACCAGTGACAAAGGCGACAATGGTGACAACGGTGAGAACAGTGAAATCAGTGACAAAGGTGACAAGGGTGACAACAGTAAGAACAGTGACAACGGTGACAACAGTGACATTGGTGACAACCATGACAACAGTGACAACAGTGACAACGGTGACAACAGTGATAACCGTGACAACAGTGACAACAGTGACAACGGTGACAACAGTGACAGCTGTGACAACAGTGACAATGGTGACAACAAAGACAATAGTGACAACAGTGACAACATTGACAATAAAGACAACAGTGACAACGGTGACAACGATGACAACGCTGACAACGCTGACAATGCTGACAACAGTGACAATGGTGAGAACAGTGACAACCGTGACAACCGTGACAACAGTGACAACGGTTAGAAGGGTGACAACAGTGACAACAGTGGCAACCGTGACAACGGTGACAACAGTGACAACAGTGACAACAGTGACAACAGTGACAACGGTGACAACAGTGAGAACGATGACAACAAAGGCAAAAGTGACAACAATGACAACAGTGACAACGGTTGAACCGGTGATAACAGTCACACCCGTGACACTGGTGACAACAGTGACTGCTGTTGCTACGGTGAAAAGGGTGACAACGGTAAAAAACAGTGAAAACAGCAACAACAGTGACAACAGTGACAAGGGTGAAAACATTGACAAGAGTGACAACGGTGACAACAGTGACAACCGTGACATATCGGCGACACCAGTGACAACAGTAACAATAGTGACAATGGTGACTCCAGTGACAACAGTGACAATATTGAGAACGGTGACAAGGATGACAACCGTGACAACGGTGAGAACGATGACAACACTGACAATGGTGACAACAGTGACAACCATGACAACATTGACAATGGAGATAACAGTGACAATGGTGACAAGGGCGACAACAGTGAAAACGGTGACAACAGTGACAATGCTGACAACGGTGACAACGATGACAAGAGTGACAACAGTGACAACACTGAGAACCGTGACAACCGTGACAACCGTGACTACAGTGACAACAGTGACAACAGTGACAAGGGTGAAAACAGTGAGAACAGTGAGAACGGTGACAACAGTGACAACACTGACAACGGTGACAACAGTGACAACCGTGACAACGGTGACAACAGTGATAACTGTGACAACAGTGACAATGGTGACAACAGTGACAGCTGTGACAACAGTGACAACGGTAACAACAAAGACAATCGTGAAAACAGTGACAACATTGACAATAGTGACAACAGTGACAACGGTGACAATGATGACAACGGTGACATTGCTGACAATGATGACAACAGTGACAATGGTGACAACAGTGACAACCGTGACAACTGTGGAAACAGTGACAACGGAGAAAACAGTGACAACGGTTAAAAAGGTGACAACAGTGACACCTGTGACAATGGTGACAACAGTGACAGCTGTGACAACGGTGAAAACGGTGACATTAGTGACAACGGTGACAACAGTGGCAACGGTGAAGAAAGTGACAACAATGACAAGGGTGACAACAGTGACAACAGTGACAACGGTGACAACGCTGACTACGGTGACAACCGTGACAACCGTGACAACAGTGACAACAGTGACAATGGTTAAGACGGTTACAACGATGACAACAGTCACAATGGTGCAACAGTGACAACCGTTAAAATCGGGGACACCAGTGACAACAGCGACAATGGTGACAACTGTGACAACAGTGACAACGGTGACAATTGTGACAACGGTGAAAACGATGACAACAGTGACAAAAGTGACAACAGTGACAACAGTGACAACGGTAACAACGGTGACAACGGTGACAATGGTGACAACGGTGACAACGATGACAAGAGTGACAAAAGTGACAACAAAGACAAAAGTGACAACGGTTAAACCGGTGACAACAGTGACACCCGTGACAATGGTGACAACAGTGACAGCTGTGACGACGGTGAAAACGGTGACATTACTGACAATGGTGACAACAGTGACAACAGTAAAAAACAGTGACAACAATGATAACAGTGACAACAGTGACAACAGTGAAAACGGTGGCAACAGTGACAACCGTGACAACAGTGAAAACAATGAAAACAGTGACAACGGTAACAACCGTGACAACGGTGAAAACGGTGACAACCGTGACAAAAGTGACAACAGTGACAACGGTTAAACCGGTGAGAACAGTGACACCCGTGACAATGGTGACAACAGTGACAACTGCGAAAAAAGCGACAACAGCGACAACAGTGGCAACAGTAACCACGGTGACAACAGAGAGAACAGTGGCAATGGTGACAACAGTGACAACACTGACAACGGTGACAACCGTGACAACCGTGACAACGGTAAAAAACAGTGACAACAATGATAACAGTGACAACGGTGACAACAGTGACAACCATGACAACAGTGAAAACAGTGACAACGGTAACAGCAGTGACAACGGTGACAACAGTGACAACGGTGAAAACGGTGTTAGGCTCATAACCCAGAGGTCCGAGGATCAAAACCTCGTTCTGCTAAACATTTTATTCTTTTTCATTTTTAAAATCATTGCTAAATCATTGTTTATGCTAATGACAGCGGGGCAAGTTTGAGCAAGCCTGATGGCGTGTTTCTATTTTTAGAACATGACGTCATTTTTACACTAACGGAGAGTATAAAAGACGGACACCGACAAGTAAATTCATTTGATTACCATTTGTTGTACTGTGCGGAGCTCTCACGATGCCGATTACTTATCCGAGACCGTGCCCTACGTGTGGAACAAAAATTAACAACTGGAGTAATTTCTCTTGTCATAAGAAATACTGTGGGAAGAAAATAGATCCTGTTCCATGTCCACACTGTGAGTCCACATTTACAAGAAAAGATGACATGTTAAGACATGTAAGAAAGTTCCATTCCGAAGGAGCCAAGCGTAAAGCAGAGGCCAACGAAGAATTAGCAAGGATGGAGTTACTTCATTCCAACAAGGTTCCAAGGTTAAGTGATGAAAGTCAACAAGGTGGCGCTGTGACAACCCGAGGTACCAAACGTGCGAACGAAGTGGATTCCAAGCCAGAGGCAAAATCACAGAAACCATTTGTTAGTGAAACAACAAATGATACTAGGAAGAATATGGTGGCGGCCCCAACCCGCTCTTTGTCGCGGATGTGAAGAAATTGGGACCAGCGAAACGTTGGAAAAACAATGCTGTAGTCAACCAAAAATTTATCATGACCTTAGACCAACAACGTGAACAAAAACCAAACGGAGATTTGAATATTGGAGCAACCCATGCCATTGCCGTAGCCACTGACAATCTGATTGATGAATTGAAAATCCCAGAGGATTACTGGATGAAGCTCCAAATTGGGAGTCGCCAACACCGACGGGAAGGTTTAACAGGAGAAACATGGAAAATTCCCGTGGACGATTTTACCCAGAGAGCTCAACTGACACAAGCCTTATTGACGGAACTTTCCTTGGTGTTGAACAGCGGTGAGTTCATTACGAATGATGTGGGGTTTTCAGCATCCGTACTTTTCAGCTGACCGGAACGAAAAGGCGGTAAGAGAGCAGGTGCAGCCCCAGGTCAAAAAATATGGCAACACATGGCGAAGGAATCCAAGTGTGTGTGTGAAATAAAGAACAAGGATACTCTCTGTTGCGCTCGTACCATTGTCACGATGCGAGAGTATTCCAAACGCCAAGCTGGTCAAGACAACACCTTTGAAAACTATTCGTCAAGATCGGGGGAAGAATTCACAACAGCTCAAAGAAGCCAAAAAGCTCCATCAAGAAGCCGGTGTACCAGAAGGTTTATGTGGTTTAGACGAAGTAAACCAATTCCAAGAGTACGTGGGACCAAAAGGTTTTAGAATCATTGTAGTGGATGCAGCACGGGGCGGTGTGATCTGTAAAGGAGACAAGTATGAAGACGAAGATAAGACCATTGCTCTAGTGAAATCTGTGTACGTGGATGACAACAACCAAGAGAAAGCACATTATGATGGTCTCTATTCCATCCCTGGGTTTATGAATCGCAACTATTTCTGCAAAAACTGTTGTAAAGGCTACAACACAGAGGACAGTGTCCATCACAGGTGCCAGGCTAAAAATTGTCCAGCCTGCAAAAGGAAAAAGATCAAGGATGAGGATGGTTGCCAAGATTTTACGTTATGGGCCAAACCAGACCGCAGCTGTAGAGCATGCAAACGGGAATTCTATGGGGAACAATGCTTTAGAGCACATCTCATTCAACATGAAGACGAGGATAAAGAGTTGAAAGGAATGAAAGAACAATTGGAGCAACGTCTAAATGAAAAACTTCCCTCCATTATGGAAATGAAAAGCACCTGCAACCAATTTCAACGATGTTCCAAGTGTATGGTGTCCTATAAAGTCAACAAAGAGCTTCCACACAAATGTCTGCATACACAATGCAAACATTGTTTGGAGTATGTGAACATTTAAGAACACAAATGTTTTATCACGTCCGAGGAAGAAAAGCAATTTCAAACACAACTCCACGATTTAAGAAGAAAGAAAAAGGAAAAGTTATTGGGAATGATCGTTGAAGGTCTACCAGACGAACACACACAAACCATGATTGATGAGTTGGTTGCCAAACGTAAGAAAAAATTACAAGAATTGGATCAGATTAACAGCGGTGTGCCTATGGCTGATATCAAAGCACAAGCATACGAAGAACGATTGAACACCTTGCGAGAAAAAGTGATTGACCAACTGCTGGATGAAGAAATAGAACCAGACGATATCACTTTTGACATGGTTGAACAACGCATGCCAAAACAAACAGAGCTCCTAAAGGGACCTAAGAAGATCTATGCAGATGATTTGGTGTTTGCTGATATAGAATGTATCACCGACAGCACGAAAACATTCATTCCTGTTCTCATTTGCTATACACGTGGATATAGCAAAACCATTTATCATCATTGGGGTACAAACTGTTTGAGTTTGTTTCTTGAAACTCTGCAGAACTGGTCTGAGGCAGAAAAATTAGAACAAGGACTTGACAAAGCACCTGAGTTTACTATCTTTTTTCACAATCTGAAAGGCTTTGATGGTGTGTTAACTACCAACACCCTCTACAATTCAAATTTGAAAGTGACAGATCAGATGGGCACGGGAACAAAAATTCTTCACTTCAAGCATGCCAATCTAATCTTTAAGGATTCTTTGAACTTTCTCAATATGCCGTTGAGTCAATTTCCTAAGACCTTCGGATTGACGGAGATGAAGAAGGGATTTTTCCCGCATAAATTTTCTAAGCTGGAGAATTGGCGGTATGAGGGCCCCATCCCTGATCTGAAGTACTACGAGCCACAGCACATGACAGAGGAGAAGAAAGAAGAATGCGAGACTTGGCATGCTCAACAAGCGAAAGAAGGAAACAGTTGGAACTTCCAAACAGAAATGTTGGACTATTGTAAAAGTGATGTCCAATTGTTGAGAGAAGGTTGTCTCAAGTTTGCTGAGGATACCATGCAGGAAGCAGGGTTTAATCCGCTGACCCAATGTATTACCATTGCATCAGCTTGTCATTATTTCTGGCGTAACTATCAGATGGAGCCAAAAACGATTGCTATTGAACCAACCCTTGGATGGGGTGGATTAAAAGTGAACCAAAGTAAAATCGCTTTACAATGGTTGTATTTGGAAGATCTGAAACTAGGCGGTAATCGTATCAAGCATACCCGCAATGGTGGCGAACAGACGCTTCAAGTAAAAAGAGGAACAGTGAAAGTCGACGGCTATGATCCCCCCACTAAAACAGTCTTCGAGTTTCAAGGGTGCGAATACCACGGGTGTAAAAAGTGTAAACCGAATGGCAGACATGTGAAAACGTTCCACCATCCAGACAGGACAGTCGAAGAGTTATATCAAGTCACCCAGTTTAAAATAGATTTGTTGAAACAAGCAGTTTACAACGTCGTGGAAAAATGGGAGTGAGACTTTAGAAAAGAATTGGAGCAGAACGAGCAACTACAGGCCATGGTGAGCAACATGACCTGGGTTTCCCCCCTAGATCCCAGAGTGGCGTTCTATGGAGGTCGAACAGGCATGGCGAAATGCCATTACCAGGCAGAAGACAACGAGAAAATTTTATATGAAGATTTTACGAGCCTTTACCCCACCATCAACAAGTATGGGACGTATCCCATTGGGCACCCTCACATCATTGTCAACCCTGTGAACCAAAACATCCAAGATTACTTTGGAATTGCTAAAGTTGATGTCCTCGCTCCAGAAAAGTTACTACATCCAGTGCTGCCAGTAAAATTGAATGGAAAATTGTTGTTTCCTCTGTGTGTAAAGTGTGCAGAGGATCAATTAGAAAGACCGTGGCATGAAAGAAGTAATTTGTGTCCTTACAGTGACGAAGAAAGAATGTTGAGAAGTATCTGGTGTACGCCAGAATTGCAGAAAGCTGTAGAGAAAGGATATCACATTGTGAAAATCCACGAAGTCTGGCACTTTCCAGAGGACCAAAGGAGTCATGGTTTATTTGCACCATATGTAAACACATGGCTCAAACACAAAACAGAAGCCAGTGGATGGCCGTCAGACGTAGAAACAGAAGAACAAAAAGTTGAGTACGTAAGACAGTACGAAAAGCACGAAGGTATTAAGCTGGATCCAACCAAAATTGAGAAAAATCCAGGGAGGAAACAAGTGGCCAAGCTTATGTTGAACAGCTTCTGGGAAAAACTGGGCGAGAACGAGCATCGCACACAAACCATTTCGATTCAGGACGAAGACGTCTGGCAGAAAATTGTACAGGATGAAACCGTTATGGTCAAAGATGTGAGAATCTTTAACGAAGATGTCATGGAAGTGAGTGTGTTGAAACACGAAGACGCCTGTGACAGCGGCGGGAAAATAAACATTTGTATTGCCTGTTTCACGACTTCGCTTGCACGTCTTAAATTGTATGCGGAATTAGAAAAGTTAGCAGAACAAGTGCTGTACTATGACACAGATTCAGTCATCTATAGTTACAAAGACGGAGACCTAAAGATCCCCACTGGGGTGTTCCTTGGTCAAATGACAGACGAACTCGACGGAGATGCCATCACACTGTTTGGATCAGCAGGACCGAAGTCCTACTGTTACAAGACGAAGGGTGGCAAGTACAAACGCAAGAATAAAGGAACCAAGAGCTCCTATGAAACCAACCAGGTATTAAACTGCAACTCCATGATGCAGCACATTCAACAGGAACTGTCAGAGCCCTTGGAACGAAGAAGAGTCATGGAAATAGAAATAAAGAATCATTTTGTCAGAGATAACACGAATAAGACAGTCAGCTTAACAGATTTAGTCAAAGTGTTTGGTGTCAATTGGGATAAGCGAGTGGTTGAAAAAGGAACAGGGGTTACCTACCCTTATGGCTTTGTAAGGTTTTAACTTTTTCACTAGATTTCTTTTCACTAGATTAGCTTTATATTGCTGTAATAGTAGAGGCAAGGTTGCATGGTGGCGTCAGCCCAACAATAAAGTGTGTTTTGTTACAAAATTGTGTGCTGGATGGTGTGAAAATTTCCCATACTTTAAAAAACAAAGGTTAAATCCGCTGAGTCAAAGGGATCATGTAAAAAAGGGAAAAAATATCCAAAACCCTAACCCTAACTCTAATCCGCAGGGGCTAGAGTTTAACCACAACCTTATTAACATTTTAACCCCAACCCTAGTCCCAAGGAGCTAGGGTTTAACTCCAACCTTATTAACATTTTAACCCCAACCCCAACCCAAACCCTAGTCCCAAGGGGCTAGGGTTTAACCCCAACCTCATTAACATTTTAACCCCAACCCCAACCCAAACCCTTGTCCCAAGGGGCTAGGGTTTAACCCCAACCTCATTAACATTTTAACCCCAACCCCAACCCAAACCCTAGTCCCAAGAGGCTAGGGTTTAACCCCAACCTTATTAACATTTTAACCCCAACCCCAACCCAAACCCTAGTCCCAAGGGGCTAGGGTTTAGCCCCAACCTTATTAACATTTTAACCCCAACCCCAACCCAAACCCTTGTCCCAAGGGGCTAGGGTTTAACCCCAACCTCATTAACATTTTAACCCCAACCCCAACCCAAACCCTTGTCCCAAGGGGCTAGGGTTTAGCCCCAACCGTATTAACATTTTAACCCCAACCCCAACCCAAACCCTAGTCCCAGGGGGCTAGGGATTAACCTCAACCTTATTAAGATTTTAACCCCAAATAGGAGAGGGACTGGGTAGGAGTGCTCACAAAAAAGTTGCGGACTCAGTGTATGTCGGTCATACAACAAGTGTCAAGGTTAGTGTGTGGAAGAAAAATGCTGTCTGTGTCAATGCAAGATTTGGAACAGCTTTCGTATTGGCAAGAAAAACGTCTGATGAGTTCTCATTGGTATAATATTTACAATCCAGTGATTTCAGTAGAATTGACCAAATTAGCTGACCGTGTAGTAAGAAACAACGAGGCTGTACAAGAAATCCAGTTGGATCTCACAGTTCATCAGCACAGAGTACCAGAATGGAATGAAAATTTACTCATGTCAATGAATGATGGTTTATTACGCGCCGTTCAACGTTGGATGACAAGTCAAAGGTATTCGATGAAAACGCAAATGTTATTTGACGCTACAAGCAGTGGAACCGATTGCCCTTCCGTTTACAAGATGTGTAGGAGTGTTGACAAATATTCCAGTGTTTGCGTTTTTTCCGTGGACCACATCTTTATCACGCACCATGTTAGCCATGTTAGATTGGCTAAGTTTTAACTGGTTATTGGCCAAACTTCATGCACCTTTCAATAACATGAAGCTTGTGATCACAGTCCTTCACGAAGATCTTGCTTAAACATGTTAGGTCCCAAGAGACAATCATGTCCAGACATACCTTGATGACATCATTGACTTGCCCAGACATGCCCGGTTGACGTCATTGTCCAAACCCTCCGGGAAATTATTGCAAAGTGTAAGAGTGAGTCAAATTAGATAGAAAAATATTTCACAACCATGCCGAAAGTAACATACCCACGAGAGTGCCCGACCTGTGGCAAAGAATTCATCAGAGGTTATTTCTTTCATCATAAGAAGCACTGCGGTACAACAGAACATCGCTATCACTGCCCGTTGTGTCCACTCTCGTTTTCACAGTATGGAAATATGCAACACCACGTAAGACAGCAACATTCCAACAATCCATTACGTTTTGTTTGTTCGATGTGTGGAACAGAATTAACAACTGCTCACAAAATGAGACTCCACATGGCAACAGTATGTGCTGAACAGAAACTGCGCTACAATTGCTGGTACTGCAACGCAGCATTTACAAGAAAAGATAACAGACAAACACACATGAGATGTATTCATGGACCAATCTGTCGTGAGAAAAAGGACAATTTACAGTTATATTTGCAACATTTAAGTGAAGAACAGGATTTTCAGCACGAGTGGATGTTTTTGGAATCCAGACCTATTAAACGAGGAGAACACAACGTCTGTCCCTGCAGTCAAACACCGATACAGTCCTACTTTTTTATCAAGAACAAGATCAACGGCAATCGCACCTTTGTAGGCTCTACATGTATTGGAAACATTGATCCCAAAGCAGGCGCAGTGATTGCTTACTTTAAAAACATTTTAGAGCAGGCAGTAGAAGGGATCTACAGGGGACGAAACGAGAACGGACTGCAAAAATTCGCAATCAAGTCAACTACGAGGATGGTATGTCGTTTACACGATGTCGAACAATTAAACCCACCCGTCACTCGAAACTTGAAAGGAGAATGGCAGGTGCTTGTTAAACATCCAAAGCCAGTGACTTTAGTGGAAATCAAGTGTATTGGCTTAGATTGAAAGCTAAGTATGTACGAGGACAGTTAACGTTCACCGCATTGTAAATATTACACTTCACAATGGATGTAACTAGCTTGCTTAATAGTTCAATAAAATGCACACATTGTTTAACCATTTTCAACTATTTTATTTACTGTCTGTTTTCTAATATACTAAAAATTGCGTAAATTTTGACTGCAAATCGGCGAGCTCTTGCTGGAGTGTAGTCATAGGCAGTTTCTTGGGTTTTTTAGGGGTCTTGAGCTGTGGTCGATCACTGTCCCGTTGTACTTTAAGGGTTTGATACTGGTCTTGATCTTCGACGAGTTTTCTCTCTTCTTCTTGGATCATTTGATCTAAAATGACACATTGCACCTGATCACAGGCAGCATTGACGATCGCTTGAGATTCAGATGAACTCATTTTTGGGTAGGGTTTTATAGATTTCATTCGTTGTGGAAACGTGCCTTTCTTAAGATGGTTTTTAAACCCTTTGATCGTTCTTTCACGGTACTTGATGCGTGCATGAGTGGCCATCAATTTTTGTCGATAATCCTTCAACGTGGTCTTAGTTGTTGTTGTTTTTTCGGTAGGTTCTGACATTTCCATAGAGTTGTCTTCTTCGAGTGCAGACATGTTACCTTAACCAGATCGGAGGTGAAAATGATGTCTTTGGGTGAGGACTGATTCAATTTATAGTCTGAGACGAGGGCTAAGGTATAAAAGGCAGGGGAGTGCTAGTCTATTTATCATTTTATCACAAGTCACCATGTGGGTAGGAGGTTATGACGACTGGACACCTGCTGAACAGCGTGAGTGGGATAGAGATCTTGATGAAATGTGGGCTAAACATGAGCAAACAGAGAGCGTCATGTACCCTGAGAACGACGAGAATCTACATTGGATGGAATTAGCGCTTGATGACCCAATATTTAAAGTCACTTATTCCAAAATCGGAAGCACAGATTAGTATAGGGTTGACATAACCCAACTATTACCAGAAAAACAGGGCGTGCGTAACTTCGATTTTGAAATCTTGTATCCATTGTATCACGGTTTGAATGAGATTATCGAGACGAGAAAAACACCCAAGACATCTCAGATCACCATCAAAGTTTCCTCCAGAGAATATAGGGAGGCGACCTATAGGTGTCAATTCACACCAGAGCAGTGGTCTTATAAAAGAATAGATAAAATCCTCGAAGAGCTAGCAGATCAGCTAACCATGAAACAAAACTTAAACACAGGATTGCTGATGAACGTATCCTTCTATGAGGAGGAGTAGGTTGCAGTAAAAGACTGCAAGTTAAAATTGTAAGTGCAGTAAAAGTCAACATTTTAAAACGATTAAGTGTGGAAAAAGGCTGCAACTAACAAATGTGTCATCCAAAGGTCCCAAGGTCCCAAGATCCCAAGACCCCTTTGTCCCAAGGTCCCAAGGTTCCAAGGCCCCTAACAAAATTTTCTTAAGGCCCCAAGGCCCCTAACACCTTTAAGGCCCCGGCGCCTTTAAGGCCCCAGCCTCAAAAATCTATAAATAGAAACCAAAAACACTTTCATTGCTTTCATTTGCATGAAGACTTCGTAGTGTAAAGATGCCTTACTGTCACAGACGCGTGTGTCCGATTTGCAGTAAACAAGACTTACTCAAGCTAAGCGAACACTTACGGCAGGTTCATCATTTATCTTGCGATGAACGCCAGACCCACTCGAAGAACGCCACATTTTCACAGACCTTCT